>NC_091434.1:158501812-158846138 GCF_964237555.1 Oryctolagus cuniculus | reverse complement strand
GCGCCGGCCGCAGCGCGCCAGCCGTGGCAGCCATTGGAGGGTGAACCAACGGGCAAAGGAAGACCTTTCTCTCTGTCTCTCTCTCACTGTCCACTCTGCCTGTCAAAAAAAAAAAAAAAAAATCCATAGAGAGCTTTTACTTTTGTCAAGGAAGTTAAGGGTATACTCTTTGGATGTAGCATAATGTAGTTGGTCTCCTATTAATGAACAGTTAGATTATTAACATTTTTTTTACTATTAAAGACAAAGTAATCCTGTTCATAAGATGTTTTGCAGATGTACAGGTATTTCTTGAATTAAAATCCCGAAGTAGATGTCCTGATTACAAGAATATATGGATTTTACTCATATTGCCAACTCACCCAGTATTTTTGCTGTGCCAATTTATATGCATGCAGACACTTAAAATGGCCTCTCCTGTGGTTTTAATTTGCATTTTCTATTATGAATGAAGTTAGGCATATTTTTATAAGTCTAGAGTCACTGATTTGAACATGTGTCTTTTGTATATTTTTCTGTTGGTTACATGGTCATGTTCTTACCAGTTTGTAGGGGTTGGACTAGGAGTTGCAAATGTTCTTTTTTTTTTCCTAGTTTTTTCTGTTTTGCTATTGGTTCTTTGGCCATCAAAAATTTATTATTAAGTTTTATGCAGTCTATTTATGACTTTTGAATGTTTTAAACAGTTTATTGTTAGAGCAGTTTTAGGTTCACAAATTAAACTTGAGGGGAAGGCACAGGGCATTCCCATATACCTTCTGCTTCCAGACATGCAGAGCCTACTCTGTTATCAACATCCTTCGCCCATGTGGTACGGTTGTTAAAATGGAAGAACCTACACTGACACGTCATTATCACCCAGTCTCCATAGTTTACATCAGTGTGCTCTCTTGGTGTTGTACATTCTATGAACTTGGACAGATTTAAAATGATATGTATTCATACTTATTCTATTACTAGAGTAGTTTCATTGCTGTAAGATTGCTGTGTTCTGCCCAGTCATCCTTCCCTTCCCTACTAACTTCTGCTAGCTACTGATCTTTTTACTGTCTAAGTAGTTTTACTATTTTTATAATGTCATGCTTTTAGAGTTTTACAATATAGAACTTTCTCAATTAGCTTCTTTCACTTGCTAATAAGCATTTAGGGTTCCTTCAAGACTTTCCATGGTTTAATAGTTCACTTATATTTAGTACTCAATAATAATCATTTTCTAGATGTGTCAGAGTTTGTTTATTCACCTGCTGAGGGACAGTTTGGTTGCTTCTAAGTCCTGGCAATTATGAATCAAGCTGCTATAAACATCCATGTATGAGTATGGATATCGACAAATGTTAACTCTTTTGGGTAACATCAAGGAGTGCCATTGCTGGATTATATAGTAAGACTGTATGTAGTTTTGTGAGAAAGTCCTGTACTGTTGTGCAAAGTAGCTATACTGTTTTTCGTTCCCACTAGCAATGAATGAGAGTTGCTGTTCCATGTCCTCACCAGCATTGGGTGGTGTTAGGAATTTTGGCTCTTTTAAATTTACATAATGATATCTCTGTTTAATTTGCATTTTGATGATGACATGTAATGTGGAATGTCTTTTCATATACTTCCTTGCCATCTTTCTGTATTCTTTGGTGAGATGTCTGTCAAGGTTGTTGGCCATTTTTAAAATCTATTCTTTTTTTTTTTTTTTTTTTTTTATACAGGCAGGGTGGACAGTGAGAGAGACAGAGAGAAAGGTCTTCCTTTTGCCATTGGTTCACCCTCCAATGGCTGCCATGCTGGCACGCTGCGGCTGGCACATCACGCTGATCCGAAGGCAGGAGCCAGGTGCTTATCCTGGTCTCCCATGGGGTGCAGGGCCCAAGCACTTGGGCCATCCTCCACTGCACTCCCGGCCATAGCAGAGAGCTGGCCTGGAAGAGGGGCAACTGGGACAGAATCCGATGCCCCGACCAGGACTAGAACCCGGTGTGCCGGCGCCGCAAGGCGGAGGATTAGCCTAGTGAGCCATGGCACCGGCCTAAAATCTATTCTTTTTATCATTGCTGAATTTTAAGGTGTCTTAGTGTGCTTTGTATAACAGCCATTTATCAGGTACATCTTTTGCAGAAATTTCTCCCTGCCTGTGGCTTGTCTTATTCTCTTGAGAGTACCTTGAACAGAGCAGATTTTTAAAAAAATTTTAATGAAACTCAGCTTATCAGTTCATTCTTTTATGAATATTGCCTTTGTTTTTATATCAAAGATTCATCACTAAACATAAGATAATCTTGATTTTCTTCTGTTTTATCTTCTAGGATTTTGATAGTTTTGAATTAATATTTTCATAATGGATATAGGATATTTGTCTACAGTCATTTTTGGGAGGGTCATGTAGTTGTCCCATTATTCCAGTTATTTGTTGAAAAGACTATCTTTTCCCCATTACCTGCCTTTGTGCCTTTGTGAATTATCAGTTGATTATATTTATGTGAGTCAATTTCTGGGTTCTCTGTTCTAATAATCTAACTGTTCTTTTGCCAGTGACAAAATATCTTGATTACTATAGCTTCATAGTAAAATATTGAAATTGAATAGGTCAGTCCTACAACTTCGTTCTTCTTCTTCACTGTGTTCGCTCTTCTTCCCCTCTTGCCTTCCTACATCAACTTTAGAATTGGTTTCTCAGTATTCACAAAATAACTTGCTGGGATTTTGACTGGGATCACAGTGATATCTTGAAAAT
Source organism: Oryctolagus cuniculus (assembly GCF_964237555.1). Classification (NCBI taxonomy): domain Eukaryota; kingdom Metazoa; phylum Chordata; class Mammalia; order Lagomorpha; family Leporidae; genus Oryctolagus; species Oryctolagus cuniculus. The sequence continues at coordinate 158,843,416 of NC_091434.1, read as the reverse complement.
ATTGTGTCTGCCTGTCTGTGAACATGGGATATCTATCAATTTATTTGATTCTTTCATCAGAGTTATATAATTTTCCTCATGTATATCTTGTACATACTGCATGGTACATAAGTATTTCATCTTTGGAGTGCTAACAAAATATATTGTGTAATTAATTTAAAATTCACTTGTTCATTGCTAGTGAGTAGGAAAGCCATTAACTTTTGTATTTTAACCTTTTGTCGTGCAGTCTTTCCATAATTTATAAGGTATGACAGTTTTTGTTTTTAACCACGTTGCTGATTCATTTGTGGTTTGTATGTAGGCTTTCTGCATCTATAAGCAAAGAAAGTTTTGTTCCTTCCTAATCTGTATTTTTTTTTAATTGGCTTTTTCTTTAGCTAGGACTTTCAGTGTGATACTGGAGAGGAATGAGAGGATTTTGATGAGAAAGTTTCACATTCCTCACCATTAAGTATGATGTTAGTGCTAGGCTTTTTTTTTTTTTTAAATATTTATTTTACTTATTTGAAAGGTAGAGTTACAGAGAGGTCGAAACAGAGAGACAGAGAGAGAGAGAGGTTTTCTATCCACTAGCTCACTCCCCAAATGGCTACAATGACCAGGGCTGGGCCAGGCTGAAGCCAGGAGCTTCCTCTGGGTCTCCCACAATGGTGTTGGGGCCCAAGCACTTGCACCATCTTTTGCTGCTTTCCCAGGTGCATTAGCAGGGAACTGGATTGGAAGTGGAGCAGCCAGGACTTGAACTGATGCCCATATTAGATGCTGGTGCTATAGACTGGGGCTTTGACCTGCTGTGCCACAGCACTGTTCCCTAGCTGTAGGTTTTTTTTTTTTTTTGTAAGATTTATTTATTTATTTATTTGAAATTCAGAGTTACAGTGAAAGAGAGAAAGAGAGGTAGAGAAAGAGAGAGAGGTCTTCCATCCGCTGATTACCTCCCCAGTTAGCCGCCATGGTCAGTACTGCACCAATCCGGAGCCAGGACCTTTGTTGCGCGTCTCCCGCGCGGATGCAGGAGCCCAAGGACTTGGGTCCTCCTCTACTGCTTTCTCAGGCCATAGCAGAGAGCTAGATTGGAAGTGGAGCAGCCAGGACTTAAACCAGCACCCATATGGGATGCCGGCACTGCAGGCCGTTGCTTCACCAGTTATGCCACAGCGCCAGCCTCAGCTGTAGGTTTTTTGAAGATGTGCTTTATCAGATTGAGAGTTACCTTGTGCTGATTGTTTAACTGAGTGTTTTTACCATGAGTGGTTGTTGTATTTTGTTAAATACTTTTCCTGTGTTTGTTGATGTGATCATGTGGTTTTTCTTTTTTAATCTGTTGAGCTAATTGAGTACATTAATTGATTTTTGAATATTGAGCTAGCTTTGTACATCTAAGGTAGATCTCAGTCATGAGGTATAATTCTCTATACATTTTTAGATTTAGTTTGCTAATATTTTGTGGAATAATTTTGTTTCTGTGTTCATGAAATATATTGGTCTATAGCTTTCTTGTAGATTTTGAGTCATAGAAAGACATTTCTCACATCAGCATTTAAAGGAATTTTCCCATGTTCTAATAATTTTATGATTTCATCTTTTTAAAAATATTTATTCATTTATTTGAAAGGCAGAGTGACAGAGAGAGCCAGCCAGCCAGCCAGCCAGATATATATATAGAGAGAGATTTTTTCTCCACTGGTTTATTCCCACAAGGACCATCACAGCTAGTTCTGGGCCAGGCTGAAGAAAAGAGCTGACTCATCCTGATTTTCCACATGGGTTGCAGGTGTCTAAGCAATTGGGCTTTCTTTTGCTGCCTTCCCAGGTGTGTTGGGTGGAAGCTGGTTTGGGAACAGAACAGCCTGGATTCAAATTGGCACTCTATATGGGAAGCCAGCAAGAGGTGGCTTGGCACACTGCATCACACCTCCAGCCCTGGTTTCATCATTATACATTAAAATTTTTAATTCATTTGGATCATTACATTGTGAATTGGGAGTACAATTTAATGTTATTCTGAGGGACTACTCTAACATTGTTCATTGAATCATTTACTACCACTGATTTCAAGTTTCTAACAGATATTTTATAGTACATTTCTGATTTATTTGGGTGTGTTTTTTGGGTATATTTGACTCACAGTTTATTTTGATAATGCAAATAGCTTTTAGGAGTGCTTCCTGATGTTATTCCCAGCATTGGATTTTAAGTTTAATTTCCTTTTTGTCTTAATCTCGTCTGTGAAACTCTAAGTCTCTTTTGTGTACTAATAAGTTATACATTTACTGACTGTACATCATTAAAATATTGTTGCCATTATGTCTTAAGTGTAAATGTGTTGTCTTTAATTCATAAAAAAAAGTGAAGCCTGATACTTCGCCAAGTGCCTCTGACCTGTTTTGTGAAATATTCCACCTTTGTTGGTGTTTCCAAGAAATAGTGCAGGTCTCCTTTACTTGATTCATTCCCATGAATTTTCCATGCTGTAGTTATCAAAAAGGAACTAGTTGTGATGACAACTGACCTTTACTAGAAATGACCAAAAGGGTATCTTAGAAGAATTTTTGAAGAACAGAATACCTTTAATGAGGGGGGGGAAATGAATGAAAAAATACACAGGCACTAGTTTCAGAACAATACGAGTTTTATATATCAAATGAAGTAATTGGGGCAATTACTCTAGTTCATTGTCATTCTCACATGTTTCCGTTTCCGCTATTTTACCTGAAGACATGTGCAAGGTGTCCAGCGTGTAACAAATCTTCCCAGGCAGACGAATCAATTAATTCACAGGCTTTTATTGGGGTTCTGCTTCCAGGCGAGGTTCCCCGACAGAGCAACAGAGTGGGGGCTGGGGAAGTCGCGCATCAGAGATTGGGAGAGCTCCTGTTATAGATTCAGGGCACAGGGACCTTGACAAGGACTTTTCTTCCCCACAAGTACAGGTAGGGACTTCTCCATTCCTGGAAGTATAGGCCTTCCTTCCATGCGGATCCCAGAGCTACCAACGTGGTTAGTGAGTGAAACCCTCCTTAGTGATTGCTAGGGCTTGGTCACGGAAGTGCTCTCAGCCACCCTACCCTTAGCAGTGGCTGTCCCAGCTCAATCTGGTTCCTTTTTTGAACCGTACTTAGAGAGCTGAAAGCTTGGACTTAATTTTCTTTGCTAGTATATACATGTACAAAGGGCCCTGCTTTCCTTTTCTTCATGTTCTTTCATTTTTAAAAGATTTTTATTTATTTGAAAGAGTTACAGAGAGGTAGAGACAGAGAGGTCTTCCATCCAATGGTTCACTCCCCAAATGGCTGCAATAGCCAGAACTGAGCCAATCCGAAGTCAGGAGCCAGGAGCTTCTTCCTGGTCTCCCACGTGGGTGGACTTGGGCCATCTTTCACTACTTTCCCTGGCCAAAGCAGGGAGCAGGATCTGAAGAGAAGCAGCCAAGACTAGAATGGGCGCCCTTGTCATGGTGATGTTACTTGATTTCCAGTTCCCAGAATGAAGAAAAGAGGAAGAATGGTCTTTTGTCTTCTCTACTCAGGGCTAGAGGTTTTTTTGTTTTTGTTTTTTTTTTCCTCTTATTTCACACACCTGGGCACAACAGAACACTTCTTTATCAGCCTTTAACTACTGGCAACAGTTTTCTTTACAAACTCTTGTTTGCTAGACTCCTGAGTAAAACCCTTATTTTCAAAGAGCTTGTCTCCCATATATTTGAGTGGCATTTTAATAAGCCTTTTCAACAGATGTAAACTTTTCCCATATAAACCTTCTTTTTGAAGCCAAATCACACCAGTTTTGTTTAGATTTTCTAATCCTTTAATCATTTTATTCTCAGCATGTTTCCAAATGCTGTACATCTCTCTGTAGAATCCAGAGCTGGGCTGAATTCTTTAATAAAATCTGAACAGGATCGAATGAGATGAAAAAAAAAAAAAAAAAAAAACTCCTATGGCTGTTCCTCATGTATTTCTAGAGTTGCTGTTCCTCTCTATTTAAGCATTAAAACAGTGTTCCAGAATGTCCTGATGTGTCTCAGCCCTCCTGAAGTATACAAGGGGCTCCTCGGGAATGAGTCTGTGTAATTTCACAGAGCTCACTGCTTAGAACAGCCCTGTACTCATCTGTTTCTGCCTTCTCGAAATTTTAATAGATTTTAGAACAGGACTCCTTGTTGTCATTTTGCTCCAAGCACTACAAAATAAGTAGCTGACCCAGCTTGTAGTTGTCAATAGAGGACATGATTGCTAAGTCAGCCAGTGTGTAACCAACCTCCATGATAATTATGATAGCCAGATGTTGGGTGAGAAATGCGGTTTCAAATGTGCTCTCCCCTTCCTGGATCACAGCTCTTCCACTACTGTGCTCACTGCTCACCTGTGGTCTCTTTGCTCTCTTTTGGGTTTATTTTCTTCTTATTCCTTAATCTATGTCAACCTAAGCATTGATGCACTTAGGTTCCTGTAATCCAAACTTCTGACATCCAACACTAATTCTTTTCTGAGGATTCTTCCTCAGGGTCCTTTTTTTTTAACTTTTATTTAATGAATATAAATTTCCAAAGTACGATTTATGGATTACAATGGCTTCCCCCACATACCGTCCCTCCCACCCACTACCCACCCCTTTCCCACTCCCTCTCCCCTTCCATTCACATCAAGATTCATTTTCGATTATCTTAATATACAGAAGATCAGCTTAGTATACATTAAGTAAGGATTTCAACAGTTTGCTCCCACACAGAAACATAAAGTGAAAAATAATAGATGATTTTTTTTAAATGATGATGAAATCAGATCAGACCTATTGTCATGTTTAATCCCAGTGAGAGTCAAGTTGGGAGTTGATAATTTCTTTTTTTTTTTTTTTTTTTTTACAGAGGATCAGTTTAGTATACATTAAGTAAAGATTTCAACAGTTTGCACCCCCATAGAAACACAAAGTGAAATATATTGTTTGAGTACTCGTTATAGCATTAAATCTCAATACAGAGCACATTAAGGACAGAGATCCTACATGAGGAGTAAGTGCACAGTGACTCCTGTTGTTGACTTAACAAATTGACACTCCTGTCTATGGCATCAGTAGTCTCCCTATGCTCCAGTCATGAGTTTCCAAGGCTATGGAAGCCCTCTGAGTTCTCCGATTCTTATCTTGTTTAGACAAGGTCATAGTCAAAGTGGAGGTTCTCTCCTCCCTTCAGAGAAAGGTACCTCCTTCTTTGAAGACCTGTTCTTTCCACTGGGATCTCACTCACAGAGATCTTTTGCCAGAGTGTCTTGGCTTTCCATGCCTGAAATACTCTCATGGGCTTTTCAGCCAGCTCTGAATGCCTTTAGGGCTGATTCTGAGGCCAGAGTGCTATTTAGGACATCTGCCATTCTATGAGTCTGCTGAGTGTCTCACTTCCCATGTTGGATCACTCTCCCCTTTATTTATTCCATCGGTTAGTGTTAGCAGGTACTAGACTTGTTTATGTGCTCCCTTTGACTCTTAGTCCTTTCATTATGATCAATTGTGAACTGAAATTGATCACTGGGACTAGTGAGATGGCATTGGTACATGCCCCCTTGATGGGATTGAATTGGAATCCCCTGGTATGTTTCTAACTCTAATCAGGGTCCCTTTGATCCTTTACATTCTTTCCTCTTATTACTTTTGGCCCAACGTGCCATCCATTCATCTCCAAGAGTTCTCTTTCTCAACTGATAATTTTGTCCAATAGCTAATTTCTCATCCATAGATTAGATTTTTCCCAGCTCTGGGAAAGTACTGGATTGGTAATCACAGGAAATCTGTGTGGGGCAGAAATTTGGATTTAATTTCCATGTCAGGATTTGGAAATATTTGTCAAATTGAACTGTAAACACAAATGCTAAGATATCTTACCTTTTATTGTGATTTACCATAAAGTTGTTTCTAGGTGTCGAATCTAATGAATATACGGCACATTTAACTGTGAATAGTCATTGTGTATCTTGCATTGCCTAATTTGTCAATTTATTTCCTCTTTTTCTTGTAGCTCAACAAGCAGCAATTGCAGTTACTGAAAGAACGGTTCCAGGCCTTCCTCAATGGGGAAACCCAAATTGTAGCTGATGAAGCATTTTGCAATGCAGTTCGCAGTTACTATGAGGTATGTTTGAAGAGCTATGTTTTTGTTATTATGATGTTATCAAGAAGAGTTTATTTTAAGTGCATTTCACATTTTAAGAAATTCATTGAAATGAGGGGAAGCCTGAGTTTGTGACCTTCTTGAAAGTATTGTGAATTCTCTTTTGCAGTTTAAAAACTCATAATTCCACAGCCTGGTTTGAGAGATAAACGGAATTGGAAAGTATTCACATCTTTTGAGGAGAAGTAAACTGTTTAGAAAAATTTTGTGTCAGTGATTGATGCAGCTGAGTATAGTTATCTTTAGGCCCGTATGTCCAAATTATCCTTTTTAATCAGGGTTTCCATAGTGAATTGTGTATCTTATGCCATTTTGTTCCCTAAGTTTTATAATAATTAAGGCTAGTAACCAATTTCAAGAGGATGAATTGAATTTTCTTTTATTCATGAAGGAATAAGACTACCAACACCATCTTGCTATTTCTTCCAGTTTTAGCTTTGGTTCACTGGGAGTTCTATGTGGTTTCCTATAAACACCCATTTTCACACGTACTTATTAACTGCTTCAGTGAGTTGTCAATAGATGTTAAGTTGAGAGAGCTCCATTTTTTTCTAAACATTTCAGAATCATCTGGGTAATGAATTCCTTCTGTTGTGCAGATACTATAAACCTTTCCGCTAAAGAAGAAGCATGACCTATAAACATACATAAGTGCTTCACAAAACTCATAAAAAATTGGAATGAAAAGTTTATTTTGGTGTAAAAGGTTTAAAAGCCCATGCATAGGTTTTTCATATTATAAATTTGTCATGAACTTTGTGAATACTCTTTGTATGTATAGAGTTCCTATTCTTTTGTGCCAAAACAAACTGATCTGTTTACATTCCCTTTTTCTTGAACTTTTTCAAGTTCCTTGATTAGAGTAGCACAAGAAGGAAAATGTGGAGGAAAGACAATGGGTCTGAACTTTGCTGAGGCAGGGAAAGTTTTTATGTGAATGATAACTGGATGTACATATAATTGATTAGATTTATAATTAATTGGTGATATACATCGAAGGTTACTTAATGCAAACCCAAGGAAGTTCACAATACTCCAGACTTAGCCAGTTGAATTAGATGACAATATGGAAGTCTTACTTACAAACTGTGTATGATGTACAGCTATGGGCAGTAGTTATCTAAATGGAACTTAATTCAGAACATCTTTTCTTAACATTTAAAAGGAGGGGAGACAGAGAAAAGTCTTCTATTTGCTGGTTTGCTTGCCACATACCTGCAGAAGCCAAGGCTGGGACAAACTGAAGCCAGGAGCTTAGAACTCAATTTAGTTCTCACACAATGGACCCAAGTACTTTTGCCTCCCAGGTTGCACATTAGCAGGATGCTGCAATTAGAAGTAGAGCTAGGACTCTGTGGGGAGCAACTCAGACTAGACTAAGTTACTGGAATTAAGACTTATTCTATGCATCTGCTCTCCCACAGTATGGTGCTGGGAGAGGAGTAAACAACTTCTACACAGCTGCCTCTCGCCAACTTGAGTGATGACCTGCAGGAGCTGATCCTGCTCCTGATTGGAGGAGAGCAGCGTACTCGGCGTGTGGGTAGCAGAGTTGGGATTGGTGGAAGAGGACTATAAAGGAGGAGAGAGACAACATGCACCAGGAACATCCAGATAACATCTGAGCAGCCCCCGAGAGAGCCGGTCGGCGGTGTGCCGCTCCCCCGCGGAAGTGGGGAAAGTGGCAGGGGGAACCGCCCCTCCACGGAGGTGGAGGGATTGGCAGCCAACCCGGGAAGGACCAGCAGCAAACCTGGGGAGGGCCGAGCAGACAAAAAAACAGCGCAGGGTCCTGTGTCGTTCCTCCATGAAGAGGGGGAGCGACAGACTCTAACCCAGGCATTCTGATATGGGATATGAATGGGATATGAATATCCTAAGTCGTATCTTAACTGTGGCACGAAATGCCTTGCACACTTTATTAAGGAGTACAAGACCTCAAACCTTTCTCAAGTAAAGGGCTATCCACCCATCTTGTAAATATTGGCAGTCTGAGCTTGGCATGATAAAATCTTGCTCTGCATCACAAATGATGGAATGTAATGCCCTATACTTTCTTCAATGTAATAATATGAAAGAAAAGTCAAATGTCTCTGTTCAGGCTGAAGAAAATGTAACTCAGGAAAGTGATTTCTATAGGAAAATGTAATTTTTAAAATGAAGCTTTTAAATTCATTTTTAGTTTTGAGAAATTCACCCTACTGTGTGATAGGATAGCCTTAGGGACACTGAAATTGGATGAGGATATGAGGGAGTTTTCTTTTGTATTTATGTTGTGTAAATAAAAAATTATTCCAAAATTATGTTTATAAAAAGTGAATGTATTATGTGGCCAGTTTAGAGATTAACACCGTCAATCTATACCAATAAAGATAACTTAACTAATAAAGGAAAGAGTATCCACATTGTCCTTTACATGAGAATTCTCATTAGGGCATCATATCTAAGAAGATATAGACAAATTCAAGGTTATTACATTTGAAATAAAGGAACTTGAGATTTTTAGCTGGGATACAGAGTGGCCTTGTGTTGTTGGTTGTCCTTAGAATAAAACTAGGGGACCAGTGCTGTGGCATAGATGGTAAAGTCGCTGCCTGCAGTGCCGGCATCCCATATGGGCACTGGTTTGAATCCCAGCTACTCCACTTCCAATACAGCTCTCTGGTATGGTCTAGGAGAGCAGTAGAGGATAGCCCAAGTACTTGGGCCCCTGCAACTGTGTGGGAGACCTGGAAGAAGCTCCAGGCTTCAGATTGGCTCAGCTCCAGCATTGCGGCCATTTGAGGAGTGAACCAGCAGATGGAAGACTCACACACACACACACTCTCTCTCTCTCTCTGCCTCTCCGTAATTCTTTCAAATAAATAAATAAATCTTAAAAAAAAGGAGTAAAAGTAGGATGCAAATAGAAACTGAAGGAGGAAGAGATTTCAATCTAATTGAACTGGAGTTTAGTTGCACTGTTTCCAAACAGTAGATTGGTGAGTGCAGTGTCACTAGGGGAGAAGTGCCAGCAGGCTGGCACTTCCCCATCACTTGGGAATCAGATTGTACACACAGTTCTTGTAGCTCTTCCCGTTTTGCTGAATCAGAATTTCAGAATCTGTACTTTCAAGTGCACCTCATGACTTTCCTGCAACTGGTGGATTACCAATCAGTAGAGTTAGATTGTTACTTGCTAGGAGTATTACAGAAAGGGATGTAAGCTTTGAAGAGGTTGGTTTGACTAGATGAGCAAGGGTTTTCTGTTTGCTAGGTAGTATTTCCAGAGACTGTGATGCTGAGATTTGTGATGATAATAATGATATACATGGAGGCTATATTCTTAATTACATTTGAGCAGTTACTGTATTCCAGGAGGCATACAGTTGGTACTCAGCAGGTTCCTGAGTGAGTAAGTACATTTGCTTTGTTTTTTGTTTTTTTTTTTTTTGAAAAAATAACTAAGGTAAAAAAGTTGCTTCTCAATTTTTTTCCATTAAAGCCATTCTACTTTTTAGGATTAGTTTTTGCATGTTTGGTTATAGCCAACAATGCTAGTAGTCTCTCTTAGTATTGCTTATGCAGTGTTTTTTTAATAGATACCAAAAATATATAATTTTTATTCTAATATCTCCTTGTAGTAACTGCCAAGTGTTGTTACCCACTGTCACTCCCCCTCTTCGTGGAGGAATGACACAGGACCCTGTGCTGTTCTTTTGTCTGCTCGGCCCTCCCCAGGTTTGCTGCTGGTTCTTCCCGGGTTGGCTGCCGTCCCTTCCACATCCATGGAAGGGCGGTTCCCCCTGCCACTTTCCCCACTTCCGCGGGGGAGCGGCACACTGCCGGCCGGCTCTCTCGGGGGCTGCTCAGATGTTATCTGGATGTTCCTGGTGCATGTTGTCTCTCTTCTCCTTTATAGTCCTCTTCCACCAATCCCAACTCTGCTACCCACACGCCGAGTACGCTGCTCTCCTCCAATCAGGAGCAGGATCAGCTCCTGCAGGTCATCACTCAAGTTGGCGAGAGGCAGCTGTGTAGAAGCTGTTTCCTCCTCTCCCAGCGCCATATTGTGGGAGAGCAGATGCATAGAATAAGTCTTAATTCCAGTAACTTAGTCTAGTCCGAGTTGCTCCCCACACCCACAAATTACAGTTTTGTAACGTGTAATGATATTTCAGTCAGTGTTCCCGTAGTGGAGCTGAAAAATTCAGGTCACCTAGTGGCATTGTGCTCTGGTAACATTGTAATGTAACACATTGCTCACATGATTGTGGTGATATTGGTGTGAACAAACCTGCTGTGCTACCAATCAGTATACAGCACATGCAATTATGTACACTGTAGAATACTTGGTAGTAAAGAACTCTGTTTATGTAGTATACTATGCATTTTATTATTATGGTAATTCAAAAAGTTTGACAACAATTAAATTTATTTTCAGTCAAAGTTTTTCAGATGCATGCATAGTTTTTTCATAACATCTTTCATGAACTTTCTGAAGATCCTTTGTAAGAGTGAATTCCAGTTTTTTACTCAATTTTCTTTTAATTCTCGTTTTTATTTTTTTTGAGCATCATTGTATATATAGGAAAAATCCTAACAAATGGGTTTTAGCAATTAAATTGAAAATATAGCTTCATATTCTTGGGATGTAATTCTCCCAAAATTGTTTTGCTATTATTCTTTTTCCTTTCTTTTAGATTCATAAATGCCATTTGTTTTAAAGAGTTATTTATTTACTGATTTGAAAGGCAGCCGGCGCCGCGGCTCACTAGGCTAATCCTCCGCCTTGTGGCGCCAGCACACCGGGTTCTAGTCCTGGTCGGGGAGCCGGATTCTGTCCCGGTTGCCCCTCTTCCAGGCCAGCTCTCTGCTGTGGCCAGGGAGTGCAGTGGAGGATGGCCCAAGTGCTTGGGCCCTGCACCCCAAGGGAGACCAGGATAAGTACCTGGCTCCTGCCATCGGATCAGCGCGGTGCGCCAGCCGCAGCGTGCCAGCTGTGGCGGCCATTGGAGGGTGAACCAACGGCAAAGGAAGACCTTTCTCTCTGTCTCTCTCTCTCACTGTCCACTCTGCCTGTCAAAAAAAAAAAAAAAAATACATGATTTGAAAGGCAGAGTATGGGGGTGGAGAGGGAGCGAGAGACAGAGAGAAAGAGGAACTTTATCTGCTTGTTAACTCCCCAAGTGCCTCAAATGTGTGCAACAGCCAGGCTGAAACCAGCAGCTCCATTTAGGTCTCCCATGTAGGTGTACCACAATGCCAACTCCCATAAATACTATTTCTTGAATGATTGTATGAATAGTCTTTTCCATCTTGATTGTTGGTCTGTAAATTCTGTAGGCAAGTAAGAGTTAGTGACATATCCTTAGCCCATTTTATTTTCAGATTTTTTATTTATTTCACTATTTTTAATACCTGAGATTTTAATATGAGGTATAACATTTGTCTCAGCATTATATAACTTCAAACATTGCTTTATGGTAAATTCATTTTTTGGAAGGTAAATCATTCCTTTAAATTGGCTTGTTCCAGGATTAAATGGTTCTGGGTGTTTATATGTGTTTTTTTTTGGTGTGTGGGCATGTGTGTATTTGTGTGTCTCTGTCAGTTTTAGAATATACCGTAAATACTATCAATATGTTACATAAAACATGTACTGCAGAGGTATTAATGATTTTCATATACAATAGCATTTCTATCACATTCTTTAAAATTATTGTTATTTTTATTTGAAAGGTGGAGAAGAAGTGAGAGGGAGGTCTTCCGTCTACTGTTTCACTCCTCAAATGGCTGCAACAGCCAGGTCTGGGCTTGACTGAAGCTAGGAGCCCAGAATTCAGTCTGACTTTCTCACATAGGTGGCAAAGATCTAAGTTATTGAGTCACCATATGCTGCCTCCCAGGATACATGTTAGCAGGTACCTGGCTTGGAGTTGTAGGACTGCAACCAAGTGCTCTGATATGGGATGTGAGCATCCCAGGCAGGATCTTAGCCACTGTCCCATAATTTCTTTATCTAGCAATCTGAGTTGATTCCATATTTTAGCTATTGTGAATTGTGCTGCAATGAACATGCGTGTGCAGATAACTCTTTAAGATGTTGATTTCTTTTGGTTTGGGTAAATTCTCAGGAGAGGGATGGCTGGATCATGTGGTAGGTCTGTATTCAGATTTCTGAGATATCTCCATACTGCCTTCCACAGTGGCTGCACCAGTTTGCATTTCAACAAACAGTGGATTGCGGTAACTTTCCCCCCACGTCCTTACTAGCATTTGTTATTTGTTGATTTGTATATGAGAGTCATTCTAACTGGAGTGAGGTGAAACACACTGTGGTTTTAATTTGCGTTTCCCTGATGGCTAGTGATTCTGAGCATTTTTTCAAGTGTCTGTTGGCCATTTGAATTTCTTCTATTGAAAAATACCTGTTTAAATCCTTTGCCCATTTATTAACTGGATTGTTTGTTTTGTTGTTGTTTATTCTTGAGCTCTTTATAGATCACGGTTCTTAACCTTTTATTTGTTGCATAGTTGCAGATATCTTGTCCCATTTTGTCAGTTGCCTCTTCACTTTGCTGAGTGTTTCTTTTGGAGTGCAAAGCTTCTAAGCTTGTTATAATCCCATTGTCTGTGCTACTGCGGTCTTTTCCAAGAAGTCTTTGTCTATGCCAGTATCTTGCAGAGTCCCCCCAGTATTCTTCTGTAGTAATTTGGTGGTATTGGGTCATAGGTGTAGATTCTTGTTCCATTCTGAGTGGATTTTTGTGGAAGGTGTAAGGTAAGGTTCTAGTTTCATACTTCTGCATGTGGAGATCCAGTTTTCCCAGCACCATTTGTTCTATAGACTGTTCTTGTTCCAGGGTTTGATTTTACCTCCTTTGTTAAAGATCAGTTGTTTGTAGATTTGTGGATTGATTCTGGCCAGGCCAAAGCCAGGAGCCAGGAGCTTTGCCTGAGTCTCCTTCGTGGGTGGCAGTAACTCAAACACTGGGGCCATCTTTCACAGCTTTTCCCAGGCAACAGCAGGGAGTTGGATCAGAAGTGGAGCATCCAGGCAGTGAACTTGTGCCCACATGGGAGGCCAGCTTCACAGGTGTCAGCTTAACCCGCTGTGCCACAATGCTGGCACTGATCATTCATATTCTTGAGTTGATTGATTGTCTTGGGTAAGTTTTTGCAGGTGGTATTACTGGGTGATGGTTGTGCCACTGCTGTGCCAGGAAGCTGGCTCCTGGGTGTTTATCATTTAAATACAGATTGATAGGTATTATTTATACACCAAGTAGACTATTAGCCCTTTATGGTGCTGCAGTTGTTTTCTTCAGTTTTGTTTTTTGCTGTTTGCATTCACTTTTTGTGCATGTCCTTACCTCTGATACTTACTCCTTTCCTGCCATGGTAGAATGGTCTACATGTTCCTTTCATGTTCCAGGTGGGATTCTGTTTTCTTGTTCTTAGGTCATTGGTGACAGTGCTTAGTGTCATGTTTCTTCCTGCTTCCCTGCATTCCAGTTGAATAGCTCTGAGGCTTGAATTCCACACAAGGATCCGTGCATTTGTGTAACTCACTCTGTGCTATGGACCTGCTTCCCCTCCCACAGAAGGGAAAGATAATCTCTGAAGCTCTTTCCAAACACACAGATCTCTGAGTGTTAGCATTTGTTCCTCTGTATGTCTCCTTTTCCTCATCTTACATGGTCTTATATCTCTACAAGGTAAAAGGACATAAAAAGGTCCATGGCTTAATCCTTTACCTTCAGGACACATTTCCAGGCCCCAGTGCTGGAGTCTTTGTGACCATTCTTGACTTCTTAGTCCAGAATACCAAAGAATTTACCTTTAGCAGTCAGCTTCTTCCCGAGGAACGAGGAAATACCTGTTCCGGGTTCCCCTGGTATTCCATGCAGGTGCAGGGATCAAGTACTTGGGCCATCCTCCACTGCACTCCCGGGCCACAGCAGAGAGCTGGACTGGAAGAGGAGCAACCGGAACCAGAACCCGGCACCTATATGGGATGCCGGCGCCACAGGCGGAGGATTAGCCAAGTGAGCCACGGCACTGACCCCATGGCCTGATTTTTTTCATGGTGAACTGATGATCACTCAGTAAAGCAAGATTGGTAGCCATGTAGCAGGAGGGGATAGAAAAAGGTCAGCACATTGATAAATGAAATCCAGTAACCAGTAACTAGATGTGAGGTTTTAAATTTGCATTGAGCCCTGCAGATCACATTGTATTTCTTATTTTTGGTATTGACTGTTGTAGTTCACCCCGTATTTTCTTATATTGTAATGGTGGCCTTTGAAATTAAGTGTTCTGTAGGAATCAGGAAAGTGTGTTTTCAAATTTGAGATTCCTTTCTGTGGAAGGTGTCTGGGTTCACCCTATCTGTGTTTGTATTCCGTGGTCACCCACATTCTTGAGAGCATCCGTTTTATTATTGAAGACTGGGCAATGCATAGATTGAATTGTGTTGCTTGAAGATAACTGAGGAAACTGTTTGAACATTTTCTTCCTTTTTCTTTAAAAACTTTTAGAAGAAACTGAGATTGTGGATTTTTCACGCCCACCTAGCTGTTGGTAGCAGCGAGTAGGGCTACACCTGCATCTTCTGTCTTCCTCTGCTTCTGCATTTTTACAGCAAGAACGTTGCATCTTTGCAGGTGGGCTGTGGCTGCAGAGACCGAGTGACAGTTCCCCATTTAGCCAATGACCTAGAAATCTCACCCAAGCCAGGTCCACCAAGAGCAGAAGCGTGTAGCCTTCCCTAATTCCCAGCCCCAACGACGGAGATGCTCAGATGGGGCTAAGGCCTGTCAATGGTAGGGCATAGGCGGAGCTGAGATAAGCATTTTTGTGCTATGCCAGTCTTTTTATACTTGGCCTGGTGCCATGATTCAGGAAGAGTTTACAGTCATGTCTGTTTATAAATCTTTCAAGGGAGTGTTTGTAACAGCTCTCAGACACTCTTGATTCTTTCACTGAACTCTCTTGGTCAGCAAAGCCATTTCTCTTTGAGGGAAAATACCAGGTTAGTGCTAAGAGGGCCTCTAAGCAGGGTCACTGTCAGAGCTTTCTGAGGGACATTTGGCCTCAGATTTGCTTTTATAAGGATATTCCTTCTTCATTAGGGAAGTGTGCTATAACTTTAAATGCCTACCCTTAAGAAGTTGTTAACTTTCATTTATTTTATTTTAATTATGTTGCCTGCTTAAGGCTAAGTACCATTTCTTTGAATACCAAAAAATTAGTTGTCAA
Organism: Oryctolagus cuniculus; assembly: GCF_964237555.1. Classification (NCBI taxonomy): domain Eukaryota; kingdom Metazoa; phylum Chordata; class Mammalia; order Lagomorpha; family Leporidae; genus Oryctolagus; species Oryctolagus cuniculus. Next base: position 158,828,007 of record NC_091434.1, on the reverse strand, counting down.
CCTCATTAGGCAGATGCTATCTTATGTGGATAACTTTTTTGGGGGAATAAATAAGTTCTTCCAGATTTTAGGACTCACAATTTTCTTCATTATGTGAGTTCTAGAATTTTCCAGGGGTAAATGCTCAATTTCCCTGAGTTTGTGATCCTGAAAGAGTCAAGATTTTATGTCTTCATGTCACTCTCGAGTCCATTAAATGCACTTCTTCTGCTTCTGTCAGACTTACTCAGTAGTACTTTTTACCATAAGTTTCTATTTTTAAAGCTTCTCCTTATTTTTTTTTCTTCAGAGATGACATCTTGAGAGACAGTCACAATGGCTACTAAGACCTTCGTCATAAAATGGATAAAAGAGCTCTTGAAAAGCATAAAGCATAAAACAATTTCAATAGGAAAGACATTTAAGATAGTCATTGATTTTCTGTTTCTTTGTACATTACTTGTTTAGCTTATAACATTTAATTATTTTTACATTGATTACTGTCAAAATGCTTATCCATAACCATATGAAAGACATGGTCTATTTATATTTTATTTTAATTTTTTTAAAGATTTATTATTTATTTATTTTAAAGGCAGAGTTACAGAGAGAGAGAGGTCTTCCATGCACTGGTTCACTCCCCAAATGGTGACAATGGCCATAGCTGGGCCGATCCGTAGCCAGGAACCTGGATCTTCTTCTGGGTCTCCCACATGGGTGCAGGGGCCCAAGGACTTGGGCCATCTTCTACTGCTTTCCCAGGCCATAGCAGGGAGCTGGATCGGAAGTGGAATAGCTAGAACTCAAACCAGTGCCCATATAGGATGCTGACATTGCAGGTGGTGGTTTTATCCACTACACGACACTGGCTCCAGTCTTTTTTTTTTATTAAAAAATATTAATTATTGTCACTGCAGGTTCCTCTAGAAGGGAGAACCATATTTAAATAAGATCACTGGGGTTAGTATTCTTTTGAACATGAGTCCAGGTTTGTGATGGGACTTCTATTTAGGGCGGTAGAGCAGGTGAGTTGATAAGATTGGTGTCTTGATTAATAGCTTTATTTGGGGGAAATGAGTATTTGGGAGATGCCTGCTATTTTTACCAATAAGGAGATGATATGTATAAAATCACGTGCATTTATTTTATAGAGATCCACTTCCTGTGAGGTGTTATCCAGGTACCCCAGAGCACATGGACTTTCTTGGCTGCTAAGTACGCTGTGCTATAGTAAGGACTAAGGCATTCTCTTACTGTGCAGAACCAAGACAGGAGGGTGGACCATGGTGAGTGCTGGTGGAAAAGAAGGGTTGGTTCCAGGGAGAAACTGAACAGCTACATTTGGCACTGGCGTTTTTAATCTGGGTAGAATTCATGGATGTGAATCCAGTCAATCTTTATTTTCACTAACCTCTAACTGAAATTCAGCCTTCACTTACACTGAGTGTAGACAGCAAACCTCAGTTCTACCAGCAGTTCCTGTGGCTTTGTCACCAATGAAGACATACATTTTTGTATTTTGTTATATTTTACTACAGCTGTCTCAAAATATAGTTTATGTTCATGGACTGCTGAGCCCACAGTGCCCTTGTACAGATCCCCTGGTTACATTTATCTAAGGAGTACTGAAGAAACATAGTGCTCTAGCACACACATGTTTTTAAATATAGGTATTATAAAGGCCTTCCTTTGCAATCCTGTGGATTTATTTGTATAATCTCGAGAAGGGACCCATGAGCTTCAGTAGACTGCTTACCAGTCCAGGCTGTGAAAATGGTTAGAAATCTCTGACTCTCAGGACTTATGAAATCTTCATCCCAGAGGAAGTAGATTTTAAACATGGAGGAAACCATTGTGCGTTTTGTCTGCTTCGGATGGAATTCTAGATCTGTGTGACTCCTGGAACTTGCTTAACTGGAGACAATGATGTGATTGAAGATTAAGCCAGTTAATAAATTTGAATCGCTAGGCCCGAGCTAAAGGTGAGCTGCCATTATTACTATTACTGGAACATTGCTTTCCTACAAGTGTCTGCTATGATTTTGCACAATTCAGTACTTACAGTACATTGACATCAGTATTGCTTTCTCACAATTTTAAGCTCATTCAGAGCAGGGAATCATGATTTTTAATGTTATGAACATACAGCAGGCCCTAAATTAAATTATCAATTTATGTGTTTGGCCTAGTAGTTAAGTCACCAGTGAGAATGCTTAACTGTGTCCCATATCATGGTACCTGAGTTCCAGTCCCTGTTCCAGCTCCTTGCCAGTGGAGACCCTGGGAAGCAGCAATGATGGCTCAAGTATTTGAGCTCCTGACACTCATGTGAGACACCTGGATTGAGTTTGGACAGTTGTAGACATTTGGGAGTGACTCACGGGATAGGAGTTTCCTTTCTTTCCCTCTCCTTACCTTCCGCCATTGATGCCTCCCTGCCCTGCCCCCTGCTGTCTGCCACGGTGTGTTTCTCTCTCAGATTAAAAAAAAATAATTCATCTAATTAAATATCTGTTTAGGGTGCTAGGTAGATTCTGCCTCATATAAATATAAAGTAATGGAAATATGAAGATAAATATGGTGAGGTCCTTGACTTCAGAATCTTCTGCGAAAGACAGATGTATAAGCAGCTACTTATTAAAACTGTCCTTGATCTCTTTACCAACTTGGAGTTGGGTACTAAGACCATATCCATCTCTTACAGTTTTCCTTTCTGTGTGGCACAAAACTAGAGGACTTGAATTGTTGGCACTTAGCTGAAAATGAAAATATTGCGTACTTAAACATTGAAATGTGAATTTCACATGAAGATGTGAATATTACATCTTATTAAGTTCAATGATACCCTGCACAGGTTATTTTTCAAATGATAATTTTTAGGTTGAACCTAGGAAACTGCCAATATTTGACATTTTTTGATTCATGCAAATAAACCTAAGAGTTTTCAAAACAACAGTAATAAATTCTATTTGATATCCCTGATGGGTGGTTTTATGTGTGGGAGCAATATTGTAAAATCCTATTTTCAGAGTCTAAGTGATTCACTTTCAGCATAGTTCCAGCAGGTATATGATTTTTAGGTATATTGAAAGACCCTAAAGGGTCTGCATGCACAGACTTAAGTCATCTTTCACACTTTTATAATTAAACCTTAATTACTCCCAAGATATATTTAAGAATATACATTTACGAGAATACTAATATCCTTCCTGTGTGTTCTTAATTTTGTTTCCAAATATTTGGCATGTCTTCTCAAATCATGTTTAGAAATTATACTTGCTAGTATTATTTAATTAAATAACATTGTGTTGTTTTCACCACATCATACACATACACTTACTGTTTTACTATTTTAGTTCACTCTGGGATGACTTAGGACTGATTGACATCTTTGGTGTGGCAGTTGTATTTGCTTAATTTCTACATAACCGACATTCAAGTATCCACTGGTTGTGTGGAAATGGAATAGTCCAGTGCTCCAAAATTACAAGGAGGCCATACGGTGTTTAATTCAAGGATAATGTTTAGGAAACTTTAATAACTGTAGCCTTCTGTTGCAAAAACTCTTTTTTTGAGCAAGTTCCTTTCTATTTGAGATGGCTTATATGAGCTTTTTTTTTTTAATCACAACTAATAGTTGCAGAAAAGTATTTTATCCTTTTCCCAGTGGCGTTTAATGTGTGTGAGATTTTGGTGAAGCAGTATGCAATGATTTTGTACTTTTATGATTTTTTTCAGTCACTTTGGAATATATTTAATCCTTCATATACTGCTGAGATTTTACCTTGACTGAGATTTTAGCTCGATTTCTCTGTTCTAAATATTTCTATGTCACAAAGAGGAATTTAATTCCCACACCAATGAATCTATTTTTCTTATAAAATTATATGTACAGCTAATTGCAGTAGCATGGGCAGAGTGGTAAACCAGTTATGATTATAAATGGATGAAAAACGCTTCAGGACGATAGGGATTAAATACACTTAACCTTTGTCCATGCAATTTGGGAAGAAAAAGGGAGAGTAGCCAGCGCCAGCGTTCTCTCTTTCTGCCAATCTCCCTTGCACCTCTCCTTCTGCCTCCTCTGCCTTTGTTGTATAAATTGACTTCATTGTGCACTCCAGTCACTCAGGTGGTAGCCCCGGTGTGAACCTGGCCCCCTACCTTCTTAAACAAGGAGAATCAGAGGAAGTGGTTGACTTGAGTAAGCTCCAGAGAACAGAGGAGGGGCTTTGTTTGGAGACTTGCAAGTTGCTCTCCTCATACACAACTGTCTGCATCAGGCTGACGTGCCCCCTCATTCCTATACCACCCCTATACTCCACCCTCCCCACCAATCCTGTCGTCTTTCCTGCCTCTGAGGACCTCCCTGCGTCAGTCTTTCTGGCCCTAGGGCTCCTGTGGTGACCATGGCCTCCTCCCATGCTGAAGACTTGGCTTGCCTGTACCTATCAGGAGTGTTCAACTGGGGCTGAGAGTCCATGTAATGCAGAGGGATTCATACCTTGGCTTTTCCTTTACTTTTTCAAAACTTTGTACACTTATATGGCATAGGATGGCAGTCCGTGAAAGTTTTATTATTGAAAAAAATAAGTGTCATTGTTACCATACATATAGTACATCCTACAAAAGCTGGTGTAAATCACCCATATTTTATTATTATAATAAAATACATGGGGCTGGGTAATTTATTAAGAAAAGACATTTATTCAGCTCCTAGTTCTGGAAGTTTAAGGACATGGTTGATGTTGGCCTTGCTGAGGAGCCCCTGGGAGATGGTGTGGAGGGAACAGGTAGGTGCAAGGTAGGTTATGAGAGATCACATAACCATTAGGAAGCCAGAGTCTGGAAAGAGGCTGGGAGTGCTTTTTTTTATAACAGCCCTCTTGGGAGAACTGAGGGTCTCACAAGAATTACTGTACTTCCTTCTGAGGGCAACGTCCCCTAGGCCATAAAGTGTCACACTACACTCCATCCTGTAACCGTCCAACACCTCCCAACATCACCCTCTGTTGACCTGAACAAGGTTGGAACCTTTGGGGAACACGGTAACCATATCCAAACCACAGCTTCCGGCTTAGAGAATGAAGCAGGATGTTGTCCACTGTGACTGTTGACTGCTGTCCAGATTTTCTCTGAAAAACTAATTCTTTCTGTTGTTTTGATTCACTGTCGTCCCAAACTAGCTGGTAATCAGAGGCCTTGGCCCATGACATCTTCCACTCAAAGGCATTCAGTGGCTAGTGCTTCAGCTTCTATATGCCACAGTATGTGGTTCTTCCTTTAAGTATTGTGTTGTAGTTCTTGGATTATAAAGGCCTTAGCATGACCCTGTTTGATCAGTTCTCTGGCAGCTTTTCTATCATCATTTCACTAAATTTCCTTATACACACTTAACATGAGCAATGGAAAAAAACGATGGTTCCTTGAATATACAGCATACAACTTGTTTTGCATTACTTTTTCCTTTGTTTAGAAGGCTCTGGCTACCCTTATCTACCAGAGAAGTCTACCTGTCCTGTAACACTGAGCTCACCAGTCATGTCTTCTAGACAGCTAACCCTAACCTTGCTCTCCTGCCTTCTACTCCTCCTCTCTCTCTGTCCCTTCCTCCTCCCTCCATCCACTTCTCTCCTCCCTCCCCCATATTATGCCTTCCTACCTTCCTGTCCCTTTCTATGATTTTTCCATGTCTTAGCACATACAGATATATAGCAATATAATGGAGAGTGTTGATAGGAAGTTCTTTGAATTGTCAGATTAAAAGGTCCTGGTTGAATTTTGTAATGATAATCACATAAACCACACATACAAAGTTTCTAACTTAGCAAAATTGAAACGTGACTTTTTGAAAAAAAAAAAAAAAAAAAAAAAAGAGGGTAGGGTATTTGATGCAGTGGTTGATGCTGCTTAGAGTGTTTGTATTCCATACTGGCATGCTGGAGTTTGAGTCCCAGCTCCACTCCCGGTTCCAGCTTCCTGCTAATGCACACTCTGGGAGGTAGCAGGTGATGGCTCAAGTATCTGGGTTCCTGCCACCCATGTGAGAAACCTGAATTGAGTTCCTGGCTCTTGTCCCATGCTGTGGTGGGCCTTTGGGGAGTGTAGCAACAAGTTGAAAATCTCTCTGTCTCTTTGGCTTTCAAATCAATTTTTTAAAAATAGAGGAAATGTAAAAGATGATATATATATATATATAAAAATATATTCCTCTTGTACTAGAATAGTTAAATAGTATTTCAGTATTTTCTGTCTAGGAATTTCACAGCATAATGAAAATAATTGTGTCCTCTGTAAAATTTGTTCTTAAATATTAGGCACATTAGCTAAGGAAGGATGGGATGATTTCAGTTAGTGTCATATTATGAGAAAATTTTCTACATTAGAGTGTTGTTTGCCCTCCCTGATTTTTTAAGTTACTTTTTTGTAACTATTTTGGGGTGTAAATAGTGGTTATTACCTTTTCAGTTCCAATATAACTTCTAGATAGAAAAATCCAAGCAATATCATAATGTAAGTCATTTGTAGTCAACATTCACTGCGTGAAGAAGATCTTGTCATTTTTTAAAAATGCAAATATGTCTTGAAATGTGTTTAGTAATTTTTATGTGGTCTTTTCCATTTAATGTTCCTGTTTATTGACAACTTTTATAGTCTGTGTGGTGTGTGTGTGCGTGTGTGTGCCCTCGATTTACACGTTTCTGAAGCTGCCAGACTACTCAGGCATTGTTACCAAGTATCTGTCATCTTTTCTACATGGTGAGACCAAACTGAGAAGAGGAGATAACTTCTTAATTAGGTTTTGACAAGCCTATTTGAGAAACTAACTCAAAATGATTTTTAAAAAGACATGATAGATAATTCCACATATGTTGAAAATAAGCTATAGAATCAGTCATATCCTGTTCAAAGAGAAGATATATTAGTAAGTATTACTCACCCAAAGAGCATAGAATCTTTATTTTGGCATTTAGTTCATTCTAGTTTTCTTAAGCAGCAAAGTTAGGGGTGCGGTATAGAAAATCAGATAAGAGGCTGGCACTGTGGCTCAGTAGGCTAACCCTCCACCTGCAGCGCTGGCACACCGGGTTCTAGTCCTGGTCGGGGCACCAGATTCTGTCCTGGTTGCCCTTCTAGTCCAGCTCTCTGCTGTGGCCCGGGAGTGCAGTGGAGGATGGCCCAAGTGCTTGATCCCTACACCCACATGGGAGACCAGAAGAAGCACCTATCTCCTGGCTTCGGGTCAGCGAGGTGTGCCAGCTGTAGCAGCCATTGGAGGGTGAACCAACGGTAAAGGAAGACCTTTCTGTCTCTCTCTCACTGTCCGCTTTGCCTGTCAAAAAAAAAAAAATAGAATCAGATAAAATATATGTGTGTTACAGAGATTGTCAACACTTGAGATTTTATTTTGTGTTCCAGTAGAATTAAAGACATGTTCACATTCCAAGTAGGTGCTAAATTCCAGTTCATTTGGAAGCTATTTTCTCATTTATAGATTTTCCCATTTCTGTTCCCATTCCCTGATCACTACAGTAGAATAATCAATTCCCAGGGCTCCTCTCTTCCTTGGATTCCCTTGTCCAGTGACTCACCTGATGGATGAGATTGGAAGGACAAACCAGGTCTATTTGCCTTTCTTTGGAGCTTTCTGCTGGCTGGGAGACCCCTCGCCCTGTTTTTCAGACTGTAGGCTTTAAAAGGGAATTTCTCTGGGAATGGAGATACTGGTGGCATTTGCCTACTTTTTTGGTAGAAATGAGGGTGGGAGGAGATTGGCTTGCCCTGAGAAAGGTAGATGATTTCTTTGGTCTGGCAGTGTACTTGAGGGTGTATGAACCATAGCATTAAAGAGGCAGGTTTCAGTCCATCATCTCTTATTTAAAAAGTCTTGGGTCTCAGTTGTTTCATGTGTCGGGTAGCATAGTACAAATGCCATATGTTAGAGAATAACTCATTGGGGTTTTTGGGGAAGGCACATTTCATAAAATAAATATTTCTATGGGAACATACATGAATAGTCATACTGAGTGACTGTATAGACTATATAGACTGTAGACTACCATTACTTCAGATAAGCTTTTAAATTTATATATACACACACACACACACACACACACACACGTAATTTATTCATTTATTGGAAAGGCAGAGTTGATGGGGCAGAGAGAGAGAGAAATACATCTTCTATTCCCTGGTTTGTTCCCCAATGGCCACAATGGCTGGGGCTGGGCTACCAGCTGGAACTCCATCTGGGTCTCCCATGTAGGTGGCAGGGACCCAAACACATGAGTCATCTTCCACAGGTGCAGTATTAGGGAGCTGGATCAGAGTGGTTCAGCGAGAACTTGAATCAATGCTCATAAGGGATTCCAGCATCGCAGGCAGCAACTTAACCCACTGTGTCACAACCTTGGCCCCTATTTTCTGTGTTTAATTTACAAATTAGTTATATAAAGTTGGGGTATTTATGTGATGAGAATGGACTTATCATAATTAATCAGTATTCTGTCAGTTCATGGACTTATCATTTCTTATGAGGACATTTGAAATATTCTCTTTTAGTAATTTAAAAGTATCAGATTTTGTCCTCTTCTGCAGATTTATGGGGAAAAAAACTTGTTGCAGTCTTCCATATTAAATGGTGAGTAAAAGATTTGGTCCTTAGTAAAATCTAAGGGAACAGGGCTGGTGCTGTGTTGTAGTGGGCCAATGGCTGCAGTGCTAGTATCCCATATGGGTACTGGTTTGAATCTTGGCTGCTCCTCTTCAGATCCAGTTCTCTGCTATGGCCTGAGAAAGTAGCAGAGAATGACCCAAGTGCATGGGCCCCTGCACCTGTGTGGGAGACCCAGAAAAAGCTCCTGGCTTTGGATTGGCCCAGCTCCAGCTGTTGCAGACATTTGGGAATTGAACCACTGGGTGGAAGACCTCTCAAATAAATAAATAAATCTTTTTAAAAAAATCTGGGGGAACATGAATTTATAGGGAAACACAACTGACCAATAAACGGTATTAGTTTCAATTTTGTTTCTGTTAGGGCCGGAGTGGGTGAGTTTATGTGTCAGTGGCACCTTCCCCAAAACAGAGCATGTGGAGTTTGACTACAGCTTTGTGCTGAGGTTCATTTTGTGTTTGTACAATTGGCTTTGTTTTTTCCTTCTGTGGACTGCATGAGAGGTTTTAAGCCTTATACCAGGGAGAGTTATGACCATGGCACATGAGGGCCACTAACCACTGGAAAGCACTTCTCTTTTAAGAAGCAGAACTATGGACGCCAGACCATATTCCAAGGAGTGTGACTTCAATTTGGACTATATATGGAAGAGAGACCCTTTTCACATTTTTAAGGCATAGGTAGAAAATATTTGCTGCTTTTAAATTGAAAAGCACAGAAATCTGTGAGTTGCAGAGGAGCCAAATGTGGATCCATGTGGCTTGTCCACAGGCTATGGTTACTGGGTGCTGGAGATGAGAAATCTCATTCAGGAGATGGTGTTATGTGGCCCTATCAGCCCACAGTAGAAGCAGTGGTACCCAAAACAGAGAAAGAAAGGAAATGGCAATATTTACAACCAACACAGACTTAAAATCTAAGATGTACACAAAACTCCTGTATGTGAGAGATATGAATAACAGTTCCAACAACAGGAAACCCAACTGACCAGTAAACCATATTTGTTTATTGGCGTTGCTATGAAAAATTGCCATGAACAAGTTGGCTTAAAACAGAGAGTTGAATTCTCTCACTGTTCTGGAGACCAGATGTCTGAGATTGTGGTGTCAGAAGGAGGGCTATGCTCCTACCAGCTCTATCAGAGACTTCCTGGCTTTTTCCAGCTCTTGCTGTGTGTAACCATTTGTGGCTTCCTTGGTTTGTGGCAGAGAGTGGAGCCATGTACCTACAAAGGAAAGAACAGGAGGGATTGCTGGCAATCACCAGCAGCACGGAGAGAAGCCCAGGAGGGATTGTGGCTCAGGACCTGCAGTAGGGATCAACCTGTCAGCACCTTAATTTTGGACTTTAGCCTCAAACTGAGAGAGGCTAAATTGTTGTTGTGTGAAGCAGCTTTGCCTGTGGTACTTTGTTACAACAGCTCCAGGAAAGGAAAATGTATCTGACATGTGAGGATTCATTAAGTTGGAGGATGAATATCTGAGTTTTGTTTTTCTTTCGTTTTATATCACATCTTTACGGTTTTCAGAAGCAACAAGGACCCACTAATTCAACTGAGTCTTCTGCAGTTACTTTTCTGATAAAGAATAAAATAGCTATGTGCATAATTGGAAAATAAATAGTGTTCCAGATATTACAGATGGAATCATAGCTGGTGCTTTTTGGAAAACTCTGACAATGCATTTCCTGTAGTGACTTAGGGGTATTAAGTATTTTTTTTTTTAAAAAGAAAGTGGGGATTAACTCAGCATTGAAAATGTTGTTCTTGGCCAGTATCCAATATGGAAAATAATTACACATCTGGACCTAGTTATGAAAAACAGAGGTATCTGGGCTATGAGGCATTCAGATAGACATTGGGGTGGAATCCTGGCTCATCTGCTTGACTAGCTGTATATCTGACAGATTACTTGCTTGTCTTCAGTTTTCTCATTTATAAAATGCGATTCTGACACTTCGTTGCGTTATAGTGAATTTTAGGTAAGATCAAGTGCTAAGTGTGCATTCAGTAAATAGTTGAATTGAAGCTTATTAATTTTGGTAACATTCGCAAGTTACTATAATTCAACAAATTATAACAGTACTATTCTTTAAATATTAGATAATGCAATTTGTAAAACCCTATACTAATTACATTGAGAGTAAAGAGAATTATTCATGTGTATGACATGACTATTAGTCCAGACTTCTTTTAATCTGTTCCTTACATCTAGTGACCTAACTTGTATATGTGTCTTTGTTGAGACAAAATTGTAAAAAGCAGAAAGTAAAACAATTTTCTGTTACTCATTGCTTTCAATATACCATGGATCACCCCTAAATTTTTTTTTCTTATGATCATACAGCATGATTGTGTGAAATGACTTATAATAAAGTACTGGACCCGGTGCTGTGGTGTAGCATGTGAGGCTGCTGCCTGCAGTGCCAGCATCCCATATGGGTACTGGTTTGAGTCCTGGCTGCTCTACTTCCTATCCAACTCTCTGCTATGGCCTTGGAGGGCAGTGGAGGATGTGGGCCCCTGCACCCACGTGGGAGACCTGGAGGAGGCTCCTGGCTCCTGGCTTCGGATTGGCGCAGCTCCAGCCGTTGCGGCTGATTGGGAAGTGAACCAGCGGATAGAAGACCTCTCTCTCTCTCTTTGCCTCTCCTTCTCTCTCTGCGTAAATCTGACTTTTGAATAATTTTTTTTAAAAAAGAATAAAGTATTAAAAAAGAGAAACTGGGGCTGGCATTGTGGCATAGCAGATTAAACCACTGCTGTTGATGCTAGCATCTCTTATCGGTGCTGCTTTATGTCCTGGCTGCTCCACTTGTGATCCAGCTCTCTGGTAATGGCCTGGGAGGAAGCAGCAGAGAAATGGCCCAAGTATTTGGGCCCCTGCCAATCATGTGTGAGACCTGGAAGAAGCTTCTGGCTCCTGGCTTTGGCTTGGGCCAGTCCTGGCTGTTATAGCCATCTGGGGAGTGAACCAGTAGATGGAAGATATCTCCCTCTCTCTCTCTCCATGTCTCTCCCTCCCTCCCTCTCCCTCTTTCTCTCCCTCTCCCTCCCTACATCCTTCTCCCTTTCTCTGTAACGCTTTACAAATAAATAAATAAATCTTTAAAAACAGAGAAAGTTACCAAAGAAAGTAAAATGTACACATGTGTAAATGAAGATTTTTGAAATTAATATGCATGGATTTAAAAAGTTTTTTTTTTAGCAAAATAAACTCAAATTTCATTTTCCAGGAACTTTTTGAAGTACTTTTATAGGTATAGTGAGATATAGAAAATTAAGCTAAAAATTTAAGATTATAGAAACAATTCAAAAACTGTAGAGGATAGAAACAGTGAATACTGTGTCACCTTTATGTACTTGTAGGTAGAGACTACCACTCACATTTATTTCTAGGTTACCCATCTCACTTTCTCTGTTGGTATATTTGAACTATCAATCATACTACAAACCTAATCTGTTAGTACACTTATTCCTTGGTATGCATAGGGGGTTAGTTCCAGGAGCCCCTGCAGATACCAAACCAAGAATGCTCAACTTCCTTATATAATAGCATAGTATTTGCATGTAATCCATTAAGGTCTACCTGTGTATTTTAAAATTTTTATTTAATTTCATTTTATTTGAAAGTTGGGGAGGAGAAGAGAGAAAACAGAGGAAGACAGAGAGAGACAGAGACAGCCAGAGACAGACATTTTCCATCAACAGTTTCACTCCCCAGATCCCTGCATTATCCAGGGCTGGGCCATGCTGAAGCCAGGAGACAGAACCCATCCAGTCTCCCATGTGGGTTGCAGAAGACCCAAGTACATGACTATCACCTGTAACCTTCCAGAGTTACATTAGCAGGAAGCTGGATGGGAAGTGGGGTAGAGGGGACTCAAACCAGGCATTCTGGTATGTAATGAGGACATTCCAAGTGTGGATTTAACCACTGGGCTGTATGCCAGTAACTTCCTATGTAATTAAAGTCATCACTCCATAACATAACTTATAATAACTGATATAGTGCAAATGTTATGTGAATACTCTTGTATTGTATTGTTAATAGAATGATGATAAGCAAAACAAAATCTATACATGTTTAGTACAGAGGCATCCATCCTAGGCCCAGCTACATGGTACACATTAACAATAATGTAGCAGTTTTTGCTAAACCCACAGTTCTTGAGGGTTGACTATATAACCTTCTGTGTTAAATAGTCACCAACTAGAACAACAAGAATTCACCACTCTTTCCTAAGCTAGTTTTTTTCCCTAAATGTAGATTATATAGTTTTGCTCTCTCAAGTGATAATAATCTGCTTTCTTTAAATCTTAGACACATACCTGAAGGTAATTTTAAACAGTATTTCGAGTGTGACTATGTTTGAGTGCAACCCCTCACTTGAGGTCAGATATGGAATTTTCCACCTGTGACATCATGTTGATGCTCAGAAAGTTTGAGTTTGGAAACTTCGTATTTCTGGGTTTGAGACTGGGAATGCTCCACTCATATAAGTGGTACTGCTGTTGTCTGGATGTTAGTTTGTGTGTCTCTCCCAGGGGCCCATGTTAAAGGCTTTGCCTCAAAAATCTTATTTTAATGGTTCTAAGTTGATGGAAATTTAGTCCACGGTGGGACCTTTGGAAAGGGATTAGACTGGCTTAGGTTGCAGCCGCCGTGATCAAATTATGGTGACTTCATTATGAGAGACACAGACGTGTGGTATCCTTTTCCCGTGTGATGCTCTGTGCTACCTCAGGGCTCTACCATCACCAAATGCCAAACAAATGGGGCTGCCCACTCTTGGCCTGTGCCTTCCAAAGCCATGAGCCAAATTAAGCCTCCTTCCTACATAAGTAGCTTGTCTTGGGCTTTTTGTTGAAGTAATAGAAAACTGACTCAAATGGATACCAATACATTATGTCAACATAAAGACTTCTTTAAATGGGTCATCAAAGAAGGAGGTACCTTTCTCTGAAGGGAGGAGAGAACTTCCACTTTGACCATGGCCTTGTCTAAATATGATCAGAGTCAGTGAACTCAGGGGGCTTCCATAGCCTTGGCAGCTGATGACAAGAGCCTAGGGTGATTACTGATGCCATAAACAAGAGTGTCAGTTTGTTAAGTCAACAACAGGAGTCCCTGTGCACTTACTCCTCATGTAGGATCTTTGTCCTTAGTGTGCTGTACATTGAGATTTAATGCTATAACTAGTACTCAAACAGTATTTTTCACTTTATGTTTCTGTGTGGGAGCAAACTGTTGAAATCTTTACTTAATGTATGCTAAACTGATCTTCTGTATATAAAGAGAATCAAAAATGAATCTTGATGTGAATGAAAGGGGAGAGGGAGTGGGGAAGGGGAGGGTTGCGTGTTGGAGGGATGTTATGGGGGGGAAGCCATTATAATCCATATTCAGTACTTTGGAAATTTATATTCATTAAATAAAAGTTCAAAAAAAAGAGACTTCTTTAGAGTTATGTGATTGAGACAGTCTCTTCCAGACTTTGACATCATTCTTTCCTGGTGAAATAAATAGGGCTGTGATATAAAGATAATGATAAGGGATTGATGTTGTGGTATAATGACTTATATGTGATGCCAGCATCCATATAGGTGCCAGTTAGTGTCCTGGCTGTTCCATTTCTGATCCAGATCCCTGCTAATGGCCTGGGAAAAGCAATGGAAGGTGACCCAAATGTTTGGGCTCTGCCACCCACATGGGAGACCTGGATGAAGTTCCTGGCTCCTGGCTCCTGGCTTTATACTGGCCCAACCATGGCTGTTGTGGCCATATGGGGAGTGAACCAACCATGGCTGTTATGGCCATATGGGGAGTGAACCAGTGTGTGGAGGTGTGCTCCCTCTCTCCCCCTCTCTCCCCCTCTCTCCCCCTCTCTCCCCCTCTCTCCCTCTCCCTCCCCCCCCTCCCTCTCCCTCTCCCTCTCCCTGTCTCTCTCTCTCTCTCTCTCTCTCTCTCCCTCTCTCTGTCTCTGTCTCTCTCGGTGGTTAACATATATCAATCTGGTTAACATATGTCAATATGAGCCAGTGTTCTAGGTGCTTTATATACTGTGCGTTGTGTTTTTTAATCCTCAGAAGAGTCCTAAAAATTTGGTACTATTATGATCCCTGCTTAACAGATAAGGAAATTAATACATAAAAGTTTAGGTGACCTGCTCAAGGCTGCAATGCTAATGTAGGTACAGGATTGAAATTCAAGGAGTCTAGCTTAGGAATGAATTAAACTTGTGGAATTTAACTGTTTCAGTCCATGATAAAACTAAGGAAACCAGCTATAAAGAATTCTGTAAAGTGGGGGTTTGTTTTTAAATGTGAAGTTTAAAAGTTCCATGAGAGCTAAGACTTTGGCTATGAAAAAAAAAATGTGCTCTATTTTTTTTCAAAAATAATATTTATTTATTTATTTGAAAGATAAGGGAGGAGAGAGGAATATATAGACATGTAGATATTTTTCATCTGTTGGTGCACTCTCCAGATTCTCACAGCAGCCCAGGCTGAGCCACGCTGAATCAAGGAGCCTAGAACTTACCTGAGTTTTCTACTTGGGTGGCAGAGACCCAAACACTTGAGCTGTCATCTACTGCCTCCCAGGGTGTGTATTAGGGGAAGCTGGCATCAGAAGTAGAGCTGAGACTTGGGATGCAGGTGTCCCAAGAGGCATCTTAACTCCAGTGCCAAAAACACACTTCTAGGCTGCTTTACTTTGAATTGTGTAAAGTGTACAAGGGAAAATGGTTCCTAAGGAAGTCAGAACTGTGTATTGACAAAGCTGCCTCATCTTGGAGCAGGATTTATTCTTCTGTTTGCTAAATCTAAAAATTCACATCCCCTTTGGGATGTTGAAATCTTAACTCCAAGGTGATAGTACTAGGAGGTGTAAGGCCTTTGGAGGTGATTAGATCATGGGGCCAAGCCCATGTGAATAGGATTAGCACTAGTATAAAAAAAATCCAAGAGACACCCCCTCATATCATAAGAAAACTGCAAGAAGGTACCATCTGCGAGCCAGATATCAAATCTGCCTTTATTTTGGACCTCCCAGTCTCCAGAACTCTGCAGAATAGATTTCTGTTATTTACCAGCCACCTAATGTATGGCATTTTGTTATAGCAAGCTGAACAGATGAAGGCACTGTGCTTCTTTGGCATTTACTTCATACTTTTTTAGAGTATTTGTTACATCAAAGTGTCAGATCCTTGGGTAAGATATAACCTTGACCTCATGTTGAATCCCTATATACACAGAATGAAAGATGCTCAAGAACAGGAAATTGTGCTTCCCTGATTCCTGCTCTAGCCCCAGCATCTGGTACTGTACACACAGTTATTCTTCACAAATGCTTGAATGAATCAGTGGGAGAGTCAGTAATGTAGGTATTGAGTAGATGCTTCTGGAGTTGCTCCTGGATGGGATATAAGAAACAATAGAGCTCCTTATTCATTATAGAAAAATCACCTTTATCATTATCAAATCAAGTAATAATGGACTTTATAAAAATCAGTGGACTGGGTTCAACGCTGTGCATAGTGGATAAGGCCACTGCCTGCAGTGTCAGTGTCCCATGTGGGTACCTGTTCTAGTCCCAGCTGCGCTTCTTCCAATACAACTCTCTGCTATGGCCTGGGAAAGTAGTAGAAGATGGCCCAAGTCCTTGGGCTCCTGCACCTACATGGGAGACCTGCAGGGAGCTTCTGACTCCTGGCTTCAAATCATTTCAACTCCGGACATTGTGGCCATTTAGGGAATAAACCAGTGGATGGAAGCCCCCCCCCCCCTTTCTCTCTGTAACCCTTTCAAATAAACAAATAAATCTTTAAAAAAACTTGATATGCTAGGCCCTGTAGTCATAAAAAGGAAAATGGCAAAGTCCTACCCTCCAACATCTTATAATTTGAGAGATATGGACAAGCTTTGCAAGAGGGGAAAAAGTAAATTATAATTGTTTTTAACACATGCAGAAAAATATCAAAAGGAAGTATATATAAATTTTCTAAGAAGGGATGCTGCAAAATGAAGAAAATGGTACTTATTTCTTAAAAGATATGAACGCTTATTTTTAAAATGTGTATATGTATTATGTATATGCTAGGGATTTCTTAGAAGTACATAATTACCTGTTGCATATTACATAATTAACCTTTTATACTTGTTAATAAATGTAGTTGAGGTTTTTGACTTGATATATCGATAAACTTGTATCTATTCATCTTGATATATATATATATATATACATGAAAATGGATTTAAAATGTTTATTTTGTTTCAAAATTGTGAAGTACATGCATTTAAAAATTCTTAGAAAATGTGAATTATGAAAAATTATACATGGATTTCATTTTTTGCACCAAAATTAATCTTTTTTTATTCCATTTTCAATGAATTTTTAAAATTTATTTTCTTAAAGATTTATTTATTTACTTGAAAGGCAGAGCCACAGAGAAGCAGAGAGAAAGAGAGAGAGGTCTTCCATCTGCTGGCCCACTCCCTTATGGCCACAATAGCCAGAGCTGCACTGATCCAAGCCAGGAGCCTCCTCTGGGTGTCCCACACAGGTGCAGGGGCCCAAACACTCGGGCCATCTTCCACTGCCCCCCCTCTCCAGGCCACAGCAGAGAGCTAAATCGGAAGTGGAGCAGCCAGAACTTGAACTGGCGCCCGTATGGGACGCTGGCACTGCTGGCGGTAGCCCCACCCGCCACATCATACCACTGGCCCCTCAATCAACTTTTTGTGGTACCCTTGTGTATGCATATATAGTAATTCATATAAAACTTTATTAAGAGGCTTTTTTCATCCTGCAAAAGCTACTTGCTTACCTGTTAGAAATAACTGTCACCTTATGGTTGCATATTATTATATATTCAGTCTATTTTTCAGAAACAGAAATGTGGATGGAATTTATTCTTGACTTTTGGAGAGAAAATGTAAGACAGATGGCCTCTGATCCGGTGATATTAAATAAGCCTTTTTCTGGACAACTGTTGTCAATGTAATTCTTAGCAGAGGGAAGACTTGTCAAATCATTTCCAATTCTATTTTTTTTTAAATGGGTGGTTGTATAAAGCAAAGGTTGCAAAAGCTGCTGATATGTCTTAATATTTTGAAGAGTAAGTGCTTAAAAAGTCAAACATTTGTCAGAGACCCTGAACAAATTTTATTTTGCTAGTAGAGATAGAAGAGAAGAAATGGGGTTTTCAAAGAAGAGTAAGGCAAGATCACTCCTTTATAAGATACTAAAATTTAGTAAAAATATATATGTAGACATATAAGCATATATCTACACTATAAGGCAAAATTAAATGACGGTCAAACTGGTGCAAAAATCATGACATAGAAGCAGGTTGTTTTTGCCATGAAGTTCTTGAGATTGAGCTGGGTTTTGAAGGTTGAGCAGAATTCAGTGAGGTAGAAATGGAAAAAGAAGTTTTATGGAATCAGGAAGAGGAAGAAATATGCATTCATTGAGTACCTACCCAGGCACCAGTTGTGCTTGCTGATTTATGAATAGGTATGAAGTATGTCATGCAATATTCACCAGACCCCTAAGGCAAGTGTTACTTCCCCATGGTACAGGTGACAAACGGGCTCCGTGTGGCCTGTGTGTAGAAGAGCTGGATACAAGTCTGTCATGTAACTCATGCTGCAGTGTGCTGTTTCCACTAGTGTGATGACTCCATACTTTTTGTCCCCCAACCAGTGCTTCCCTGAGGGATATAATGACCTAATAAATGAGGAAGGGTTTGATGACCTGTGAAAAATGAGAAAGATCTTAATGGGAAAATCTCCATAATCACTTCTGCCCTCCTATTTCTAACTGCTAAGAAATCATTCAATGTTAACTGTGTTCCTTGGGACCTGTCTTAGGAGGGCAGAGCTTATGTCGATCTTCAGTGACTGATAGTAGCTTAGGAAGGCTTACTAGGAGTGGGAAACATCTGGCCCCTGGCTCAAATAAGGCCCACAGAATTGTTTTATCCAGTCCTGCCAAAGCAACAATAGGTGGGACTTGAAATTCAGTAAATCTATAGCAGGCGAATTTTCAAGTTGCTAATTTCATATGGCCCATGAGCATTATTAGAAATATCTGAATGGCTCTGGGCAGAGAAAAAAAAAAAAAAACTTTCCACATCCCTTTCTAGAATCTATTTCTGTTGTACCAAACCATTTGATTCTAATTCCCAGATCTTATTAATGAGAGAATGAGAATAGCTTAATAAGAAAATAGGACATGTTCTGATAGTAATTCACAGAACTTTTAAAATTATTTTCTTGAGTTTGTTGCTGATTCTCTATCCCCTCAAAAACTCCAGTCTAAATGGTTAATAGCAAGATGAATTTTGTGCCAGGCTGTAATGGAGATGATACCACCAAATGCTGTCCCTTGTCTTGTGTCTACTGAATGTTATTGAGCTCCTCCTCCTCCTTAATGCAAGAACTACACTGGGTTTCCCTGCATTGCTTCCCAGTGCAGTAATAATGAGTTTCTGCTCTGCTGATCACCATTCTGTCTTCTAAGTTAGTAGACTGAATGAGAGGGAGAATTTGTTTCCAATTTAGTGTTAAAATTATATAGACCTTGATATGAATTCAGAATGAAAGAGTATAATTTATGTTGTTTGACTTACGCCATTAAAGTCTTTGGTTATATTCCAACTACTTATTTATCCTTGCTATACAAAATAAAGTTTTTTGAGTATTACATCTTTGGAAGAATTAAAGGTTGAACTCATCATGTAAATTCTAATTATTCTATATTCTTTTTAAAATGATCAACCTTGTGAAGATAAAAGTTGTTGTAAGGATCATATTACAGGTTAGAATACAGAGGATCACGTCATTATTGATTTAGTTCAACCTTCCTGGAGTACCTATGTGTACTTTGTGCTGTGCTAGAACCTACATATTAAAGTGTCAATATTATTTAACTTCAGCCCACAGCAAATTAATAAAATAAATAGTTTTGTAGCAGGAACTATATTAAATGCTACAGCAGCAAAATAACCCCCCTTCCTCTACCCTGAATTACCTGGCTTCAAGGATTTAGCACCTGTTATCTCTCATAATTCTCTGGATTGGCTGAGACATTGTTCACCTGTTTGCTAACATTTCAGACGTGTGTCTGTTCATCCTGGGATCATGTAGGTAGCTCTGCTCATCTTGGGCTCTCACACATTTGCCCATCTGTGGATTGATCAATGACCTCATTCAGGAGAGCTAGGGTTTCTTCAATTTCTCATCCTCCATCAAGCCAGATTTTTTTCACTTAAGGCAGCAGAGTTCCAGAAAATTGAGAGGAAGAGGCAAGGACTCCTGAGGCTTAGGTTTGAAGCTGACACACCATCACTTCCGCTGCAGTCTGTGGCCAGCATGAGTCACCAGGCTCTCCACCCCCCAGAATCATGCAAATAAATCTTACCTCCGAAAAAACTTTCCAAGTCTCTTTGCGAGAGGGTTTCAGTCCAGAGAAAGAAGGAAGAGATTGGGGATGCTTTGTAAACAGCATACTGTAAGGATAGACAGAATAGGTTTTATAGAGGGGGCAGTCTGTTTAAGCTTCTGTGTACTCATCATTGCAAAAGGGCTACAGGAAACTAAGCCATTTGAATTGAAGAAGCGCACATTCCAGGGTTGAACTTGTATAAAATGAGGCTGAACTGATGGAAAGAGAACCAAACTGGAAAAGCTTTATGTCATTCCTGAAAGTGTGCATGTTGTTCTCTGGGTTGAGGGAGCTCTCTTAAGGCTTTACACAAACAGGCATTCATGGTAAAATTTCCTTTCTGTTTCTATAGTCTTCTCTGACTTCAGAATGAATTAAAGCTGAACAAAATTATGGAGGGGAAGATTAGATAAAATGCCATTGCAAAATTCTAGATTGAGAGGATGATGAAGGCCAGAAGAAAAGCAACGAAAATATTCTTCCAAGTGTGGTAAAACTTGCCTGCGTGACTCGTTCATTCAGACAAACATTTTGAACCAGGCACTGTGTTAGGTATTTGAGAAATGTCAGGTAGTTTTTCTTTGCTTTAGTGTCACAAAGGCCTTTTGGAGCGTAGGGGTTCTAATACAAGTTAATGTTTAATGCATCCCACCATTAAACATGCAGGCAAACATAATAATCGTGGTTTATGTAGCTAAGAAATCCTGGCTAGTGAGATGATGATTTAAAATGTGCTGCATTATCATGTACTGAGTGGGTATTGGGCACAGCAGTTAAGCTGCAGGTTGTGGTGCTCCACCCCATATTGGAGTGCCTGTGTTCAAGTCCCAGCTTCACTCCCAAGTCCAGCTTCCTGCTGAAATGTATTCTAGGAGGCAGCAGATGGTGGCTGAAGTACTTGGGTCTTTGCCACTCACGTGAGAGACCTAGATGGAGTTCCTGACTCTTAGCTTCGGTTCCAACTGGGAGCTGTTGCTTACATTTGGGAAGCAAACCAGTAGGTAGGAGCTCCCTTTGTCTCTGTCTCTCACATAAATAATTTTTTTTAAAAATAAAATCTATTGTGTCTGTTCAGGTTGTTTTTTTTTCCCTAATATTCTTGCTTACCAGAACTTTTTATAACATTATCATGTTGGTTAACATGAATATTAATGAAGACCCTGAATAAATCTGGTGACTTTTCTATGTAACAGCCTGCATGAACCCCATTTCCATACTTTGTTCTTATCTCCACAGCTGAAATATTCGCTTTCCTGTTTCCTAAGTTCAGCCTCACTTTGACCTGGTAGCAGAGCCCAGATATAGGCAGGGGAACTCTTCCGGAACCTCCTCCTAGAGGTTTCTGGGGACTGTATCGTGAGACTGGCCCTGATCCCATGTTGAATGGCATTTCAGGGCCCCTGCTCCCCTGCTGCAGCTTTGTGACAGTGGACGTTTTGGTCCTGAGGTAGGGGCTTCATGAGACCACACTCCCAGGGCTTGCTTGCTGCGGTGCTTCTGTGCCGACACTGGGATGGGGTGGACCTGCTTGTGTGCTTCCTGCTGGTGAACTTCTGAGTCTGTCGGGCTCAGGGAAGAGTTTTTGACAGCACGTGCCCAGGCTGCATATTCTCCCTTCTCCTCCTGTTTGTCTTCCCCCATCATACACATGTGGCTTGAAACTGCTTCAGAAACTCAGATTGATGCGCACCTGTGGCCAGGTTAGTGGCCTTCTCACCGTGCTCCCTTATTGTACCATTCTGCTCCCTTCTCTTTCAGTCATTGGTAGCTATCCTGCTCAGTGTGTGAATTAGGAGACAGTGCAGACGTTTATAGACACTTTTTAAAATTTATTATGTTTTGCATATACAGAATTCTCTTCTGGATTCAGAAAGATTACAAGGAAGAGTACATTTGTGTCAAAGAATTTTTTTTTGTAATCATTGTGTATGTGAGGATATTTCAAGCAGTTTATGAAAAATCTTGTTAAAAAGTTTATTTTGCTGCAATAAAATTTTAAATTTGCTTATAATTTTTTCATAATACAGATAGTCCAAGAAATCTTTGAAAACTCCTAGTGTACATGGATTTCAAATGTTTGGGTGTATTTATATGTGTGCTAGAATATGTGGGGATAGTGATAGCTATGGAAGAAGTTCAGGAGAAAAGACCGAGTTTATTTTCATGAAGATTTACCAGTTGGCAATCACATAATAAAATTTGAAAGTAAAATTTTATATTAAATATGAAGATCCTCTTTTGGAAAGTGTTTATCATTAGAATTATTTGCTGTTTTTGTTGTTGCTCTCAGTAAACAACTTAGAATGAGCATTCTATTTCTCCTCTTTCCCATTGCAATGAATTAAATTCCTGGCAGGAAACCTAAATAGTTGCCAGTTTTGAATTTGAATTGCAGCAGCAATGTGTTTTCTGGATCCCTAGATCCCTTTCATAATATCATAGCCCTGGATACCATGACGTGTGGGACATTTTGTTGAAGTCCCTTCGGTTTTTCCTGCATCTCAGAGATGCTATCTGGATAGTGCAATGCAAGTGTTTAGTTATTTTACTTTATCAGAATAGAGATGCCTCTAAGTCTGAACGTTTTTATCAGTGGGGGCCAAAAAATTGCAGAGGGAGTAGAGATCAGTTGGTGTGTTTGTTTTTCTCTTCTTACTTATACTTAATGATAGTTTTTACCTCTTGAAATTTTAGTTGAAGCCTAGAAGTTACAGGACACACCCAATTTGTTTATAACTTTTTATCTCTACCTTCCTTAATATCAGGGTCATATGTGTCCTCTGTAACATAGACTCTGGTCCATGTCAGTCCTGTATGTGAAAGGCATATGACATATCTGTGTGGTTGGTGATTATGTGGGTATCATTCCTGTGGACACAGCCAGGAGTTTAGGGCCTGTTGCTGCTCTCTTTCCAGTTTGTGTCTTTTCTTCTTGGTGGCAAAGCACTGGCATCTTCATCCTCTCTGGCTGTGTGCTCCTCAGGGAAAAGGTCTTTCTCAACAAGATAAATCCTGATTATTTTAATCATCATTCCATTTTGATTTCCAGAGGTTCTGTTAGACCTGAGACTGTGAAGTAATGCTAGCCAAGGAGATGTCTGGGGAAGTCTAATAAGTTTTAGGAAAAATGTTCTTGCTCTTAAGAAGAGATACAAGAGAGAAAAGCAACCATTGTGCTTCTGATGTTGTCTGCCTATTGATATATGGAACAGCATAGCCACCTTGGAAGATCATGAAGGAAGCAAGCATAGGAAGAAAACAAATTTATGGAAAGTGGCGGAGTGGAAAGATGGGAAAAGCAGGGATTTTTGAAGCATTGATTCAACCCTAGTAGTATGTTTCTTTTTACATACATGCAAGATTTAACAAAATAAAAAACTTTAATACTTGACTGTTAAAAAACAAACTGTGCATCAGATAAGTGGTCTGAAAGGAACAGACAATGATAGCATCCAGCATCCTGTTCCTCAGTCTCTTCCATTCAACCGCTCTGGTCCCAGGATAGAAACCCTTCAACCTGGTTCCCATGGAATGGATACAATTTATAATCCCAATCTGCAGACCAGTAGGTTGCTTGTACAGATCTCTGCTGTTTCTATTTCAGGGAAATGTGGAGAAATGAAGTTTCACTGATGGCGTATCCTTGGTGGATACATTGACAGTTATACATAAAATCTTATTGCATCATGACAGCTCAGACCTTGTCATCAGAGATGAGTGAGTTTGAGATGGTTCTGCTCTCTGAAGGCTGTTCCATTAGAGCATTGGACATTTGGAGCCAGTTAAGTCTTTATTGTGTAGGCTGCCCTCTAAATTGTAAGATGTTTACAACATTCTTGGCCTTTTTGACTGTTTGCCAGTAGCACTCTTCTGTTGTGATGATCAAAAATGTCTCCAGAAGTAACCAAATGTCCCTTTGGAGGCAGAACTGCCCTGCTTGAGAGTCAATGGGTGACAGGTGGAGGACTATTTCTTACAGCTGCATTTTGTCCTTAGATTGGGACAGAAGAGAAAGAGAATCTGACTACTACTGCCTTAGCTACTTCATCTTATAATGAGTAAAATTCAATGAATTTGTAAGGTCTTCAAGTTGATTCTTCAACCATGCAAGGAACCTTATGATATGAGGTGTGTCTTGAGAAAAATATAGCTGCTGTTTAAATTGTGCACCCTTAAAAACCAGCAAAATGAAGCAATGTCAGAATTATATCATTTAAAAATGATTCATTTATTTGAAAGGCTGAGTTGTAGAGAAAGGAGGAGAGAGAGAGGGATGGAGAGAGAGAGATTGATCTTCCATCTGCTGGTTCACTCCTCCAATGGCTACAGTGGTTAGGGCTGGGCCAGGTCATAGCCAGGAGCCTGGAGCTTCATCTGGATTTCCCACTTGGGTGCAAGGGCAGAAGCATTTGGGCCATCTTCTGGTTTCCCAGGCATAGCAGCTGGAGCTGGACTGCTGTGTCATGACACAGGCCCAGAACTACATCATTTTTAGATCCCACCACCAAAGGTTAGGTGAATGGAGATTTAACAAATAGCTTCTAATGTGATGATGTTGAACTGTGATTCCAATGAGGCTTCACTTTGTCACTGCTGCTAGAGTCAGACAGGAATTCATACTCCACTTGACTGTGGGAAAAGTATACTTGTAAGGGCAGTTCAGATGTGAACTGAATTACATCTACATTTAAAAATATTTAGGAATGGAACACATCAACCATTTCCCATTTAATTATTAAAAGGAAAAGCAGGTATCATGAGCAGAGAGTACCATAATGCCTTTCTTTATATGACAGAATTCTCATAATATGCCTATGATTTAAATATATGAATACATTTTACATGTTAGGAAACAGGATTTTTTCCTTTTGAATCTCTGGGAATTTGCAGTGTCTCTCATATATAAGAGATGTATTATACATGATAGATAAATATTTGAGTGTTGCCAATTTATCAACTCCCTGAAACAGACTTTACATTAGGACTTAAAAGCAAACATGGCCGGTGCCGCGGCTCACTAGGCTAATCCTCTGCCCGCGACGCTGGCACCCCAGATTCTAGTCCTGATTGGAGCACTGGATTCTGTCCCAGTTGCTCCTCTTCCAGTCCAGCTCTCTGCTGTGGCCCGGGAAGGCAGTGGAGGATGGCCCAAGTACTATGGGAGACCAGGAGGAAGCACCTGGCTCCTGGCTTTGGATCGGCGCAGTGCGCCGGGTGTAGCAGCCATTTGGGGCAGTGAACCAATGGAAGGAAGACCTTTCTCTCTGCCTCTCTCTCTCTCTCACTAACTCTGCCTGTCAAAAAAAAAAAAAAAAAAAAAAAAAAAAAAAAAAAAGGCAAACAAACATTAAAGAGCTTTTTTTTTTAAAAAAATATTTATTTATTTATGTTTGTAGACAGAGTAGGAGAGAGAGACACAGAGATATTCCATCTGCTGGTTTTTTTCCCCTAAATGCCTGAAACAGACAACGCTGGGCCAGGCTGAAGTGAGAAGCCTGGAACTCTATCTAGGTTCCTCCTGTGAGTGGCAGGATCATCTGTTGCTTTTAAGGTTCATCAGCAGGAAGCTATGTTGAGAGCATGGAGTAGCCTAGACTTAGACCAGGCACTCTGATTTGGAATTTTTACTTCCTAAGTGATGGCTGAACAAGTGTGCCGCGGTGCCCACCCCTTAAGGCACTGTTAAGGCAATGAAGATTCTGTGGCTTGCAGAGTAATGCAGTGATTTGTAATCCTTGTGATGGTTCTTTTCTCTGCCAACCAGTACCTTTCCAGTTACTCATCTGTTAATTTGCCTTTGAAGACAACTCTTAGATTTGTCTATGTCTTTGTGTTTACTGTTGCTTCAGCTCAAGCTGTTTTCTTCTCTCTAAACTCAGGTCACCACATTATTCTCTTTCACCCATTTTACACATAAATACCTTTTTAAAGAGTGAACATTTGGAAACTCATTCAAATCACCTCCTGCACTGAAAACTCTGTTTGTTTCTCCTAGTTAATATAGTACAAAAGCTAATGCTGTTGACCTTGAATACTCAGATCATCATTTGCCTGTCTGTCTTCCTCGGTGGTCCAGTCTCTGGCTTTGCCGAGCTCCTGTTCTTCAGACCCTTTCTTTAGCCTGCCTCTGAGGCCCCTTCCTATCACATGGTCTCGAAGCTCACTTTGTCCTTGTTCCTCATTCTTGGCTTGGGTCACTCTGATTTTTTTTTCGGGGCTCAATTAAAGATCAGTTTCTTAGAGAGGCATGTCCTGCCTCCCTGCTGAGTTTTTCTGCCTTTTCCATTCTTTCTCTTGGTGCTCTGGGTTTTCCTTTGAAGCTTTTATTCCAGTTTGTGTTTTGGTAAGTGTGTATTGGTTTAATTGTCTACCCTCACTGGACAATAGATACCACAAGAATAGAATTATACTTATTTTCTTTTCAAATCTGTGTTCTCTACTGAGCATTTGCTCAATGCATAGTAGGCTCTCAGTGGCTATTTCAGTGAATAAATTTGAATTTACCTTGCAAGATGGGACCATAGCAGAATAACACATATGTTTATACTCTTATTTTCCTCATATTGAATCTTTTTGCCTGGTGTCTGCATTTAATGCTAGAAGTAAGTAGGGATGATTTGCTCCTACTTCCCACAGAATGGAATATTTATTAGTATCAAACTGTACACCAGAACTGGCAACTGGCCAGGTACATGTGCTGATACCTAAATGACTTCTTTCTCTTACAGAGAGAAAAATAATGTAAAGTTGTTATGCAGCTTTTCAATCTATTCCAAACTAGGAAAGAAACTCAAGACTTTTAAGAATCCTTACCTACTTATTGCTTTAGAGTTTATTCATGCTGATATCTGGACTTATTGCTTAGAAGGTTTTTGACCAATAGGATTTCAGCATGCAGTGCACTAAAACAAATGTTTGGATTGGCTTAACCACCTCTGATGTCATAATTTCCTCATTAGGAAGTCATAATTTCTTGAAATCACATTGTACATATAACAACGCTTGTTATTTTGTTTCATTATAAGAAAGATAATCTACCAAAAATAAAAATGCTGGAAGGAGGAAGATTTCTTTGATCCACACAAACCTTTTCCATTTACAGGCTTTGGTAATCTATTACCAGCAGTTGAAGCTATCTTCTCTACTTTCTTTTACAACTGACGTTGTTTTATTTTTCATGTTTGTCAGTTAATAGGCAAATGGAGGAATGGACCTGCTTAGAATTACTCCTTCAACTCATAGTTCTGTTTCATCTCGACTGTTAAAGCTTAGCATCCTTCTACTTCTTAGCCTTCCTGACTCGAAAGGAAAAGCAATATGGACAGCTCACCTGAACATAACGTTTCAGGTGGGAAATCGGATTGTATCAGAACTAGGAGAGAGTGGAGTGTTTGGGAATCATTCTCCTCTGGAAAGGGTATCTGGTGCGGTGGTACTTCCTGAAGGTTGGAATCAGAATGCCTGTAATCCTTTGACCAATTTCAGCAGACCTGAACAGGCAGACTCTTGGCTGGCCCTCATTGAACGAGGAGGCTGTACTTTCACACACAAAATCAATGTGGCAGCAGAGAAGGGAGCAAATGGGGTGATCATCTATAACTATCCAGGTACAGGCAACAAAGTATTTCCCATGTCTCACCAGGGAACAGAAAATATAGTCGCAGTGATGATAGGCAACCTAAAAGGCATGGAACTTTTGCACTTGATCCAGAAAGGAGTTTATGTGACAATCATCATTGAAGTGGGAAGAATGCATATGCCATGGCTGAGCCATTATGTCATGTCTCTGTTTACCTTCCTGGCTGCCACAATTGCCTACCTTTTACTGTACTGTGCCTGGAGACCTCGAATGCCCAATTCTTCCACCTGGAGGCGAAGACAAATGAAGGCAGACGTGAAGAAAGCTATTGGTCAGCTTCAAGTTCGAGTGCTCAAAGAAGGTGATAAGGAACTAGATCCAAATGAAGACAGTTGTGTTGTTTGCTTTGACATATACAAGCCCCAAGATGTAGTACGTATTTTAACTTGCAAACATTTTTTCCATAAGACATGCATTGACCCCTGGCTTTTAGTACATAGGACTTGTCCCATGTGCAAGTGCGATATTTTGAAAACTTAAGAAACCTGGAGAATTTTCTGAAGATGTAACCAGATCTTTCTAAAGATCGAGATTAGATGAATGCTGTATTGCACTTCATTTATAGAGAAAATTTCAACTTTAGCTTCTCTGCCTAACTACCAAAGGGGGTGAAGTTTCTGTGTTTAAAAAATAAAACTCCATGTCATTGCCCATTTAGTTGAACTGTTGTCTTTATCACCGGTTTTATTACTCATTTTTGCCTTTACAAAAAATAGACATTAATATGTTTAAAATAGCACTAATCCTTATTTTCACATTGCTATGATTATGACATAGATCCTGCAGAGAATTGGGCATACTATTTTAAAATTTCTTCAATACTGATTTTCGTACCTTGTTTCCTTATTTTGATGTGTTGTTATATAAGATAATTTATGTCTTAGTAAAACTTCATTATAGGATTAGATCTTGATTTAATTTTCATGGTTAATATATTTTATTAATACTCAGGAAATATGGTTTCCAAAACTAATTACTAGATGGATAATATACTCTAAATAATTATTTTACATGGTAGTACTTTTATTATATAACTGAAACTGTTAGAAATTCTTATAGGCCTCATTTAAGGCAGAATTACAAACATTGAATTCTATTTGCCAAAGCTCTTTATCTCTTAGCATGATGAGTTAATCAGCTATGGGAGCAGATTTCCCTTCTATAACTTCCCTAGTGAATCCTTTTTTTTTTTTCTTTTCTTCTCCAAAATAATAGAGAATATTTCTCTGTTTGGGACCTTTTGATAACACAGAGTTGAAATTTTGTTTAATTCCTTTTCCATATTATTTCTTTTGCCTCTGACTAAACACCTATGTAACAATAGGAGGCTGAAAGATTTAGGGTTTGTTGTTTTGATGATTATCTGTCTGGATGATATGGTAAACCCTTGATGAAGAGCTTAGATAAAACATTTTGTGAATCTATGTGCTAGGACCACATTGTTTTTTAAAGTAATGTGAAATGAAGTCAGATAAATGGCATTTGGGAGAGAGAAATCAACTATTGTAAGCTGAAATTTTCATACCGTTTGCTGGATCCTTGGGGCTTTTGCTTCTTCCTGTTTACTGCCTTAAGTATCGTGCTGTTAATTCATGATTCTAACTCCCTTAATCAGAGTGAGAGCCTATCAAAAGTGCCCCCGCTATGTATACAGGCCAAAGTCAATTATTTCTAAGATGACAAAGGTGACAAACGTTAAAATATACCTCCCACGAAAGTGCATGGCGATAAATGTGGCTGCCCCTGTTTATGACTTCACCTGTTATTCTTTAGCTTTGAAGTCATATCACACCGTTGATAATGAGGGTCACAAAAATGTAAGCAGAACAAACAGAGTATGTGGGATCTTCCACCAGGGATATTTGTTCAGTTTGGCAAAAATGTTTGATAAGAGCATCTTTGACCTTTAACTGTCACATTGTCACCCTGAAGTGGGGATTTCAAAGTTTTTATAATCAATAGTTACACCTTTTAAAAATGAATTGGGCTAACTTAATACTGGAATATTTGATGTTCCTGCCCACATCCTGCTTCTTCCCTTAAAATCTTGTTAGATTAGTCATTAATGTCACAGTCTGCTGAGAAATGAGTTTTCTTACTCCTGTCATCCATGTATTTGTATAGACCATGTAAGCGTGAGAAAGTGAAGCTCTCAAGTAAACTGAGGCTATCCTCTTTTGAAAATTGAAACTACACACAGCCAACAGACTTCTGAGAAAGTTTGCATTAAATAAATGTAGTACAGTGGTTTACATGACAAAAATACAGCACTTGGAGCTGAGGTAATAGTATTGTTACTGAACTGTCTGCTTTTACTTCATATTTTGTCGCAGTGCTAATATTTAATTATTTTGTTAAACTTACCATTTTGTTGGAAATATTTTCTTGGTACCTGATAGCTCTATAGCATGGTCACACCTGCTTTCAGATTTTAAAGGGCATGCACTGTATTCAGCTTATGTTTTAGTTTAATGTGCTACCTGCTACGATTATATGTACTTTAGTGATAAAATCCATCTTATAACATAAAAGTCACCCTGACAACAGTAGAAATATTTAAGCCAGTAGATTTACAGCATGCTGTAATCTCTACTCTGATTGGCTGTTTTGTCTTTTATGTCATAATCACATCATGAAATAGTAAGCAGTATCTAGTATTATAGCATTGAGACTGGGGTTTTTTTTTCCAATGTAGTTTTTCTACTTCTCTCTCTAATTAAACATCTGAAACTCATAAGACAGCATTAAGAATTTCTTACAAAAACATGCTGGAAGATGGTGGATCTTCACTCAGAAGGCTTTTTTCTCTTCCTTGTTTTAAACTGATTGTCAACAGATGTGGACGCCACATCTTTTTGTTGAGTTGGTGCTCAAGTCACTAATTGGAACAAGAGATGACTCTACTCAAGAATGGCACTTGGAGAAACAACACTGCATCTTCCTGGCTTCTGAAGTTCACTTTTCTTTGGCTGTTTAGTCAGTACTCTTGCACAACAAGTGCTGTTTGGACTGCATACATGAACATATCATTTCATGTTGGGAATCGCATGTTGTCAGAGTTGGGGGAGACTGGAGTATTTGGAAGGGGCTCTGCTTTGAAGAGAGTGACAGGAGTTATAGTGCCACCAGAGGGAAAAACCCAAAATGCATGTAATCCTACTACCAGTTTCAGCAGAACAAAGAACTCAGAGACATGGCTAGCACTTATTGAACGGGGAGGTTGTACTTTCACACAGAAAATCAAGGTGGCGACTGAGAAGGGAGCCAGTGGAGTGATCATCTATAACTTTCCAGGAACTGGCAATCAGGTTTTCCCCATGACTCATCAGGCATTTGAAGGCATTGTTGTGGTTATGATTGGTAACTTAAAAGGTATGGAAATTTTGCATTTAATTCAGAAGGGAGTTCATGTAACAGTCATGGTTGATGTGGGGAGAAAACACATCATCTGGATGAATCATTATTTTGTCTCTTTTATGATCGTCACAACTGCTACCTTAGCATATTTCGTTTTTTATCATATTCGAAGACTTTGGATAGCAAGGATTCAGAATAGGAGATGGCAGCGATTAACAACAGATATCAAGAGAGCATTTGGACAACTTCAACTTCGGGTATTAAAAGAGGGAGATGAGGAAATAACTCCAAATGGCGATAGCTGCGTAGTTTGCTTTGAACTCTATAAGCCTAATGATATAGTTCGTATTCTGACTTGTAAACACTTTTTCCACAAGAATTGCATTGACCCCTGGATTCTAGCCCATGGGACATGCCCCATGTGCAAGTGTGACATTCTTAAAGCTTTGGGAATTCAAGTGGATATTGAAGATGGAACTGAATCTTTACAAGTCCTGATGTCAAGTGAATTGCCTGAAATCCTGTCACCTAGAGAAGAGGAGGCAGATAATGAACCTCCTCCTGCAAGGATATCAGATAAAGCAACCCACGTGGAGGAGAACCCGACTTCTCAGAATGATGACCGCCAGGCTGATTTAGTTGTGGAAAACGTTCATCCTTCAACCTTGACAGCTTGAACTTTGAGGAAGTGGATTAAACCTGTTTGTCAAATCAGGTCCTAATACTGACAAGCATTTGTCTGTTTAAAGTGTGGTTTTTGTGTCTTTTTTTTTTGTTACTTTAGTAATTTTCTACATTCTTTGTCAAGCCTCAAAGAAAAAAGAAAAAGGCCTAGCATGATTTTTTTTAAATTTTTGAGCTTTGCTAAGCTTAACTTTTTGTCAATATGTTATTCCTGTGAGTGTACATATGTTTATATCTATGTACACATGCATGTTAAAGCCGAGGACAAACTTTTTTCATAAATATTTTTGTACATATATTGGGCTGTTTTGTGGTAAGAAGATTGTTAATATATTTGCATATTTGTTAAAACACAGAAAGTATCAATTAAGTTTGATTAACAAATTATCTTTTTATGTGTTGGGAAAGTAAAAATCAGCTTTCAATAATATATTGTACAATATGTTAACTGATTAATCTTTGTGCTTTTTTCATTCTTAGCATGAAACATTTGCTGTACAGAATTTTATTACTCTTAATCTTGAACAGTTTGTTCAAGCAAATCATATATTGTGTATTATCTACATAGAGCAATTGAAAAGATTCAAGCATTCTTTAGGCAGCAAATATTTCAGCACTCAATATATTGTCATTATAATCTTTACATGTTCACAGTGCATGGAAAGATTTAAATGATAAAGAATGCCTGTGATATGTAGCCATGGATTATTTACTTTCCATGTGTTCTACCCATTCCCTAGTTTATTTTCTGCCATTAAATAAAATGATGTAAGTGTGCCAAATTATTTTAGAGTTAAGTAGTTTCATGTAGCAGTGATTATTATGATATTTTGCAGGTTTTTTTGTTCACCAAATTCTAGGTGTCTAGCATAGTATTTAGTACTCAATATGTTTGAAACAAAAATTTTAATGAGTAAGGATAAATATTAATTCATAACCTATTTAATATGAAAAACCAGGTAATTTAATCCTAGTCATACAAAATAATGAGAAAAAATGCTGAAAATTTTCACCCTAAATCATTCTAACAAATATTAAATTATAATTTTAGTTCAGAAGTTATTGTTACAGTTTACCATATAAAATGTCCACAAGGAGCTCTAAGCTCTCTAACACTAACAATGGAATATGAATTATTGGACAACCCCAGAGAGAGATCTAGTGAAGTGCAATTTTGCAAATTACTCAAATTCTGAATTCCTGGAATTCAGAAACAGGCGGAAGAGGCAGTAGATGGCTCTAACTACAGCTCCCAGGCAAGAATATGTACAGGAGGAGGAACACTCATCCAAGGCCAAAGAGAGTCAGGACACTGCCGAATCTGGGCAGATGATCAGATGGGGTAAGTTTTGTGTGGTTCTACACAGCCTTTTTTACACTCAAACTGGGGGGTTTTTATTGTGTTAATCACAAGAACTGTGCTTTGAAAGAACTGTGTTAACACCAGGGCTGCTGGAGGTGTTAGCAGGAACACTGTTTTGAGTGCCATTTTGAGTTTATCTTGGAGGGGGGCAGGTAAAGTGGAGAGTAAAGTCATTTTCTGAGGATCCAAGAATTACGATACAGCATGCTGTGAAAACCACTGCTAAGGAGATCAGCTCCCAAGCCAGGAAAAGCTGCTGTTCCTAGACTGGCCACTCAGTATTCCAGTCTCTGCCACTACAGGCTGATGGAGGTGGCTGGATTGATTTCCACAGGTTGCCCTGGAAAATCACTGGTGCTGTGGAAACAAGTGTACCTGGTAATGTTGGCCAAGTCTGACTCCAGAGACATAGGATCGTTATCATTACAGTCTTAGGAAATTCATGCAGGATACCCTTTCCATGATAGACTTGACACTTGAGCAACTTACTTGCTCTGCACACCATCAGTACCACTGCGCTCTCTTTCCATTTTTCTTCTGCACCCTCATTGATTTCTCCTTTCCTATCCTCCCCTCCCATTTCTTTCCTTTGCTCATCAGTATCAGCTTAAGCCCCAGTTTACCCCTTTGTAACAAGTAAGTCTGTGTCTACGTTTATTATAATATACTTCATTTAATGTGAACATTTAACATTTATCACAATGTGTATGTCTTGATTTGAGAAATTGTACTAAATGCTCTTTAAAGGATCATTGGAATCTATATTTTAGATGGGATAGGAAGCATTATGCCAGAGAACTCGAGAACTGTTGCTGAGTGCTTGTCATGTACCAGACAATGGACTAAGTGCTTTATGTGCCTATTTTTTATATATCTGAACAAAGTAGCAGTTTTAATCCTTGTCTTTAGAATGTTGTAAACAGATCGATAAACCACTTTTATTCTCACTTTTGTACCTGGAAATGGCACTGCTATGTCAAATGTTGGTTATTATTCATTGTGATAGATTTGTACTTATTTTGCCAGCTATACCATTTTATCTTGTACCTATTGATGGAAATATATTGTGCCATAAATGTATAGATCTGTAACATGAATTACTTTTCTGTTAATACCAGTGTCATAACAGCCTTCCCTGCAGTTCTCCTTTGTGTATGTTTTCCCATTCTCTGTTAATAAAATTTTGATTCCCTACTCCCTACTTAGTAGGGAATTGCTGTTCTTGCTTTTTTCATTATTGGAATATATTAGGTTGAATACTTTGCTAAATAGGAAAATATTCTAAAGCACTGTGCATGGATGATGTTTCAGGTAAAATAATTTACTGTTTTTACATCTTACTTTAATGTTCACTGCACTGATATCCGTGTCTATTGCTCAAGAATTGTTATAATGTAATCATCCTGTAATGTTGGCCAGCCATTCTTTGCAATAATGTGAGCCCTTCAGAAGGTCTAGTGAGTGCTAATGATTTGACTTTTTTCAGGGATTTAGCTTATTGTATACTTAAGGTGTTTACCCTATCTCTAAATTCAGTGATTATTGAAGTAACAGGAAATAGTCAAGTGTGGGGAATCAACAGTTTGGGGAAACACTGAAGCAAAAAGTTGTTTTCACTCATTGGTTTTGTGAAAGGATCATTTTAATGTCAATTTCATCCTCCTCAAATGCCCTCAAAGGCTGGAGCTGTGGCCATCTGAAGCCAGGAGCCAGGAGCTTCTTCCTGATCTCCCACACAGGTGCAGGGGCCCAAGCGCTTGAGCCATCCTCCACTGTTATCCCAGGCCACAGCAGAGAGCTGGATTGGAAGGGGAGCAGCCGGGACTAGAACCAGCACCCATGTGGGATGCTGGTTTGTTTGTTTCTTGGGTTTTGTATTTACTGCATTTTCCTTTAATGTTAAGGGATGAAAAGTAGGGATAATTTTATTATGTTTACTAACACAGAAATATCTTGATATATATACATACATGATTTTCTAAAATGTAAGAACTTTAAGAGAGGGGCAATGGAGAAAATATAATTTAACCTTAGAGAAAGAGTTTGCTTCATACTGGTAGGTATTAGCCTTGTTTCCCTCACCCCTAGTCTGCCTGCCAAGACCTCCTCTTCCACAGAACACCATAGCGTGTTCCACGTTGACTCACAATTATGGTGCCATCTTTGTCAGATTTCCAGGTCTTGTGTCTCTTAATCATTTGAGGTACAACCTGGATGTGCTTTGCCATCGTTGATGTCCAAGGTGGTCCTCATTTCACGCTTCTCTACACTGTCACCTTCATGTCCAGGTCAGCAGTGTACCATGCCAAGCTCTATCATTCTTGAAAACTTCCCAGTTCACAGCACCTTTCTCAAAATTCCCTGACTTTGCTTGACTTCTCATCCCCACCACCTCGAAGTTTGTTCTTGACTCTCATTCCAAGCAAATTTTCTCTTAATCATCTCCCCAAAGTCC
Organism: Oryctolagus cuniculus; assembly: GCF_964237555.1. Lineage (NCBI taxonomy): Eukaryota > Metazoa > Chordata > Mammalia > Lagomorpha > Leporidae > Oryctolagus > Oryctolagus cuniculus. The sequence continues at coordinate 158,792,403 of NC_091434.1, read as the reverse complement.
CTCTTTTTTCCATCTTCATCCTAGAGCCAGTTTTACTTTTATTCTACCAGGTGCCATCTAATTCCTTGCCTCCTAGACTCATGCCTACTATTTGCTTTTGGTACTTCTATTTCAGAGTAGGTAATTAGTACTCCAGTTATGGTGTCTGTTATCTGATTACATTCAGGTCTTTGCTTCTGTTTACAAACCCTTTATTAATCTCTTAACTACCTTTTGTATCCGCATAAAGCAGTTCTACTAAACCTTGCTGCACATCGGAATCCCCTGGAGAGCATTTAAAAATCTCTGTGCTCTGGCTGATCTTAAGACAACTCTGGATTGAGAGTAACTTTTAAAAAGTTACCAGAGAGGGGCCAGCGCCGTGGCACAGTAGGTTATCCTCTTCCTGCGACACCAGCTTCCCATATGGGTGCTGGTTCTAGTCCTGGCTGCTCCTCTTCCAATCCAACTCTCTGCTGTGGCCTGGGATAGCAGTGGAGGATGGCTCAAGTGCTTGGGCCCCTGCACCTGTGTGGGAGACCTGGAAGAAGCTCCTGGCCCCTGGCTTTTGGTCGGCACAGCTCCAGCCTTTGCGGTCATTTGGGGAGTGAACCAGCGGGTGGAAGACCTTTCTCTCTGTTTCTCCCTCTCACTGTCTGTAACTCTGTCTCTCAAATAAATAAAATAATAAATCTTTAAAAACAAAAGTTACCAGGGGTTTGTAAAGTGCACACAAAACTGAGAACACTGCCACGGGGCTGTTCCAAAGAGCCTTTACATTAATCAGAAGTGACCAGTTTCACCCTCAGTATCCTTCAGGTTGCCTTGTTTCCACTTTATAAAGGGTTAAATTTCATGGAAAGCAATGGAGAAAGGCTTTTGGGACTATGAAAGAATGGAGAAACAACATTTAAAGAAGGAATTTGAATTAAAACTACTGATTTGGGAAGATGGGCAGTATAGTCAAAGAGCAATGTGAACCAAAGTGTTTTCATAAAGAATTGTTGGGTGTCATGTGCAATTTTTGCTAAGGAACTTGAGAAGAAGATAAGGAACTCAAAAAGCTGTTGAAGTAATCCAGGAGCAACCAGATTGAAATAGGAACTAAGGCGGTGCTAAAGGAATTAATGTTACCTCCAAGAGAACATGTTCTTCGATAACTTTATTTCCTGATAGGAATTTTCTCCTTCATTTTTCAATGACTCAGGCTAACACTGAATTCAGAACTCTTCTATACCCATACTTTAAGCTTCAATCCATCTCCAACTTAACAACACATCACAGAAATAGAAGAACTAAGGAAGAGTGATAACCCCTGGGATTTTGGCTTTAGCCACTAGGTTATGATGATTCCATCCAGTGAGATCGAAAATAGCAGGTTAGGCAAGCTTGGAATGGAAGAGTTTACCTTTTGAGTATGGTGAATTTGAGGACTTTGGGGTGATACTCGCTACATAGCTGAAAATATGTTTATACTATAGTAATTAAATAATATACATGCAAAAATTTAACAAAAGTCTTGATTCATGGTGAATTTTAAATTGTGATTTGCCAGCAGAACTCACTCAGAAGTTATATTTACATTAGTGGTGATTTTACAGTATTCCAGGAAGATGTTGTGTGCGTTTACCAAGTGGAAACTCATTTAATACCAACAGCAACTGTATGAGATAGGCATTATTAGTATTTCCGTTCTTAACTTTTGTGAAAATTTTTTGTTTCCATTTGAGTGACAGAAACAGGAAGACAGAGCTCCCATCCACTGGTTCACTCCTCAAATGTTCACAATGATCAGGGCCAAAGCTAGAAGCCAGGAAGCCAATGCAGGTCTCCCACAAGAATGGCAGGAACTCAATTATTGAGACATCACCACTGCTTACCAGGGTTCGCATTAGCAGGAAGGGAAGTCAGGAGCCTGAACTAGGTATTGACCTCAGGTATTCTGATATGGGACAAAGTCTTTTTTTTTTTTTTTCTTAAGATTTATGTGTTTGAAAGTCAGAGTTCGGGGAGGAAGGGAGGGAGGAGAGAGAGAGAGAGAGAGAGGGTCTCCCATCCAATGGTTCACTCCCCAGATGAATTGTCAATATTGGGCCAGGCCTAAGCCAGGAACCAGGAGCTTTATCCAGGTCTCCCATTTGGGTAGCAGGGTTGGTCCAAACATTAAGGCTATCTTCTACTGTTTTTCCTGGCCCATTAGCTGGGAGTTGAAATGGAGCAGCCAGGACACAGACTGGCACCTGTGTGTTGTGCCAGAGTCTCAAGCAGTGGCTTTACCCACTGTGCCACAATGCCAGACCCATGGAACACAGGCATCTTAACTGCTCGGCTAAACTCCCACTTCTTTGCATTCTTAGGATGAAGAAATTGAGACACAGGGAGACTGAGTATTTGGCCTAAAGTTCAACAGCTAGTATTTGATAAACCTACATTTGAGCTTAGTCTGGTTCCATGGCTCCTGATTTAACCACTATGCCAGCAGATTGGTAAAACTGGTTTTTAAGGACAGAGTGTTAGGTTGAGTCCAGTTGTGAAGGTTTAAAGAATTGGAACAATGGAAGAAAAATCCAATTGAAGGCTTTAGAAGTACTAGCAGGAGAATGAAGTGATATCTCATGAGGTCTCAACATAATTAGGAAAGTTAAAGGAGTGTGTTTGAGGATGAAGGCATGTGCAGGGTGTACCTGATTTAGTGAAAAAAGTTGAGATGTAGGACTGGATCATTCCATTTAAGAAGTACTGATTCTGAAGTGGGGAGCTGTCATGTAAAACATGGTCATTTAGTCAGAGATCATTTGATGTAGGCTGTCCTTGTCCCAGACTTTGAAAGAGGTTAAAAAGTAATTTTAAAAACTCTAATAATTGATTTCACTCATTTTAAAAGTTCAGGCATAAGAAGCAAGCTGTCTCTCAAAAATAGCATGTGCTTCTTTACATCAGATGGCCTGCATGCAGAGGTTCTTAAACTGGCAGCATCCACATCTCTGGGAACTCTTCTCTGTCCTATTACTGAACTGCTAAGCCAGAAACTGGGGACCAGCAGTCTGTTCAGCAAATCCTGCAGCTGATTCTGGTCCATACTGAAGTTTAACATTTACTATTTATGAGTGAAATAAGCATCTTGTCATTGAAAAAAAAAAAAAAAACCCTTAGGTCATTTATAAGAGTTCACACAGTTGTCATCAAAAATAGTATAAATGAGGCCGGCGCCACAGCTCACTAGGCTAATCCTCCGCCTTGAGGCGCCGGCACACCAGGTTCTAGTCCCGGTCAGGGCGCCGGATTCTGTCGCGGTTGCCCTTCTTCCAGGCCAGCTCTCTGCTGTGGCCAGGGAGTGCAGTGGAGGATGGCCCAAGTGCTTGGGCCCTGCACCCCATGGGAGACCAGGATATGTACCTGGCTCCTGCCATCGGATCAGCGCGGTGTGCTGGCCGCAGCATGCCAGCCGTGGTGGCCATTGGAGGGTGAACCAACGGCAAAGGAAGACCTTTATCTCTGTCTCTCTCTCACTGTCCACTCTGCCTGTCAAAAAAAATAGTATAAATGAAAGAAATTACACATCTTAATGCCTACTATACAAGTAGTAGTTGCTATTACTGTATTAAGTTGTGATGAGAACCTATAGGCATATTTTATATGTACAGTTAGTCTGGCTGTGTGTACGAATACTTGCCGCTTTTCCTCTGCCAGTACTGGCTCCTCTTTTACTATTCATTTTCTTAATTCAAGAGCCAGAGTGACAGGCAGATGGCTCTTATGAATGGTTCACTCTCCAAATGTCTGCAGTGATCAGGGCTGGGCCCAAGGCCAGAGACGAGAGCTGGGACGTCAAGCCAGGTCTCTCAGGAGGTAGCAGAGACTCAGTCCCTTGAGACAGCACTGCTGCATCCCATGGTCTGCAATGGCAGGAAACTGGAGTCAGGAGCCAGAACCAGGAATCAGACTCAGGACTCAGATACGCCTGAGTGGATGCCTTAACCTCCATATCAAATATCTGCCCCCTGTCTTTCTTTAACCTCACTATCATATCTGCTATAGGAGTTGTAAGGAAAACTAATAGATTTTGGCAAATGTACTATTTTTAAAGCAGTATAGAAAATGGAAGGGCAATTTACACATTATATTGGGCAGCCCTCAGTGAGCATTTATTATAATTCTACCTGTTCACTAAAGGACTGAAGAGATACCAACATTCTAAATCAGTGAGCCGTAGACAAGAAGTTCTAGGTTTAGATTCATAAAACCAACTTTATAAATACTAAAGGGAGACTCAATTTAGCTTCCATTAAAAAAATGTGGTTGAAAATAAATGTAAGATAAGGAAGAGTTACACAGAGAGATGAGAGAGAAAGAGGTCTTCCATCCTATGGTTCACTCCCCAATTGGCCACGACTGGAGCTGCACTGATCCAAAGCCAGGAGCCAGGATCTGCTTCCAAGTCTCCCACACGAGTGCAGGGGCCCAAGGACTTGGGCCATCTTCCACTGCTTTCCCAGGCCACAGCAGAGGGCTGAATTGGAAGTGGAGCAGCCGGATCTTGAACCTGTGCCCATATGGGATGCCGCCGCTTCGTTAACCCGCTGTGCCACAGTGCCGGTCCTGATTGTGAGATCTTATTTGTATGCCAGATCTGTTGATTCATTCTTCAATAGTTATCGATGGTCATGGAATACAGTGGTTAAACTGTGCAAAACTCCTGCTCTATATAATTTTCTGAGAAGAAAATATGTATGTAATATGTAGGTATTGGAGAAAAATAAGACAGGAATCAGGGAGCTGTGGACGATGGTTGCAGTTTTAGATAGAGGAGCCATTTCCAAGAAGATAAAGAGTTGAATAAAGACCTGAAGGGAATGAATAAAGTTCTACTCAATAGTGACCATGTGCAGAGGAGAGCCACCAGCTTGCTAAGTGGGTATTGTTCTCTGACAAGGTAGATGACAATGTTAGCTGCCTTCGTATTCTCAATAATGGCCTTGGGAAGAATCTAGATTTCCTGTGTTAGTACAGGGGCTAGAACTCGGTGAAAGGATGGCAGCTACAGCGAGAATGTTGCCACCCGGAGACAGACAATTTACCAGAAGTTGATTCTGCCCATAGGTTATTACCAGAGAGCAGAGTTTTTCTTCCTTAAAGGAGTCTGAATCTTTTTGGATGTCCTTTAAGTGGGTGGTGCTGATGAGGGAACTCAAGCTTTAGGAATGTGACAGGATTTATACCCTTGAGTTCCCTCAGAATCCTGAGTCAGATGCTGGGATTAAAAAACAATAACACTGTTATGCCAGGCTTAGTTGCCATCTGGTGGAAAAATAAATAACTACAAGGTATAAACTGCAGAATCCATTCAGCAAATATTGAGAGCTGCTATCTGCCAGGGAAATTTAGTCAACAAATTTTAGGCTTGTTTTCTTTAACTTAATGTTTGCTTTTCAAATTGATGTACTTTCCAGAAAATTTCTTTTTTTATTTTCATTTTGTGCCTTCATCTCACTGCTGTTGGTCATTGGATTATCAAGAGTAAATAGCATACTGTCCTATAGACTGGATTGTGTGGGGAGCAACTGGGAGCAACTCGGACTAGACTAAGTTACTGGAATTAAGACTTATTCTATGCATCTGCTTTCCCACAATATGGCACTGAGAAGGGAAACAGCTTCTACACAGCTGCCTCCAGTTCAACCAATAAACTGTGGGACCTGCTCCTGATTGGAGGAGAGCAGCGTACTCGGTGTGTGGGTAGCAAAGTTGGGATTGGTGGAAGAGGACTATAAAGGAGGAGAGAGACGGCATGCACGAGGAACATCTAAGGGGAACATCTATCTGAAGGAACACCTGTGCAGCCCCCGAGAGAGCCAGCCGGCGGTGTGCCGCTCCCCCGCGGAAGTGGGGAATGTGGCAGGGGGAACCGCCCTTCCACGGAGGTGGAAGGGTTGATAGCCAACCCGGGAAGAACCAGCAGCAAACCCGGGAAGGGCCGAGCAGACAAAAGAACAGCGCAGGGTCCTGTGTTGTTCCTCCACGAAGACGGGGAGCGACATAATGGTGCCGTGACTCGGATATGAAGCCTAGGCAGGGTTTAGTGTCGTTCCTCCATGAAGAGGGGGAGCGACAGATTGAAATTACGTTTTTGCAAAAATTAAAAGAGAAAGGAATGAATTAGTTGGATTGAGGGAAGGAGAGGGGGAAGGAGGAGAATACGATTATCTTAGAATTATACCTATGAAATGCATAAAATTTGATCTTAACAAAAATTTAAAAAAACCTCTCATTCAGCTATTAAAAAAATCTTGAGTGAAGTAAAAAAAAGATTAATATTTCATAAACAGCATTTGAGAGACCAGTAATTTATTCTCTGGTGTCCTGTGGATATAGTAGAAAATATAATGGTTTGGTTTTTAGAAATAACTTTCTTTCCCAACTTTTTTGTTATCACTGGTATCACTCATCTTATAGAACATTTCTTGATATATTACATCTACAAGAGAGCACCCATGTTGGTTGATCTCCCATCCATTGTGGAATATCTTATAAAATACAAAATATTTTTTTGACTTATCCTGAAATATAGAAGAATGCACAAATATGTGAAACAAATCAAGTAAATTTACTATAGAATCTAGGAAGTAGGTATAGGTATGTTCACTACAAACTTTTCTCAGCCTTTCTGTATAGTTGACCATTTTTATAACACAGTGTTGGGTAAAATATGCTTTTGGATGTCATGGCAATGCCTCATCCTTTCAAAAGTTTCTAAAAACATCCTCCCTGAGCTTGTTGAGGGCCAAGTAACAGTTTGAATTTTGGCATTGGCCCATAGATCACATTTTGTATTACACTGATTTTAAAAACACATTTCATTATATTATCTTATGAATATTTAAAATAATTGTTGAGGAAAGCGATATTAGCCCTGTTCCACCAATGAGGAAACCAACCCAGAGTGATTCCGAGTTTCTGCGTGTGCCACACATTGAGCTCTCAGGTCTGCTGATGCCCTCTAGTTTTTGTTGCTTTTTTTTTTCCCAGCTGAGAGACAAGTGGCACAGAATCCACAGACAAGGTGAAGTAAGCAGAGCTCCGCGGCTGACAGTGCAAATGTGCTAACACTGCAAAAGAGAGGGGAAACACATTTTGTTGTATTTGAGAAACATAAATCATTTTCAGAATTTATTGAATACTACGTAGTAGGAGGCTCTAAAAGTATTACACTGAATTTTATTTCACTGTTTTTCCTGTTTATTTTTGAAAATTTATTTATATAAAGGGAACCCATTTTATGTATTTTGTATATACAGTTTTATGAACATGGTGATACTTCCCACCATCATCCTTATTTTCTTTGAATATCTGTGATGACCTAACATTAGTTTACTTTACAGTCATAAGCTTAATTCCCCACTAAATAAAGAATTCAACAAGTAGTAACTGGAAGAGCACCACCGTTCCTTGGCACTATAGGTAAGGGCTATGAATAATCAAATCTCAACATGTCAGTTTCAATCATATATATATATCACATTTTTTGTCCTCTTTATATTAAGTTCCAAATCAGATAAAACATGTTTGTTTGGGGGCTGGCTTAGTTTATCAAGCATAATGGTCTCCAGTTGCATCCATTTTGTTGTGAAAGACAGTATTTCATTCTTTTATCGCTGAGTAGTATTTCATCATATATGTATACCACCTTTTCCTTATCCTTGCCTAGTCATCAGTTGATGGATATCTGGGTTGATTCCATATCTTAGCTATTGTGAATTTAGCTGCTATAAACATGAGGATACAGATAACTGCGTCATATGCTGATTTCATTTTGTTCGGTTAGATTCCCAGGAATGGAATGGCTGGGTCAGATGGTAGATCTATTTTCAGATTTCTGAGGAATCTCCATACTTCCTTCCATGATGGTTCTGCTAGTTTACATTCCCACCAACCGTGTATTAGGGCACACTTTTTCCCCACACCTTCAGCAGCATTTATTGTTTTTTGATTTTTGGATGATAGCCATTCTAATTGGGGTGAGGCAAAAACTCATTGTGATTTTGATTTGCATTTCCCTGATAGCTGGTGAGTCTGAGCATCTTTTTGTGTGTCTGTTGTCTATTTGCATTTTATTGGTTTAAAAATACTTATTCATATCCTTAGCCCATTTCTTAACTGGATTTTTGTTTTTGTTTTTGTTGAATTTCTTGAGCTTTTTATATATCTGGATATTAACCCTTTATCAGTTGCATAGTTTGCAAATATTTTCTCCCATTCTCACAGTTTCCTCTTCAGTGTGTTAAGTGTCTCCTTTGTGTTGCAGAAGCTTCTCAGCTTGATGTAATCCCATTTGTCTATATTTTTGGTTTTATTGCCTATGCTTCTGAGGTCTTATCTATGAACTCTTTGCCTAGGCCAATGTCATGCATTGTTTCCTCTGTTTTACTCTAGTAATTGGATGGTTTCTGAGATGCTTCTGTGACCTGGGAAAGCAGTGGGCCTTGCGCTCCTGCACCCATGTGGGAGACCCAGAAGAAGCTCCTGCCTCCTGGCTTTGGATCAGCACAACTCTGTCCATTGAGGCCATTTAGGAAGTGAACCAGAGAATGGAGGACCTTTTTCTCTGTCTCCCTCTACCTCTCAAATAAATAAATAAATAAAATCTTAAATAAAAAAAAGTCTGGTATTGTGATGCCTCTGGCCTGTTTTTATTGTTTAAGATTGCTTTAGCAATGCACTCGGTATTTTGATTGGGGTCACATTGAATCTCTTAATTGCTTTGGGTAGTATGGACATTCTGATGATATTCTTCCAATCCATGAACATGGAAGGTTTTTTTTTGGTGTCTTCTATTTATCTCTTTAATATTTATTAATTTTCTTTTAGTGGTCTTTCATGTCCTTGGTTAAATTTATTCCAAGTATTCAAAATTTTTCTTAGCTGTTGTGAATGGGACTGATCTTTCAAGTTCTTTCAAAGCCTTGGCATTGTTTGTGTATATAAATGCTATTTGTGTGTGTGTGTGTGTGTGTGTGTGTGTGTTTATTTTATATCCTGTAACTTTGCCAAACTGTCTTATGAGTTTCAATAGTCTTTTAGTAGAGTCTTTTGGTTCCTCTGTATATATAGGGTCATATCTTCTGCAAACAGGATGATTTGACTTCCTCCTTTCCCATTGATATCCCTTTGATTTCTTTTTCTTGCCTAATGGCTCCGGCTAAAACTTCAAGAACTATAGTGAATATCAATGCTAAGAATGAGTGCTCTTGTCTGGTTCTAGATCTTGGTAGAAATGCTTCCAGCTTTTTCCCCATTTGAAATAATGCTGGATGTGTGTTTTTCATATATTTACTTGATTGTGCTGAGGTATGATTCTTCTAAACTAAATTTGCTAAAGGCTTTTAGCATGGAAGTGTGTTGTATTTTTTATCAAATGCTTTTTCTGATGGTGTTGAGATTATCATATGATTTTACATCTTCAATTTGTTAATGTGCTATATCACATTTATTGATTTGCATATGTTGAAGCATTCCTGCATCTAAGGGATAAACCCCACTTGGTCTGAATGGATGATCTTTCTGATATGTTGTTGGATTCAATTAGCTAGTATTTTGTTGAGGTTTTTTGCATCTAGGTTCACCAGAGATGTTTTTCTGTTGTTCTCTGTCACTGTTGTATGTTTTTCTGGTTTTGGAATTAAGATGATGTGGGCCTTATAGAGGGAATTTGGAAAGACTCCCTCCTGTTCAATTGTTTTCAATAGTTTAAGAGGAATTGGGATTAGTTCTTTAAAAATTTGGTAGAATTCAGCAGTGAAGTTATCTTGTCCAAGACTTTTCTTTGTTGGTAGTGTATTTATTACTGATTGAGTTTCCATCTAAGTTATTGGTCTATTTAGATTTTCAGAGTTTTTATAACTCAATTTTGGTAAATTATATGTGTCCAGAAATCTCTATTTCTTCTAGATTTTCCAATTTGTTGCAATATAGCTGTTTGAAGTAATTTCTGATGATTTTTTATTTACATTTTATCTGTTGTAACATCTTCTTTGTCTTCTCTGATGTTATTAATTTGGATCTTCTCCCTTTATTTCATTTTTTGAGTAGTTTAACCAATGGCTTGTCAATTTTGTTTATTCTTTAAAAAGACCAGCTCATCATTTCACTGATCCTTTGTATCCTGTTTTTTTACTTAAATTTTTCTCTGTGTAGCACATCCTTATGCATCATTTGTAAGGCTGAATGAGTGGTGACAAATTCTTTGAATATCTGTTCATTTTGGAAGGTCTTCATTTCACCTTCATTTACAAATGAGAGCTTCATGGTTGAAGTATTCTGGGTTGACCATTTTGTTTTATTTTAGGACTTGGACTATGTGTCTCATTTTCTCCTTGCCTATAGGGTTTCTGATGAGAAATCTGCTGTCAATGTAATTGGAGTTCATTTAAAGGTAATCTGACATTTTTCTCTTGAACATTTTGGGATCTTTGTTTTATTTTTGAAAGTTTGATTAAGATGTATTGTGGTGAAGATCTTTTCTGTTCATGTCTATTAGTGGCTCTGTATACTTCCTGTAGTTGGTTGCTCATATCTTTCTCCAAATTTGGGAAATTTTTTACTGTTATTTCACCGAATAAATTTTCAAATCCATTCTGATTTTCCATACCTTTGTGAACTCTTAAGAGGCTTATATTTGGTAATTTGGTGGTATCCTGTAAATCTCAACCACTGCTTTTAGTTTTTCTGATTTTTTTCTCTTTTTTTCTGAAATGCTTCTAAAGATTTATTTTGTATCTCAGATATTCTTTCTTCTGCCTCATTGAGTCTGTTGTTAAGGCCTTTCACGGTATTTTTATTTGACCTATTGAATTCTTCATTTCTAATATTTCATTTTGATTTTTCTCTAATATCTCTAACTTCTGGCAGAAATTTTCATCCATTTCATATACACAATTTTTAATGCATGTATTTGCTTCTCTGTGTTATTGAGTAGTCATAGGATCATTCTTCTGAGTTGTTTTTCAGTCATTTATTCAATCTCCTCATCTACACAGTCTAATAATGAAGTATTATTGCATTCCTTTTGGGGCAGCATACTGTCTTCCTTGTTCATGTTTATTATATTTCCATGTTTGTTTTTATGCATCTGGGAAAACACTTGTTCGTATCTCCACTGAAGGCTTTTTTCTTTGAAATGTGTCTCTGTGGCTTATAGGAATGCCTGCTCCTTCAGCAGATATCCACAGGTGTGTGCTGGGTCAGACCATTGAGCTCCAGTCAGAGCTCAAGGATGGGGCAGGAGTGCAAAGTGACACACAAAGTAGGCATGGTAGATCTCTGTTTTAAGCAGTGGAGAGGGTATGATCATGTTGACGCATATTTACAACCCAGCCTCTCTTGCCAAGGTGAACCAAGTGCAAAGGGTGAGCCCATAATGCCTGTGTGTTCCGCCCATTCAGGTGTACAAACCCCACAAAGGATCTCTATGCTCTATTGTGTGAGCATGGAGTCCTTCACAATGACCCCCCCTCCTCCCATCACTCAGGTAGCAGTGAGTTTCTGGAGTCAGACCCAGTGATTGCCCAAAGGCTCAGCCACACCCCACACCTTTCTCAGTTTCCTTGTTTATCATGCCGTCTATAGGATACCCCCAGTCACAGTGTATAGGACTCCCACGGTCACAGGGTGCAGAGGATCCACTCCCTGGCCTGTCAGCCTCTCGGTGCACTGAAGGAGCTTCCCAATTCCTGGATCCAGGCACCTGCCTGACAGAGGTTGGTAGGTGATAGGAGGGAAGTGATGTTCCCTCCTTCATGGAACCAAGTGAAACCCCTCTCCCCCACCAACTCTCCAGGCCATACTCAAAGTCAGTGGGGCCACGAGGTTCTACCCCAGACAAGATCACCAGTGACATGCAGGCTGCTGCAGATCCCTCTCTCCTTGGTCTGTTCCCGGTAGTCATTGACGGTGTCCAGCTAGCTGCTGTATGACTATTTAGTCTGCTCTGCTCCATGGAGTTTCTTTTCTTTCTGTTGATTCTCCACTGAAAACTCTCCAGCTGTCCCCTGGGAACATGATTCTGTCTCTCTTCTTCTGTTATCTTCCTGCGTTCAAAATCAGTTCATCTTTTCCCTATTCAGCCATCTTGTATCTCCCTCTGTGGCAGTTTCCTGGCTATATGTTTTGAAAGTTGGCAGGGGACAGGGAATATCATCCGGCTGCTGGTTCATTTCTCCAGTACTACACCAGCTAGATCTGGGGCAGGCTGAAGCCAGGAGCTGACAATTGAACCTGGTTCTCCCACATCTGTGACAGTGACCCAACTATTTGAGCCCTTATGTGCTGCCTCCCACAGTGTGCATTGTCAAGAAACAAGAGTCGTGAGTGTAGCTAGAATTCAAACCCACGCAATCTGATAGGGGATTTTGGAGCCTTGAGCAACATATTAATCACTGTGCCAAATGCTTACTCTGATACATTAAAGTTTAAAAAGTAATTTTCTGTATCTCTGTATCATTACAATGAAGCAAAAAATAAAACCAAAAAAACAAACCAAGAAAAGCTTTCTTCTGTAGCATACCCAGAAAAAGCCTGGGAGCTTTCAGAGTTTCCCTTCACACAGTCAAGTACCTAATGAAGTAGGGGAAGAATGAGGGGAGGCTTGGCAGAGATGGCCTCTTTCACTTTGTGTCTGCATGTCTGTCCTTTTCTTTAGAAATCTACGTGTACCATGTCACTGCTCACTTTTACACTGTGAACATGTGGGGTTTGTTCCCCTTCAGGTAATAATGACACTTACAGTGTCAGAGATTGAAAGCCCAGATAACATTCCAATGACTTTTTTCCTTTTATATTCTTATGCTGCGGGGCTTAGTACATTTTTCAGTTCAGTCTCTGTAGTTACAACATAGAAGAGAACTTGTCATTGGCTTAGGGATATTCAAACCAATTGATGATGTGCAAAATACCCATAAAGGAAGACTGAAGGATCTGCTGTTAGCTGGAAAAAAAATTTTAGAACTCATAATATTGACAAGGTAAGACTGTCTTAGGCATTCTCTTTAAAAAACCACTTTATACTTTTCAGATAACTGTTATGTCTACTTGGGTATGTACTTATTTAAATTCTTAGAGCAGGATGTCAGAATTGGGCAACTTGGGATTTTAGGCTTTTTGTAAGAACTTTAGATTTGAAAAAAGGGATTTAGATTCCTTATTAAGAAGGGTCTTTTGAGAGTGACAGTCTTTTGAGAATACAATGGTCTAGAGGTATCCTTTACCTAATTTTTTTTAAAGAAAAGAAGCTACTTGCTATCAATTTTAAGCTGTAAAGTCTTCACATGTGATACAAAATGGGATTGACTAAGTCAGTGGTTCTCAAGCTTTTGAAATTCATGGATTAGGTAAAAAACAGATATAGCATTTTTGTGTTTGCTTTTGTCCCGAAAGATCATCAGCCACTACAACAAGCACAACAGAAAAACCTGCCATTTCCTATGAATAACATATTGTTTGTAACATATGACTGGTTGCAACTACAGTTTTTACTATTAGAACATTAACTATATTTAGCTTTCTTAAAGTGTACAGGAGTCTCCCCTTATTCACCATTTCACTGTCCTTGATTTCAAGTACCTGCAGTCAACTACAGTCTGAAAAGAAACAATTCTTAGGTTTTGACAAGTACATGTTGTTCTGAGTAGTTTAATGTGATTCTGTGTCATACCACACTCTTCTGCCTAAGAAATGAGTCATCCTTTGTCTGGCATATCCACACTGTATATGCCAACTGTCCATTAGTCTGTTAAGCAGTCCTCTTGATTATCAGCTTGACTGTAGAAGTACCATGGTACTTGTGTTCCAGTGACCTACATTTTCTTTAATAATGGTACAAGGATAATGATGCTGGCAATTCAAATGTGCCAAAGCAAAGGTGTAAAGTGCTCCCATTAAATCAAAAGGTGAAGTTTTTGACTTGATAAGGAAAGAAAAATGGCCATGTGCCTTTGCGGTTTGTTGCTAATGTCTTACCTGTGCCTGATATTTAAACCAGACTTTATAATACATATATGTTTGTACAGGAATAAACATAGAATGTATAAGATGCAGGCATCCACTTGGGTAATGGCACTTATCCTCCATGGAGAAGGTAGACTACTTTGTAGTAGTCGTTGTGTTTGACTTTTGCACCTTGAATCCTTGAAAACTGCATCCCACAGTTGTCAGCAAGTCAGCCTTTGGATTCAGTGACTTTCAAAGTCCATCACTACCACAAAGACCTAATGATGTCCCTTGAAATTCAACATCTTCATGGTATTACCATTATAGAAGCTTTAAAAATGCAGCTCCCATGAGGTTCACAACCCAAGCAAGAGGGAAGTAGTGGTGATGTGCTACACAGGGACAGGGACGTTCAACACATTTGGAGGGTAAGAGCAGTGTGTGATGCTTCACAAAGGTGATAGAGGGTAGCAGTGCATTCTCCTTCCTATCCCTCAGCAATCCATTTGATCCTTGTCTGCTGCAGCTTAGCTGAATGAGCCAGCAATGGACACATCACCACATTTGTTTGCACAGTGATAAAAGGGATGCGGAGCTCAAGAACAAGACTGAGCATAAATCTTGACTCGTGGGACCAGCATTGTGGTGTAGTTGGTTAAACTGCCACTTACGACTCTAGCATCCCTTATGGGTACAGGTTTGAGTTCCGTCTGCTGAACTTCCCATGCAGCTCTCTGTTAATGCACCTGAGAAGGCAGTAGAAGATGGCCCAAGTGCTTGGACCCTGCCCTCACATGGGAGACCTGGAAGAAGCTCCAGGCTTTGGCCTGGCCCATCCCCAGCCACTGTGGCCATTTGGAGAGTGAACCAGAGGATGGAAGACTCTCTCTCTCTCTCTCTCTCTAACTCTCTCTCTAACTCTCTCTCTAACTCTCTAACTCTGCATTTTAAATACATGAAATAAATCTTTAGAAAAATCTTGACTCCTCTGCTACTTTGACACTGGCCATTTATCTTTATTTTTGTGCTCTTGTTCTTTAGCTTTGTGTTATTAGCATTTGCTTTATATAGTTTTAAGGGCTAATACATTTTAATTATTTTCAGATTTTAGTTATCTTCTAAATGCATTTTCTTGAAAAAGCAAAGATTCATTTATTTATTTGAAAGATAGAGTTACAGAGAGGGAGAGGCAGAAGCAGAGAAAGAGAGAAGTCTTCCATCTGACTGTTCACTCCCCAGATAGCTGCAATGGCCAAGGCTGGGCTAGACCAAAGCTAGGAAAGGAACTTCATCTGGGTCTCCTACATGGATGCAGAAGTCCAAGCAGTTGAGCCATCTTTCACTGCCTTCCTGGGTGCTTTAGTGGGGAGCTGGATGCGAAATGGAGCAACCAGGACTTGAATTGGCACCCATGTGGGATCCTGGTGCTGCAGGTGGCAGCTTAACCTGCTATGCCACAGTGTTGGCCCCAAAATGTGTTTCTTGTCAAAGTGACTTGATGACTTAAATTTTTCATGGCATTCCAAGTTCTTGGCATAAGGCCCAGAAGGCATCACAGGTCTTCCAAGTCCACCCTTCTCTCTACCCTCCTCCACCATACTCCAGGTTCCTTCACTATAGCCCAAGGAGTGTTTCTGATGTTCACTGAGCCAGACTGTGTTCCCCATTCCCACTGTCCCTTTGTATACCCTCATTGTTAAATACACCTTGCAGCCCTCAGACCTCTACTCACCTCCTTGGCAAAGTCTCAGTGACTTCTCTCAGCCAGGGATTCTTGGTAGAATGTGGGTTTGTAGACAGTTTCTGGGGAGGCAGCAGATGCATGTCATTTTGCTTACTGGTATGTTCTCAGCACTGATCCCACTGCCCTACACATAGTGAGCCTTTATAAATATTTAATGAACAAATGGATGAGAATAGCAGAGGGAACATATGGAGAGTGTTGAAGGCTAAGCAACTGTTTTCCCTTATTGGAACGGGACTTATGTTCTCAGAGTAATAGAAATCTGGAAAGGTAGGTTGATGGAGACTTGAAGAGATTGGCACTGCATAGAGCCTGCAGAGAATCCCTTGACTGGCTTAGGGCATTCAGAGTGATGCGATTAAAAATTATTGACATTTATACCCTGGAAAACTAAAAATTGTTTGAATTCTAGTGAGGCTAGAGCTTTGAGAATTGATAACATCTGAAAAAATAGTTTGAGACAATCATTATTCCTGCAGGGACAGCATAGACTATGGGAATTAGGAGACAGTATTTTATATGACATTATGAAGGATAAAAAGGCCACCTCTTTTAGAGGAGCTCTTGTACTTCCTCAGTGCACTGCTTGCTGAAGACACACTGGCAGTCTTCCCAGGAATGACATCATAGATAGCCACAATGATTTGGCAAGCTGATAATGTTTTTCTCATCATTATAAAGTCCTTTTGAATCACAGAAGCAATTCATGTCTCAGCAGCAGCATGTGAACAATAAGTGCTTCTGTGGAAAAGTGTATCTGAAGTGTTATTTGAACAGTTGAACAGGCCTACCCTTTGCAGATACAGTTTCTTATAACAGTCAACACATTTCGATTTTGTTATTAGTTTGCAGCAACTTTCTTGTGCTATTCTGTGACTTCTTCGGTTCTAAACTGCAGAGGAATGGGAAGAGTAGCAGTTGGTATTACTCAGATGGAAGGCCATGCATAAGATAAAGTTTCCTGAAACGTGCAGAAATATAACATACTGAGTGGGCTATCATTTGCTAATGTAAGGTTCCTGTCAGAGCTGTCAGTGGCATTTTCACAAGAAGATTGCTGATTATAATTCCACAGTGTTGGCCTGCACTCAGCAAGACACATGGTCACCAAAGATGCACTCAGGTTGGGGTGGAAGAGGGAGAGTGAAGGAGAAAGTTGATCTTGCAGCCAAATGCCAGGATCCAGTCCCTGTTCTTCCAATAACCTTTGGAACAGTCACTCATCCTTTTGGTGGAAACTGCTTCATCTGTAAAAGCAAATGGTCATCCAGGAAGCACAGGCTAATTGTGAGAATGAAAAGAGACAGTGTGTGAAGACCTCCAGAGAGGCAGAGCCTCTGCTCATCAGTGGTTTTTTTTTTTTTTTTTTGACAGGCAGAGTTAGAGAGAGAGAGAATGGTCTTCCCTCCATTAGTTCACCCCCAAAATGGCCGCTATGGCCAGCGCGCTGCACCGATCCGAAGCCAGGAGCCGATCCGAAGCCAGGAGCCAGGTGCTTCCTCCCGGTCTTCCTTGCAGGTGCAGGGCCCAAGCACTTGGGCCATCCTCCACTGCCTTCCTGGGCTACAGCAGAAAATTGGACTGGAGAGGAGCAACCAGGACAGAACTGGTGCCCCAACCGGGACTAGAACCGGGGGTGTCAGTGCCACAGGTGGAGGATTAGCCTAGTGAGCTGCGGCTCTGGCCCATCTGTGGGTTTTTATCATAGTTTCCATAGAAGATTCAAAACCTTCATGGCACCGTCCTGGAATTCCAGACAGAATCCCATAGAGTATCCAGGAACCTAGAACAGAAGGCAGTATGAAGACTGCATGCCTGGAGACTAGCTTTAGGTCCAACTTCTTCATGTACTGATACTTTGCTGTCTGTGACTTGATAATTATTGTGCAAGGATACAGATTCCAGAGATGTGATGCTAATTGTGACTAAACCCATCATTGACATAGGTCCTTTCCATCTCTTCACTCCTCTCTTTCTGTAGCCCCTTGATTCTTGTGCAAGTTTTGACCATTTGTGTGTGTGTATGTGTGTGTGTGTTTACCAAGTCTGTGGTCCTCATCTGATAACTAGTATTGCAGTGTCAGACCTGATCGTTTGTCATCTACCCTTAATACTGCCAACACTTATTAGTCTTGCAGGGGTGAGGAACCTTTTATCTCCCAAGGGCCATTTGGATTTTTATGACATCATAAAATTGGACCATCTAAAAGTATCAACTTAGAAATTACACCTTGGAGGCTGGCATTGTGCACAGTGGGCTAAGTCACTGCCTGTGCTGCTGGCATCCCATATGAGCACTTGTTTGCTCCCTGCTAATATACCTGGGAAAGCAGCAGAAGATGTCCCAAGTGCTTGGCCCCTGAATCCATGTGGAAGACCCGGATGAATCTCCTGGCTCCTAACTTTGGCCTGGCTTCATCCTGGCCATTGCGGCCATTTGGGGAATATGAACCAGAGGGTGGAAGATTCTCTCTCTCTCAAAAAAAAAAAAAATAGCTTGTTGTAGATTTGTTGAATTTTGAGTTCTGCCTGCTGTTGCTTTGGCCAGGCCAGACCAAATGATTTTGTGAGCCTTATACGGCCTGTGGGCTGGACATTCCCCTACCCTGTTAAGACTACTGCTCAACATTTTAGTACCTAGGTCACCTAGCCATCTGACTGGGAGTGAGCTGACGCCACATCATGAATTCCTCCCTTGATACACAGCATTTAGCTCTCTGTTCTCTGTTGGTGTGCATGGCACAACTTTTGCTACCGTCACCCTTATATTTATATATTTTTTAAAAATTATTTATTTTTTAAAGAGACAGAGACCGTGAGCTGCCTTCAACCTGTTCAGTCCCCGGAAGCCCACAATGATCAGGGCTGGACTGGAGTAGGAAACTCAATCCAGGTCTCTCATGAGAGTGGCAGGAACCCAAATACTTGAGCCATCACTGCTACTTCCCAAAGGCTGCATTAGCAAGCAGTTGGAGTCATGGGAGTTGAACCCAGCACTCCCCTGTGAAATGTGTGTCTTTTAGTTTCTTTCTTTCTCTCTCTCTCTTTTTAAATATTTTTCCCAAAGAAACGTTTATTTAAGGAATACAAACTTCATGCTTTTCATAAGTATACCTTTAGGAATATAGTGATTCTTTCTACCATACCCACCCTCCCACCACCACTCCCACTCCTCCAGCTCCATCACTGGGCTTAAATGCCTGCTCTGTCACCATTATATATTTAATGTTCCCATGGTAGGAAAGTTCTTACATTTTCCTCAAAGGATCCTGCTGATTTATTTTTCTGTACTTTTGCCTCTGTTCTTATATTTTCCTGAATGTTTTTTCTTTCCTTTTATTTTTTTTCACAAGTCATTTAAAACATGGGTTCCTTGTCTCTGAGTCCCCTATTCTCCCCCAGTCTGCCCCCCCAACAGAGTTAATAAATTCTTTTCCTTTGTTTTTCCTCCCATTGTGTGAGTTTCTATTTCTGCTCTTTCTCTGTTATTTTTCCTTGTTTATTTTCCCAAGTTATGTGTGGGTGTATGAGAGCAGGGGCTTTGGCACATTCATGTTTATGACCCCAACACTTAGCAGAATCCTTGACACATTTTTACCAATTAGCCAACGTCAATTAAATTGCATGTGCTTGGACTTTGTTAGTGTGACATTATGGATGACTTTGTAGAGGAAATTAAAGAATCCAAAAATAAAAGTCATTAGTGTCCTTGCTCCAAAATGTGATTTGGTTAGTCAGTAGAATCTAGCTCTACCCACAAACATAAACTCTTCAGTTAGGAAGAGAATGTTAGAAAAATAAAATGCCTGCCAACTTTGAGTATTAGAAATCAAGCAATTAAAAGTTTTTTCTGAAGTCAGTCTTAAGATATTTATAGTATATCTTAAAAATATCTTGCTGGCCCAGCTTTATTATACTCAAATTCCTAAAAGTTGATTCTTTCAACTTCTTATACTTTCCCATGGAAACAATTAATACATGCATCACTTCAGAATTTTTCCATCAGTAAGGATATAGGAAACAGACCATAAAATAATTGAATATGCAAATTTTAATATAAATCTTGAAGGATTAGCTACTGGGGGTAAAGGAAACTCTAAAGGGTGTAGGAGCAGTGAAATAGGGAGCAGGAAACGCAAGACAGGAAGGAATCTGGAAGAGGGTCCCACTGTGTCCCATGCCTTCTACCTCTAGGTTTACCATCAGACTCTTTGGAGTCTAGCAGAAGCACCCACTAGAGGAACCTATCGGGAAGTTCTGAGAAGTCTGAGAAGTCGCCCACAGGGAGGTGCCGCCCTGCAGAACCCATGGAAAGTCTGACAGGGAGATTGATCCACTGAGCAATAGTCCTCAGAGGTTTGGAAAAAAAGATTGCCTACAAGTAGGTGCTACTTGCCTGTGGGTAAACCAAGAACCTAGAAAAGCAGTCCTTTCTCCTCCATTGTACCTGTACCTCTTCCTTAACCTTCTTGTATTTGCTTAAAATTGTGCTGAGTGGCACAGGCAGGGAAGTGGAAAGGTACGGATTTGTAGCTGAAAGTGATGTATTGAGAACTGGCATAATCTAATTTCTGATTTCTGAGCGTCCATACATTCCAACTTAACACGATCCAGTTAGGGCTGCCATTGGAATTCACAGTTATCCCTTGGTATCTATATGGTCTTTTTCCAGGATCCCTTGCAGATACCAACATTTGAGATGTGTACATCCTTTATATAAAATAGTGTAATATTTGCAAGTAACCAATGAAAACCCTCTTGGATACTCTAAGTCAACTCTAGAGTACTTGTAATAACTAATACAACTCTAATACTCTGTAAATTGCTGTTATGCTATATTGTTTAGGGACTGATGGCAAGAAAAAATGTCTGCATGTTTCCATACAGATACAAATTTAAAAAAAATCGATACATGGCTGGTTGACTCTTTAGATTTGGGAGTTGTGAATATAGAGGACCAACCATATGTATATGTCTATATGAATACATTTAAATATATAATTATTTTATATAATTCTATGGAAATATATCTTATAAATACAAGTATAATCTTACATATGACTTATTAATATTGTTTGCCACAACCCAATGAATTTAGTAGTATTAGACAAGGATAAGAAAAGAGATGGTGAGGCTGGTGTTGTGGCACAGTGGGATTAAACTGCTGCTTGCAATACTAGCATCCCATGTGAGCCATGGTTCAAATCCTGGCTGTTCTGCTTCCAGTCCAGCTCACTACTAATGTGCCTGGGAAAGCAATGGAAGATGGCCCAAGTACTTGGGCCCCTGCCACCCATGTGGATGACCCAAATGGAGTTTTTGACTCTAGGCTTTGTCCTGGCCATTGTAGCCATCCAGGAAGTGATCCAGTGAATGGAAAATTGATTTCTCTCTCCTTCCTTCTCCCTCCTTTCCTCTTTCTCCCCACTTCTCCTTTCTCTGTAACTCTGCCTTTCAAATAAATAAATAACTCTTTTTAAAAAGGAGATGGTGATATTCCTGAATTCTGAAGTAATGTCATTCTTAGACAAAAATATATATTAAATATTTTACTTTCATTTGCCTTGATCTAAATTGTTTTTTAGCTTAGAAACATAAGAGATAAGGCTTACAAACTGTCTAGTAGTAAGTAATTGAGCCTGATCTAGTAAAGGGAGAAGCAACATGATGTGAATGAGTCATACACATTGTTACAACGTTAAACTGACTATCACTGGATCAGTACTAACTCAGTTAACTGAAATATTTGAGTGCCAGGAATCTTGCCATTGAGCAAAGGTATAGGAAACTGTGTGAATGATTTTTAAAAAGGAAAATTAAGGTGGTAGGGAATAGGGTTGGGATCAGGTGGTCGAGTGTGCCAGTCAGTGAAGTAGGGAAATCCACTTTGCATGGGAGACATGTTGCTGCTTGCCTACGTGCAGGCAAGAACTGAGGATTTTTGCATTATGACTTAGTTATTGGGGTCAAAAGTTGACTTGAATTTTTTTTTCCATAAACTTAATGACAGTACATTATCCTTGGTGGCTGCATTAAATAATCTTGCAAGAGCTTCTGGAAGAATTTTGTCAGTCCAGGAAGAAGACAGGAATTTGAGCAGTATCTTGTGTGAATCATGGAGAATTCTTCATGTTGATGACACAATAGTTATTTAATAAATCTTAACTAAGTTTTAGACCCATAGCTCAAAACAGAGAGATATAAGGCCTGATGCCTATTCCAAAATAATGACCTCACTGCTGATCATTACTGATCTCTTTCTACCTGAGTCATGAACATCTCTATCATTGCCATTGTTTTTATTTCATTTCTTACCTCATATTTGTGGACAACTACAAGTAGCTGAGGGGTATTGTGTTTTTAGTGTTCACTCTTATTAGCTATGAGAAGTGTATGAGAAGTTGAGGGGCTGGTGAAATCAGGGATGGAGCACTTTTGGGAGTGGGGACGTGAATACTAGATGTAACCATACTATTTAGCTCCAATTCTCACTCAAATGTCAGGGGCCCTTGTCGCTGCTGAAGAACTAGCTAGAACAGTTGATAAAGATTAGGAAGTTAGATTCATATCACTAGTTACCTTTGAAACTATTCTTTGGAGCTTATAAACAGTATACATTCTTATCTCATAGTTTTTGATGCTGGAAAGTCCAAGATCAAAGTACCAGTTGGGGCAGATTTGGTGTCTGCGTAAGTCTACTTCTTGAGTCAAAGACAGCTGTCTTTTCACTGTGTCCTCATGCGGCAGATAGGATGAGGACACTTTTTGGGTTCCCTTTAAGAGGGCACTAATCCCATTCAGAAGGACTGTACTTTCCAGGAGTCACTTGCAGAGGCGCCTAGGACCTTGAGGGAGGGGGCATGTGGGTCTCTTTGAAGTCATCTTCCAGGTTCCTCTGCACTGCTTTGTGGCTCTCCTGAACATTTCAACATTTGAGAGATTTTTGGGACCTCTATTATGTCATTGCTTACGATGAATTAAAGAAGTTCTAATATTGTAATGTCACTGGCTTGCTAAAAACAAGTGGTGTTAGTGCTGCTGTGCATAACTGTAAATGGATTTTGTTTTTGTTTTTCAGGTTTTTCTAAAGAGTGACCGAGTAGCCAGAATGGTTCAGAGTGGAGGGTGTTCTGCTAATGACTTCAGAGAGGTGTTTAAGAAAAACATAGAAAAACGTGTGCGAAGTTTGCCAGAAATAGATGGCCTGAGCAAAGAGACGGTGCTGAGCTCGTGGATAGCCAAATACGATGCCATTTACAGGGGTGAGGAGGACTTGTGCAAACAGCCAAACAGAATGACCCTAAGTGCTGTGTCTGAACTTATTCTGAGCAAGGAACAACTCTATGAAATGTTTCAGCAGATTCTGGGAGTTAAAAAACTAGAACATCAGCTCCTTTATAATGCATGCCAGGTAAGTGGTCCAAGTAGTTCCCATCCTCCTCTCTGACCCATGGAATAGACATCAAGTGTTTAAAGCCAAGGAAGATGTACATCACTTTCTATAGTCATGTTACTTGAAAAGTTGAGTGAAATTGAATTTTAATAAATCATGAACTGATATTTGAAAAAAGAATAGCCCTACATTTTTATCCAGTAAATAATTGTTCCCTTGTACCCTATATTTGTGCCTACTGTGTATATGTGTGTATGTATTTGTATATATACATATATATATATAAATAAATAATATCAGGGGCCCTGAATATAAAGTAAACATCACCTGTTATGTGAAGAAGCATGGCAGTTTATAATAAGCAGGTATTCCTCAGTGCAAAATAATTTTTCATAAAAATATGCTGGTGTTCTGAATTTTATGGAAACACTTGAAATTTCTTTTTTTTTAATTTATTTAAGTTTCATGTATTTCATATTTAGGGACATAGTAATACTTCCCACACTGTCCTCCCTGCTGCCCATGCTCAACCCTTCTTCCTCCTTCCTCTCCCATTCCCACTGTTAATTTTTATAAATATCTATTTTCAGTTTACTTAATGATCAGGAAGTTAACCATACACTATGTAAATGACTTCATCAAATAGTATGAAGAAAAGAGCACACTGTTCCTCAGTGGAAGAGACAAGGGCTGGAAAGAATCACCAAATCTCAAAATGCCAATTTAATTCTAATACATTATTTTTTAGGTACTCTATTAGTTACCTCAGTAACTTCACTAAGTATAATGGCTTCCTTCCTTCCTTCCTCCCTTTTTCCCTTCCTCCCTCCGTCCCTTCACAGCTGAGTAGGATTCTATAGTGTATATATACTCTAATTTATCCAGTCAACTGTTGATGAACATCTGAGTTGATTGCATATCTTAGCTATTGTGAATTGTGCTGTGGTGTACATGGGGGTACAGATAACTCTTTCACATGTTGATTTCTTTTGCTTTGGGTAAATTCCCAGGAGTGGGATGGCTGGATCATGTGGTAGGTCTATATTCAGATTTCTGAAGTAGCTCCATACTATCTTCCACAGTGGCTGCACCAGTTTACATTCCCACCAACAATGGATTTAGGGTATCTTTTTCCCCATATTCTCACCAGCATTTATTGTTTGTTGATTTCTGTAAGAGAGCCATTCTAACTGAAGTGACTCGGAACCTCATTGTGGTTTTGATTTGCATTTCACTGATGGCAGGTGATCCTGAGTGTTTTTTCTAGTGTCTGTTGGCCACTTGAACTTCCTCTCTTGAAAAATGCCTATTCAAGTCCTTTGCACATTTCTTAACTGGATTGTTTGTTTCATTGTTGTGGATTTCTTGAGCTCTATATAGATTCTGGATCTTAACCCATTATCAGTTGTGTAGTTTGTAAATATTTTCTCTCATTCTGTTGGTTGCCTCTTCACTTTACTAAGTGAGTCTTATACAATGCAGAAGCTTCTCAGCTTGTTATAATCCCATTTGTTAATTTTGGCTTTGACTGCCTATGTTTCTGGGATCTTTTCCAAGAAGTCTTTGTCTATGCCAATGTCGTGCAGAGTCTCCCCAATATTCTCCTCTAGTAGTTTGGTTTTATTGGGTCATAGATTTAGATCTTTGATCCATTTTGAGTGGAATTTTGTGTAAGGTGCAAGGTAGAGGTCTAGTTTCATATTTCTGCACATGGAGATCCAGTTTTCCCAGCACCATTTGTTGAAAAAACTGTTAATGCTCAAGGGATTGATTTTAGTTGTATGGTCAAAGATAAGTTGGTTGTAGATGTGTGGATTGATTTCTGGAGTTTCTATTCTATACATTGACCTACAAGTCTGTTTTTGTGCCAATACCAAGCTGTTTTGCTTATGACTGCCCTGCAGTATGTCTTGATGTCTGGTATTATGGTGCTTCCATCTTTGTTTGTGTTGTATAAGATTGCTTTAGATATTCAGGGTCTTTTGTGTTTCCATATGAATTTCAGCATTGTTTTTTCCAGATCTACAAAGAATATCATTAGCATTTTGATTGAAATTGCATTGAATCTGTGAATTAGTTTTGTTAGTATTTACATTTTGATTCTTCCAATCCATGAACATGGAAGATTTTTCCATTTTTTAATGTCTTCTTCTATTTCTTTCTTTAGCGTTTGGTAGTTTTCATCTTAGAGATCTTTGACATCCTTGATTAAATTTATTTCAATATATTTGATTCTTTTTGTAGCTAATGTAAAAGGTACTGATCTTACAAGTTCTTTTGCAGCCATGGTATTGTCTGTGTATACAAAAGCTATTGACTTTTGTGTGTTGATTTTGTATCCTACAACTTTACCAAACCCTTTTATGAGTTCCAATAGTCTCTCAGTGGGGTCTTCTGGATCCCCCAGAAGCATGTCATCTGCAAATAGTGATAGTTTGACTTCCTCCTTTCCAATTAGTATCCTTTTGATCTCTTTTTCTTGCCTAACAGCTCTGGCTAAAACTTCCAGTACTATCTTAAATAGCAATGGTAAGAGTGTATAACCTTGTCTGGTTCTGGATCTTAGGGGGAATGCTTCAAACTTTTCCCCATTTAATAGTATGCTGGCTGTGGGTTTGTTATAAATTGCCTTGATTTTGTTGAGGAGTGTTCCTTCTATAACCAAGTTGCTTAAGGTTTTCATCATGAAAGGATGTTGTAGTTTTGCAAAATACATATTTCTCTGCTTCTATTCAGATAACTATATGGTTTTTGTCCTTGAGTTTATCAATGTCCTGTATCAGATTTATTGATTTATGATTGTGGAACCATCCCTGCATATGATATATCCCACTTGGTCCGGGTGAATGATCTTTCTGATGTGTTGTTCGAATCAATTGGCTAATATTTTGTTGAAGATTTTTGCATCTATGTTCATCAGGGATGTTGGTCTTTTGTTCTCTTTCTCTATTGTATTTTTTTCTGGTTTAGGAATTAAAGTGATGCAGGCTTCATAGAAGGAGTTTGGGAGGATTCCCTCAGTGCAAAATAATTTTTCATAAAGATATGATGCTGTTCTTCTGACTTTTACGGAAGCACTTCAGATTTCAATTATTTTCTTTTACCCAGCCATATAGAAATGACTTGAGAATGATTGTCAAACTCCGTAAAGAGTTTAAAGAGATGATAGTTAATGATATATTTTTCTCTTCGATGCTTTTCCAAGTCATACATATGAAAAATTGCATATATTGTCATTTTTCATATTTCATAAGTGACTTATGGTTTATCTAGTAATGTATACATTCTGTACTTGCATTTTGTTTGCTTATTTGGGAGCTATAAATTATTTAACTGTGCCTCAATATGTAATTTAAATGAAGATAATTTTGGCATTTAAAATTTCATCTGTTCATAAAAGTTACACTTCACTAATATACATACATTTTTAAAAACTCTTGTTACAAATATACTTCCTTAATTTTTGTATTCTATCCATAACAGTTACTTTGCATTACTAATTTGTGAATCATTTCAGATGAATAAATTAAAAACTAATCATCAAGCAATATAGCAATATGGCATCCTAACACTTTGAACATTTCATGCCCTCATGAATTGTCTTCACTGTGTTGTTCAACCAGGTGGTAGTTTGATAATAGTGGGGAGGATGGCTGTAAGAGCCAAATCATCTATTTTAAGATATAAATGCAACTAGTATTTTGTATTTTTAATGAAATAGCAACTCACTTGTATAGTTAAATATTTATGAACATAATTTAGTAGTGAGTTCAAATGCAGACATACAGTAGATATTGATTGAGAATATATTCAAGTAAAAAGCTAGGTATTAGATAAGCCAAGCTGAGTAGAATAAAGCATTTGTTCTCTGTGTTGTGCCAAGGTCTAATACAAGCAAAAAGACCTCTAAATGAGTTATTACTTATGCATCAGAGTTAATACTGCATGTGACAAGGTAATAAAATATGTTTCTGTGTTCGAGTTTTATGTTTATGAGCTCAAAATGTTTCAAAGTTGATTATTTGCCTACTGTTCCAGATCACTACTGGAACCAGGGTAAGGACCCTCTGATTTCTGTCTATAGGTCTCAGAACAAGCTTCTAATTCAGATCCCTAATGGTAGTAAATTTTTTTAAGAGTTTGATCAGTGTTTGCTTGATGCATTTTGGTACTGTATTAGGTTCATACATGTTTTTAGAATTGTTAAGACTTCCTGTGGAATTGACTCCTATCATGGTATAATATTTCTTTATTCTTGATAGTCTTTGTTTTTCTGAAGTCTACTTTTTCTTAAACTAATACAGCTATTGCAGCTTTCTTTTGATTAGGGTTATCATGATACATCTTTTCTTACCTCTGTTTACTTTTAACGAGTGTTTTAAAAAGAGGTTCTGGCCGGTGCCGCAGCTCACTAGGCTAATCCTCCGCCTTGCGGCGCTGGCACACCGGGTTCTAGTCCCGGTTGGGGTGCCGGATTCTGTCCCGGTTGCCCCTCTTCCAGGCCAGCTCTCTGCTGTGGCCCGGGAGTGCAGTGGAGGATGGCCCAAGTCCTTGGGCCCTGCACCCCATGGGAGACCAGGATAAGTACCTGGCTCCTGCCATCAGATCAGCGCGGTGCGCCGGCCCACAGCATGCCGGCCGCGGCGGCCATTGGAGGGTGAACCAACGGCAAAGGAAGACCTTTCTCTCTCTCTCTCTCTCTCACTGTCCACTCTGCCTATCAAAAAATTTAAAAAAAAAGAGGTTCTTATAGATAATTTATAATTGGGTTTGCAGAATTGTAAAAGTCCACTAATAAAGTTTGTCTTTTAATGGGTGTGATCAGAGCATTCCTGTTCAAAGTGATTACATACATAGTAGAGGAAATTCTATAGTCTTTATAACTCTTTCCCAAGCCACAAAGAGAGCTGGACTGGAAGAGGAGAAACTGGGACTCGAACTGGCACCCATATGGGATGCCAACACTGCAGACAGTGGCTTGACTTGCTGTGCCACAGCACAGGCCTCAAATATAACTTTTAGTGTGAGGTTTATATTCATCTGAATAGGAGCTAAGCTGTGGTTAATATTTCTCATGGTTACAGGTATGAGAGGCTTCAAATTCCTTTAGTGTCCTTGTCTGTCTGTCCTGTGTTGGTTTTGGATTTTTCCCCAGTCAATAAAACTTCTCCCTGTAAAAGAAAGTTTGCGTCTTGCTGCTCTGTTAAATGGGATCCACTATTAATCTGGAGTTGTCGGTGTTGTGGCAAGATGGGGAGAGAATATTCTATAGTCTGATTAAATCTCAGTGTTTCAGGGCCAGTGTTGTGATACAGCAGGTTAAGCTGTGGATTACAGTGCTTGCATCCCATGTTGGAATGCATATTTGAGTCCAGGCTGCTCCCTTTCTGATCAAGCTCCCCACCGATACACCTAATAAAGCAGCAGAAAAATGTCCCAAGTGCTTGAGCCCCTGCCACCCAAGTGAGACCAGGCTGGAGTCCCGGCTTCAACCTGTCCCAGCCCTGGCTGTTGGGGCCATTTCCATTTCAGGAGTAAACCAGCCAGTGGATGATACCTTTCTCCTTCCCTCCCCCCTTCCCTCCCTCCCTCCCTCCCTCTCCCCGCCCCCCTCTGCCTTTCAAATAAATAAATACAAATCTTGAAAGAAAAAAACCCTGTCTTTCAGTGGACCTTTTTCTTAGGGATAGAAGCTTCACGGTGTTGGGTGTTTCTGTCCTTTGTTCTGGGTTTTCACTGCCTCACACTCCTAGGGCCCTATTTACCTTCTCTGAGCATTTCCAGTCTGTTTTTTGAAGTCCTGTCCTCTGTTCGTTCATTTGTTCATTCATTCATTCATTCCCATTCACTATCCTGCCCCCTCACCTTCCCCTCCCTATCCCTCTCTCCCCTTCCTCCCCCCCCACATCTCTGTCTTCCCCTCTCCCTTCCTCTTTTCCCCTCCCTCTCCCTCTTTCTTCCCCCTCTTCCTCTTCCTCTTTCCTGTCTTTTTTAAGTAGATGAGGCCAAAAGGGTGAAGTGAGTGATACTCTCTTCCTGCAGCTGGGGGGAGTTTTCAGTGTTTCCCTCTGGCTTTGTTAGGGAGAAGGATCTGACAGATGGAACAGGGGCTCCTCTTCCCTTCTTCCTGCCATGCCTGTTGTTGATTGTTCTTGGATCCTCGCCTTCAGAACTTGGTAGAAAAGCCCAGATGAGGGCCCCCGTATGATTGGAGCCCCAAGAATTTCTCGCTGTCTGTACTCAGCTCCTAGTGAGTTACCTGTCAGTGAGTGTTCCTCCCATTTACAACGTCCAGCAACGTCTGCTCTAAGTGCTGTCTGTATCTTTCTGGATTTACCTGTCTTGCTAGATTTTGGGTTAGTGATTGGGCTGAATCATCAGTTCTCTGATACAAAAATTCATTGATACTCAGTTTGTCTGTCTGTTATCATAAGGATGAGAGTGATGAATCCCAAGACTTTTACACATCTGAACTGGAATTTCTTCCAATGCTGAGATTTCAAAGAAGAGTTTACGGATAACAATTTGGATTCATTTAAGAATAAAAAAGAAATAACAAAAGGTCCATAAAGGGAGATATTCTCTTTGGAATTGCAATACTCCACAGAAATTATGAAAGTAGTTAATAGCTGAAATTCTTCTCCTTTTCCTGAATGGCATCTCTATCTAATTTTGTTTTCTTCCTACAGAAGTTAAAAAAGCAAAGCAGAGAAATGTAATAGAAATCATAGAAAATAGCCTGCCCTTTGTAGGAATAGAATAGCCTTGGAAGAGCAGTGGCAGAACAGGGCTTGGGGGTTTGGACAGAGGCTTTCAAACTTGCTGAGCCACTGGGATCTGACCCCAGCTACATGCCCTGTGAGTCAGAAAAGACTTTGAGACTCCTGCCTGCCTTGCGTGTTCTTCCTCATCAGCCCCTTGTTTTTGCCAGCAGTCATTCCCTGGAAACATCTTCAAGGTTTGTCGCTTGCTTCAGGGTCAGAAGCTCAGTCTCCAGAGCTGTTCTGGTAAGATGAGCAGGATGGCGACAGCTGGGTAGTCCCTGGCGCTTTGAGAAGGAAAGGCATGAATGAGAAGGGAGTGGAGCCAAGCCTGCCACATGATGCCCTGAGGAGCATCTTCTGGTCCTGCCACTTGTCCCAGAGCTGCAGGATTAGCATCTGGAAAGGGAAAGCAGGACACTCTCTTCTGGTAAAACACTGGTGTTTACATTACTTCTGGTGAAAGCCCTTAACTTATTTGTTATCAAAATTAAACAGTCAAAAGTAAAGTACTGAAATGCTAAATTAGGAGATAGCACATATGACAGTTGAGATAGGAAATCAGAGAGAATTGAGAGAAAATGTGGTGTTTACCTATAATCATTGAAGGGTTAAAAAGTTAAAAAACAAAAACAAAAACAAAAACAAAAGTATGTCATAGATTAGCTGTTGTGCTGTTAACACTAGCTGCCATACTTTGGAGTTTTTGATTTGAGAAGAATGTGTCTCAGTGGTACACATTCATAGAAAAAAGCACAAAGTGCACAACCTAAAGTCAGCATAACAATATAATCTGAAATTATCATATCTGCTGTAGTTGAATAAGAGTATTACAAGATGAGTAAAGAAACAGGAAGGAAGAAGAATCTGTCAGTGCAAAGTTTAATTTCAGCATATTTAAAGGAAAAATCAGTGAATTTCCAGTAAATGTTATTTTAGAAGAGCACTGCTAGAAGTTGTTAAAGCAGTGTTTGAGGGGTCTTCAGCAAGTTCCTGGAGAATGCATATTACAAAAAAAAAGTATGCATGGATTTCAAGAAATCTTTTGCACCAAAATAAATATCTTATAATTCTGTCTTCCTATGAACTTTGTGAGGGTCCCTCATATTTTGTAGTCTTATGTTAAAAAATAAGAATAGTTTGATATATTTTAATGAAAATGTTACTTCTTTAAAAAGATTTATTTATTTATTTTTTTCATTTGAAAGAGTTACAGAGATAGGTACAGACAGGGAGAGAAAGAGGACTTCCATCCACTGGTTCACTCCCTAAATGGCCACAAAGGCCGGAGCTGGGCCAATTCGAAGCCAGGAACTTCCTCCGAGTCTCCCACGTGGATACAAGGGCCCATTCATTTGGGCCACCCTCCACTGCTTTCCCAGGCACTGTTAATGTTAACATTAACATTGTTAATGTTAACAGGGAGCTGGATTGCAAATGGAACATTAGTACTCGAACCAGCAGCCATATGGGATGCCAGCTCTGCAGGCCAAGGCTTTAACCCGCTGTACCACAGCGTCGGTTACATTACTTGATGTCATAACTTTGGAGATTGAGCATTTTGGTTCTAGGGATTTAAAGAACCAATGGGAGCTGGTGCTGTGAGATAGCAGGTAAAGCTGCCTCCTACAGTGTTCGTATTCCCATGTGGGCACCAGTTTGAGTCCCTGCTGTTCCATCTCTGATCCAGCTCTCTGCTATGGCCTGGGAAAGCATTAGAAGATGGTCTTAAGTCCTTGAGCCCCTGTGCCCATGTGGGAGACTGGGAAGAAGCTCCCAGCTCCTGGCTTCAGATAGGTGCTGCTCCTACCATTGCAGCCATCTGGGGAATGAACCAGCAAAAGGAAGAACCCCTCCCCCAGCCCTGGCCTCATTGTAACTCTGCCTTTCAAATAAATAAATTAACTAATTCAAAAAAAAAAAACAGTAAGAAGACAATTGTTGTGTTTCTTGTCCCTCTTCCTGGGGAATTCTTTCACATGGAAGCCAGAGAATCACAACGCATTCACTGTTCTAAGCACCTCATATTTAAGGATTATAAAAAGAAAATGTCCTTATTCCACCAACTAGTAGCATGTGACTGATAAAAAATTAATGTATACTTCTGAAATAAAAGCATATGATAACTTTCAAAATAGAAAAATGTATAAATGACAGTTCAACAGGGATATATTTTTTATATACCATGTATGTAAAATTTCAGAATGCTTAAAAATTTCTAGTGATGTTATGTTATTCAATGGCAATTTTATTTTTTTTTCTTTTTTTATTTAGTGAATATAAATTTCCAAAGTACAGTTTATGGATTACAATGGCTCCCCCCCCCCAATAATTTCCCTCCCACTCGCACCCCTCCCATCTCTCACTCTCTCTCCCATTCCATTCACATCAAGATTCATTTTCAATTCTCTTTATATACAGAAGATTGATTTAGTATTAAGTAAAGATTTCATCAGTTTGCACCCACACAGAAACACAAAGTGTAAAATACTGTTTCAGTACTAGTTATAACATTACTTCACATTGAACAGCACATTAAGGACAGATCCCACATGAGAAGTAAGTACACAGTGACTCCTGTTGTTGACTTAACAATTTGACACTCTTGTTTATGGTGTGAGTAATCTCCCTAGGCTCTAGTCATGAGTTGCCAAGGCTATGGAAGCCTTTTGAGTTCGTCGACTTCGATCTTACCCTGATAAGGTCATAGTCAAAGTGGAAGTTCTCTCCTCCCTTCAGAGAAAGGTACCTCCTTCTTTGATGACCCTGTTCTTTCCACTGGAATCTCACTCACAGAGATCTTTCATTTAGGTTTATTTTTATTTTTATTTTTATTTTTTTTTTTGCCAGAGTGTCTTGGGTTTCCATGCCTAAAATACTCTCATGGGCTCTTCAGCCATATCCGAATGCCTTAAGGGCTGATTCTGAGGCCAGAGTGCTATTTAGAACATCTGCCATTCTATGAGTCTGCTGTGTATCCCGCTTCCCATGTTGGATTGTTCTCTCCCTTTTTAATTCTGTCAGTTAGTATTAGCAGACACTAGTCTTGTTTGTGTGATCCCTTTGACTCTTAGACCTATCAGTATGATCAATTGTGAACAGAAATTGATCACTGGGACTAGTGAGATGGCATTGGTACATGCCACCTTGATGCGATTGTATTGGAATCCCCTGGCACGTTTCTAACTCCACCATTTGGGGCAAGTCCGATTGAGCATGTCCCAAATTGTACATCTCCTCCCTCTCTTATTCCCACTCTTATATTTAACAGGGATCACTTTTCAGTTAAAATTTAAGCACCTAAGCATAATTGTGTGTTAATTACAGAGTTCAACCAATAGTACTAGAACAAAAAAAAAATACTAAAAGGGATAAAGTATTACATTGTACATCAACAGTCAGGACAAGGGCTGATCAAGTCACTGTTTCTCATAGTGTCCATTTCACTTCAACAGGTTTCCCCTTTGGTGCTCAGTTAGTTGTCACCGATCAGGGAGAACATATGATATTTGTCCCTTTGGGACTGGCTTAATTCACTCAGCATGATGTTTTCCAGATTCCTCCATCTTGTTGCAAATGACTGGGTTTCATTGTTTTTGACTGCTGTATAGTATTCTATAGAGTACATGTCCCATAATTTCTTTATCCAGTCTACTGTTGATGGGCATTTGGGTTGGTTCCAGGTCTTAGCTATTGTGAATTGAGCTGCAATAAACATTAATGTGCAGACAGCTTTTTTTGTTTGCCAATTTAATTTCCTTTGGGTAAATTCCAAGGAGTGGGATGTCTGGGTTGTATGGTAGGGTTATATTCGGGTTTCTGAGGAATCTCCAGACTGACTTCCATAGTGGCTTAACCAGTTTGCATTCCCACCAACAGTGGGTTAGTGTCCCTTTTCCCCCACATCCTTTCCAGCATCTATTGTTGGTAGATTTCTGAATGTGAGCCATTCTAACCGGGGTGAGGTGAAACCTCATTGTGGTTTTGATTTGCATTTCCCTGATTGCTAGTGATCTTGAACATTTTTTCATGTGTCTGTTGGCCCTTTGGTTTTCCTCTTTTGAAAAATGTCTATTGAGGTCCTTGGCCCATCTCTTAAGTGGGTTGTTTGTTTTGATGTTGTGGAGTTTCTTGATTTCTTTGTAGATTCTGGTTATCAACCCTTTATCTGTTGCATAGTTTGCAAATATATTTTCCCATTCTGTTGGTTGCCTCTTCACTTTCCTGACTGTATCTTTTGAAGTACAGAAACTTCTCAATTTGATGCAATCCCAAATGTTAATTTTGGCTTTGACTGCCTGTGCTTCTGGGGTCTTTTCCAAGAAGTCTTTGCCAGTACCTATATCTTGCAGGGTTTTTCCAATGCTCTCTAATAATTTGATGGTGTCAGGTCGTAGATTTAAATCTTTATTCCATGTTGAGTGGATTTTTGTGTAAGGTGAAAGGTAGGGGTCTTGCTTCATGCTTCTGCACGTGGAAATCCAGTTTTCCCAGCACCATTTATTGAATAGACTGTCTTTACTCCAGGGATTGGTTTTGGATCTTTTGTGCAGTGGCAATTTTTATGTTTTGGCATATAACAAGGGAGAAACTTCAGACCTTAAGAATGGTTAAATTTTAGGGTGCTCTGGTGGCACAGTTGGCATGTGGTACTTACAAGAATGATTCAGTTTTATGTCTTCTTCAAATTCTGAAATTGAAAAATGGAATGGATAGAATAGATAAAATAAGTTTAGGTTTTATAAATAAATATGCCATGATGTAAACTGTATGGATTTCATTTTAGTTAAATTAATTTGATTCCTTGGTTAAAAATATTGAATGCATTTCCTTTCTAAAAATTATACTTCTGTGTTTAAATCTTAAAATATTTTCATTAATCATGAAAAACAATTAAAATATGAGGATTTAAAAAAAATTAAAAATGATTAGCTTTAAAAACCACTAGATTCCTGGGCCCTACCTCAGCCTGAATACAGCAGTCCATGCAGAGGAAGTCCAGTGTCTAAAAATCTTCCTAAATGCTGCTGATGCTGAAGCAGTGAGGGTTGAGGGTTGCTGGCCTGGTGTTCCATCTGATACCTTTATACAACTGCCACATCTAGTTGGAAAGTGAGCTGAGGACAACCCAGCTGTGTACCCATGGACGAGAGAAGATTTGGCAGTATGAAAAACATACTTCTCTTTTGGAGTTTTAAACAGTTTAATGAAGGTTTTAAGAAGGTTATAATTTCCAAATTTTAAAAGATGGGCTGAAATTTACCTTATGGAGAAAATACTATTGCAGACACTAGAAGAGTGAAATGGCTTGGAACTTAGGAATTTATGTTGGCCATGTTGCTGGAGTAGCAGGAGATGAGGTTAATGATTTGGAAAAAACTTAAGTATCAACACTGCCCTATAATTTGCTGGATGAAATAGCTTGGAATTTATCTCTTGATAGTGTGCCCTATTGAAGATGAAACAAAGGAGTGACAGAACAAATTCACTGTGGTCCAAGGATTGGGTTGCAGATGGTCATGCCCTGCTTTATCCCACCTATGGGCATGGGCCAGTGTTGTCTTAAGAAAAAATGGACCAAGAACTACACATTAATCCTTCAAGGTTCTGCCATTGCCTTGCTGTAGGTCTTTTACGGGCATGTTGTTGCCTCTCTGTTTCCTGTAGAGTTGCTACGTTGCTAGACTTCACCTGAGATTCTTATTTTACATCTTCTTGATTCCATGCCCTGTACTATGCTTCACATTCCACTCTGAATTTCAGTTTACAAAATGCTGGACCACCTGCTTTCTTGGGAAGGAATCAGATGAAATCAAGAGATGCTAGGAGAATCTGGTGGTCATCAGTGTTTCTCCGATGCAGTGTTTATATTAATTTTGATATAAATGGGACATCTGCTGTTAGGGTGTTCTCTTAACACAGTCTCAACTCTGGTTAAACACTATTCCATGCTCTTGGTTTTTTGTTGTTGTTTTGTTTGTTTGCTTGTTTTAAGAATTATTTTATTTATTTGAAAGACAGAGTTAGGTACAGCCAGAGAGAGAGGTCTTCCATTCTGCTGGTTTACTCCCCAACCACATGACTGAAATGGCCAGAGCTGAGCTGATCCAAAGCCAGGAGCCAGGAGCCTCCTCCAGGTCTCCCATGTGGGTACAGGGGCCCAAGGACTTGGGCCATCTTCTACTGCTTTCCCAGGCTATAGCAAAGCATTGGATAGGAAGAGGAGCAGCTGGGACTTGAACCAGTGCCATATGGGATGCCGATCCTGCAGGCTGGGGCTTTAACCCACTGCACCACAGTGCCGGCCCCTTCAGGCTCTTGGTTTATAGTGGTCTCTCTTTTCAGGAAGCATAGATTTTTTAGTTGTGAGGAAGGATCAAGAGTCTTATTTTGTGCATGCTAGAATCGAAATATGAGTTGCCTGTGTTAAAGCAGGAGGTGACTTGGGTATACAACTCTGGAAATTTAATGAGATGTAAAGATTAGAGATTTGAGAATCATCCAAATAGCAGTATTTTAAGCCACATCTTAAATCTTCTTTGCCTTTTTTTTAAAAGATTTATTTATTTATTTGAAAGTCAGAGTTACACAGAGAGAGGCAGAAGCAGAGAGAGAGAGAGGTCCTCCATCCGCTTGTTCACTCCCTAGATGGCTGCAATGGCTGGAGCTGTGCCAATCTGAAGCCAAGAGCCAGGAGCCTCTTCTGGGTCTCCAAGGTGGGTGCAGGGGCCCAAGGATTTGGGCCATCTTCCACTGCTTACCCAGGCCAAGGCAGAGAGCTGTATTGGAAATTGAGTGGCTGGGTCTCAAACCGGTGCCAATATGGGATGCTGGCACTGCAGGCCAGGGCATTAACCTGCTGCGCCACAGTGCTGGCCCCTCTTCTTTGCTTTTAACAATCAAAAGAAAATTAAATTGCTTCCATTTGCCCTAACCACCTTAGCTAGAACAGGGCTAGCTAGCTGATCGTTGTCTTAGTAAGAGCTTACTTATATAATTGGTGGCAGTGATTAATTCTACCTATTTGTTGGAAACCGGTGGAAAGGCTTCTATTATTAAATGTTTAATAATATGCCATTTCCTTTTGGAAAAGTGTTTTCATGATTCTAATATGAAGACATTCAGTTGAGCAACCATATCTTTATCTAGGTCTCTGCATCACCCTCAGGAGTTTGTGAACTCCGTGTGAGATTGATGGGTTCCAGGACTTTCTGTGGATGCTGAAATCCCTTATAAAGTTGCATAGTATATGCATATAACCTTTGTGTACTCTCCCATGTACTGTAAGTCATCTCTGCTTATAATCCCTAATACTAAAATAGCCCTATGTACATAGTTGTTATGCTGTATTGTTTAGGAGTTAATGACAAGGAAAAAAGTATTATATATACATTCTCAGTAAGATAGTTTTGTTTTTATTTGCCATTGGTTGAATGAATGATTGCAGAAACTTTTATGTAGGTATAGAGTTCATACTATATACATGATCTGTTTCTAAGGATGTGAATGCATCTATGGGTTTATACTCTATTTGAGAAATTAGATGCTGTTAAGTGTTGCTGCACTGTGTTTAAAATATTACAGTCATGAAAAGCAAATTAATTATGCTTATTTGGAGAACCACTGCCTCCACTTCCCTTTTCAGTACATCAGCTCCTGCTTCCACTGTTGTCACTTAAGTGACTGAATCTGAAATTTCTCCAGCAGTAGATACTCAGAATGTCATTTAACCTCATCCAAATCCTGATTCTTCCCATTAATGTCATTGTATCCTCCTGAGTCATCATGATCATGAACCTTCACTTTTAAATTTCCTTCCCAACCCAGTTGCCATACCCTGCATCCTCCCAAATAATGTGCTATCTGCTCCTCCTGTATTATTGCCATGGTCACTGCCATCGCCAGAGACTTCCCCACTTCACACATGGAACGTGGCAGTGACTGCCAGCCTGCTTTCTGCTTTCAGTCCTTCATGTACTTGCTGCCAGACTACTGTTATTGAAGCTCTCCCTCGCTCTTCATGACCCTACTTTGAATGGAGGGAGAGAAACGACTCCTCTTTGTCAGCACAGTGAAGTTCAGGCTCCTCAGCCGAGTGTTCAACAACTATTGCATACAGTCTGTACTGCACCTGCTATCCTGTTGGGCCTTTCCGTGTAATAATGCTTTATGTGGCCTGTGTTCCGGGTAAATTGAGTCACTACCTTTTCATCTTGCATACCCTGTGTTTTCTTGGATTTAATTTTACCTCGTAGTATTCTCTTCTCTCGAAGTTTCCACTTCTCCATTTTTCAAGACCGAAGAGAAATTCCACTACCTCCATGAAGCCTTTCCTACCTCTGCCTTCACTCATTTTTTAAAAATATTTATTTATTTGAAAGTCAGTGTTACACAGAGAGAAGGAGAGGCAGAGAGAGAGAGAGAGAATGAGAGAGAGGTCTTCCATCTGCTGGTTCACTCTCCAGTTGCCTGCAATGGCCGGAGCTGCACCAATCCGAAGCCAGGAGCTTCTTCCAGGTCTCCCATGCGGGTGCAGGGGACCAAGGACTTGGTCCATCTTCTACTGCTTTCCCAGGCCACAGCACAGAGATGGATCAGAAGTGGGGCAGCCGGGACTTGAACCAGCGCCCATAAGGGATGCTGGCACTGCAGGAGGCAGCTTTACTGCTCCACCACAGTGCTGGCCCCAACTTTCTGTTTTTAACTTTTGAGGAGAAAAAAAAATCCATGAAGAATTTAAAGTTCCCCATCCTAACCCCAAAGCCTATCATCTTCTGTGCATTATAAGTCATTTCTTATGCCTCTTTAACTGCATGTAGCAGTTTCAGCATAGAATGAGTATGTGATACATCTTTGTACTTATTGTACAGGTCTATTTAATGGGTTTCCTGTGGTGAGCACTCATGTATAGTAAATGGCTGGAAGAATGAAAAGAGTGTGGGGCAGTTAATTTGAACTCTGGCATCAAATTGCAGGATTCTAAAGTTGGTTGTACTCCTTACCAACTTTTAGCTGTGGGAGAATTGTGTAAGCCAGCCTGTGCCTCAGATTTTTCACCGCTAATGTAGGACAGTGATAAGACCTATTCCAGAGCTGTAAGTGAGATAATGATTATAACAGCTTAGAACAGCTCATGATATGTACCAAGTTATGAATTAAGTTACTTCTTATTAGTCTGAGTGAAGGTAGAATTCTAATCTGCCTTGGCAACTTGATAGTGTCTGTGGTATTTTGTTTAGTGGTAAGCTCTCATCCCTGGCATTATTTCATTATTAATGTCAACACGGATTCAGCTGTCTTATTCAAGTAAGCATAGTTAGTAAATAATTGCTTGAAATATTGATTTTGTCCAGAAA
Organism: Oryctolagus cuniculus; assembly: GCF_964237555.1. Taxonomy (NCBI): domain Eukaryota; kingdom Metazoa; phylum Chordata; class Mammalia; order Lagomorpha; family Leporidae; genus Oryctolagus; species Oryctolagus cuniculus. Next base: position 158,753,190 of record NC_091434.1, on the reverse strand, counting down.
ATGAAATGATAATACCAGGTTAAATATGAAAGAAAATTTCTTGATGTACAAAAATTTTCCAAATTATAGCTGTCATTTTAGATATACACACACACATATAGGCATATATACCTAGAGAATACATATGTACATTCACTAGGCTATAGAAGGCCTATGGTTTTTCTGTTTGAGGTTAAACTTCTTATACTCTTGCCTTTGAACATTTTGATCCATTATTAATATAGTTTAGTTCAATTCACATAGGGTAATTTTATATCTAATTAACTCATTCATCTTTTCCCTGTTTTAAGTATTCAAAGGAAAGTGTGGTTTGGGAAATGAATATTTAAGGCTGTAAGAGCTGTTCTACAAGAATACATGGAAGAACTGCTATTTGTGAGTCAGATTTTTATGCATAATTTATAGGATAGATATAAGGGTACTATTTAAAAGCTTTGCATCTTGTAGGCAGAAAGCTACCTGATTATTTCATATGTAACATCATACAGGGAATGTGTTGCTCTTGAGAGTTTAAGGGCAACTTCATTTCCTCATATTATTTTTATCGTATGAAATTACAGAAGGAACATTATTTATCTGCTCTAGTTAGCTAATTCTTGTTGAGCAAAGAAAATGGAGATGTGGCTGTTGGTTTTGTTTTTGACAGGAGTTGCCTCATGGAAAATGGGTCAACATAGAGGGGGTGTTAGGGTCCAAAACCTTTCACATACAGGTGCAATACTTCTTATTTGCAGTAAAATTGAGATGAGTTGTTTGAATCCCAACACTGGGTATGTATTTGATTCCTATTGTCAGGGTAAATTGAAATCAAAAGGAGCATATATAGCAATTTGTAGTAGGGGTCCTAAATACCTAAGAAACCTGAACAGTAAGACAGCTATTAAAGGCCTGACACAGACAGTAACTGCCCTGTTGCTAAACTACTTTAGATAGTTTTCTTAGATTGGCAAAGTGATCTGGAGATTGAAGGTAGCTGAGAGTATCCCAGGCAGGAGAAACACAAGCCAAATACATGACTTGGAAATGTATCATGCTTGGTAAACAATGAATAAACTAGTTTTTATAAATAACAAAATTATCTAAGAGTTTAGTTACAAAATATGGGAGGGCCTAAGCTGTTTGGATTCTATTTTCTCATTCATTTACTCTGTCTCTCACTTTTTTCTTCCTTCTCTTTCTTCCTCTTACCTTCTCCCTTGTTCTTACCACTCATTTTTTCCTCCTCTGAGATTTAGCCTTGTCAAGGATAATGGGAATCCCATATTGAAATAGGGAAACCATGTTGAGGTTCAGATTCAGTTTGGTGTCACTGTGAGATGTCTGAAAGGCATTGACCATACAGAATGAGAGCTGAGGTGAGAAACCAGTGATGTGTGCTAACTTGTGCCCTTGCATGGAGCAAAGACTGTGGACACACAGAAGTCTAGAGCAGCCCAGGACCACACATGTAGTTTTATGGGTTGAAAGACTGCAGGGGCCAGTAAAGAACACAGGAGACACAGTTGTACTCTATTTGTATGATAAATAATTGGTGATTCGAGTATTGGTGGAGAATTTCCAGGTATGGTGACGCAGTAAACTAATTTGTTAATACTTTTTAAAGCTTGTGTCGGTGTTTTGAGACCATGTTGCAAAAGTCACCCACATTTGGCATTGACGAATATATGGAACAGCGGGCTCTTAGAAGACTGTAGGATAAGCAGTAGTGTTGAGCAATGTTTTTTTTTTTTTAATTAGCATTAGGTTTGTACAAATTATTTTTCATGATATACAATCTGTAAATCACACAATTTATAGACCATAGAAATAAAGCGAGTTATGCATTAATCTCAGTGAAAACACTAAATGTATATAACATTGTAAACCTTAGTATACTTGTATTGCTCATGCATAAGGATAAGAAGTGTTGTAAGAATATAGCAATATAATTCATTCAAAGAGAATATGAGGTAACTGGAGTGGAGACTCAGAGAAAAAGGCTAATTCCTTTTTTAATGTTTGCTAGTTTGTTCCACAGGATGTTACAAAAGATACGGATGAAGAGATAGATAGGGCAAGATATGATGGAAGGAGCATGGGGCCTCCATGCCTTCTTTGAATACAGGACCCTGCAAAGCCTCCTATGTTCAACTCTCCAGATGCTCCAGAATAACTGGGTTTTTCTTCTAGTGGTAAGAAAAAAAAATCACTCAAGGGTCATACTCCACAAAGACATCATTATGGAAAAACACAATTACTGATTTCCCCATTCTGTGATCAACAAAATTAATGTAAAGACAGCCATCCCAATTCCAGAAAACGGATTCTTCAGAGATGGCAATGTTGTTATGCCATGAAAAGCATTTTTAAAAAACTCCATTTTTAGAACTTCTTCAGATGGGAATTTGCTGATATCCGAGGGCTTCCCTTTGTCCAGAGCTGCTTGCATGGGGCACAAGAAGAACTGGGCAAGGAGAGCCTAGGGTTTGAGATTTGAGTCAAGACCACAGTATTCTTAATATTTCCATATTTGCAGATTCAGCCCTACACTGCCAACCCAGAAAACTATCTTTTTCATTGATGAGTTCCCAGGGAAGTTTTCTTGTATTCTGTTTTACATATGATTTTTAATCTGGAGTATGAACTCCTGGAGGACCGCAGCTCGTGTAGCTACTGAGGAGCCTGCAACAAAGCTTGCTTTGCAATAGGTATAAGATAAATGTAAACAGAGTTAATAAAGTGGTGATGGACCATTCGGGTAAACATTGAGAGTGTGTATCTTGGTATTCCTCTGTGAAAAAATTGGCATGTTTCTGTGAGCAGAAAGCTGATGACCTGTGGGACTGAGGAGGCTGGGTGTTGTTTTGCTTATGTTCCAAGAGCCACAAAGCCTCTCACAGACAGAGGCATAAAGGCTTCCATACAGAAGGTTCTCCCACAGTTATGGTTCTTTACCTCTTTTGAGTGAACATCTAATTGAGAATCTTGAGTAGGCAATGAAATTCAAACAGTTCTCCAAGGGAAAAGAAACCATATCTCTATAAAATCTTGTTCACAGCTTGAACAGATTCAGAGTCCTAAAGGTCAAAATTAGAAATTCCCTGGTTTAGAGAATTCTGAATGTACAAGCAGCAATCTGTGAGCAATGGACAAGAGGAAAGTACAAGTGCATTTTCTGTACTAAATACTTGTTAATCCAGCAAAATATTTTGATAATTAAAGTGGTACAATATTCTGTGTTATAGGAACTAGTTAGGGGCCTTACTGAGAACAAGGTTGCATTTGGTCATCTGGTATTGTCAGGGTTGAATGGCCCTCTTTAAAAGATGCGTAAAATAGTATGTACCATATAGGACATCTGTGAGCTAAGTAATCTCTGTCCCATAAAATGCTGAAATCAAGAATTGAAAGAAAATGACATTACAACATGAGGTTTTCCTGGCAGAGCAAGGACTTGCCTCTGACCCCTGCCACAAACCCCGGAACCACAGATCCCTATCTGGTTTGTCTCATAGTCCATAGTCCAAGTCCAGCACTAAGGCCTACTGTCAACAAGATTTTGTATTCTAATGCTCCATTCCTCCATTTTTTTTCTTATAAGAATAGCCACTTGTTTAAATTCTTTGAAGGTTATAGAAAAGGAAGAGGGTCATTTTAACCATTATACTGTTTGCAGCTGCACTGGGAAAATGAGATGTACTTAAAATGGCTAGAGAGACATTTTGCCACACAGATATGCACACACACACACAGATACACACACACAGATACACACACACATGTGGAGAGAAATGTGGCTAAGGAGTCACAGAACCTGAATTCTGGTCTTTTAGGCCTCAACTACGTGGTTATAGGCCTTATTTCATACCTGACTCTCACTGGATTGGATGTGGCCTTTGAAAGAGTGAGAGAGATTAACGATGACACTTAGGTTTATGGCTTGCTTGAGAACTGGGTAGATAGCAGTGCCATTTAAGACATGACATTTCTCATGAATGATTCTAAGGTAGGGGGTCAGAAAAATCTAGATTTTGTTCTGGACTTCTTAAATTCAATCTGTCTTTTGTTTGTGCAAGTTACAGTGGTAAGTAGATATTTGGAAATGTAAGTCTAGGACTCCTGAACGTGGTTGGAGCTATACCTCTCCATCAGTAAGTACCTTGGAAGGCACTATCATAGAAGAGTGTCAACAGGCAATGAGTACTCTGATTGCAAAGAGATTAAAGACCCCAGACAGGAAGGTCTTCTCTGATTACAAATCTTAATATCTGAGAACACATCACTAGTTGTGTAATGGAAATTAAAAGAAAATCCTGTTTTCTTTAATAGAATTTACTTGTAAACATTGTGTAAAATGAGCCACATTATTACTAAAACCAGGCACAAATTGGATAGAAAAGGGTAGGAGTGGTATGTGGTGTAGTGGGTAAAGCAGATACCTTGCAGTGCTGACATCCCATATGGGCACTGGTTCGAGTCCTGGCTGCTCCACTTCCGATCCAACTCTATGTTGTGGCCTGGGGAAGCAGAGCAAGGTGGCCCAAGACCTCGGGTCCCTGCATCTGTGTAGGAGACCCAGAGGAAGCTCCTGGATTCCTGTCAGCTTAGCTCCTCCTGTTGCAGCCATCTGGGGAGTGAACCAGAGGATGCCAGGCTTTCTCTCTCTCTCTCTCTTTCTGCCTCTCAAATAAAATAAATAAATCTTAAAAAAAAAGGATGTAATGAGGGGTCATCACAGTGTTACATACTGTCTTGTCAGTGCATGCGAAAACCTGTGAAGGTGATTAGTTGTATAGAACTTGATGCCAAGGAAATCAGTATAAGACAGGTGATTGTATCGCAGTCGTATCCTGGATGCACTATGTATTCATCCACTCTGGCTTTGTATGATGTTTCCATGAGGGGAAACTGGAAAGAGTATGCACTAGATAGTTCTCTATTCTTCCTACTGTGTGAGAACCTACAATTATCTCAATTTGAAAATGTCTACTATTAAGAAAACATTTTTTAAGATTAAATTATATAATTTCCAATCAAATGTTATGTTAAAAGTGAAGGTAATCCTCAACATGCCTAAGAAAGCAAAACAGGGAGACCAGGAGAAGCACCTGGCTCCTGCCTTCGGATCAGCGTGGTGTGCCGGCCACAGCGCACCAGCCGTGAACCAATGGCAAAAGGAAGAATTTTCTCTCTGTCTCTCTCTCTCTCACTGTCCACTCTGCCTGTCAAAAAAACAAACAAACAAACAAACAAACATAGGAAATTAAACCAAGACTTCTACAATAAAGAAAAGTTGAACAATTTACTTGATAAGTTAGAATTCTCCTCACTGACTTTGTTATATTAGCTTTCCCTTTTTTTTTTTAAACAAACATGTCTGCAAGTGTGCTCTTCTATTTATTTATTTTATTTTTTTTTTTTTATTTTTTTTGGACAGGCAGAGTGGACAGTGAGAGAGAGAGACAGAGAGAAAGGTCTTCCTTTGCCGTTGGTTCACCCTCCAATGGCCGCCGCGGCCGGCGCGCTGCGGCCGGCGCACCGCGCTGATCCGATGGCAGGAGCCAGGAGCCAGGTGCTTTTCCTGGTCTCCCATGGGGTGCAGGGCCCAAGCACCTGGGCCATCCTCCACTGCACTCCCTGGCCACAGCAGAGGGCTGGCCTGGAAGAGGGGAAGAGGGGCAACCGTGAAAGAATCCGGCGCCCCGACCGGGACTAGAACCCGGTGTGCTGGTGCCGCTAGGCGGAGGATTAGCCTAGTGAGCCGCGGCACCGGCCATGTGTGCTCTTCTAATTACACAAAATGGCACCAATGATCACCAAAGTTAGTGCCCTTTTGTTCTCTGAAAATTTACCTTTATTAATAGAAGATGGTTTGCTTAGCAATGTTCTGCATCTTTCTTGCCTACATTTTTTTCAGGCAAATTCAGCAAAAGCATTAATATTTTTAAAAGCAATGGAAAAAGTCTCTTACAAAGAAAACATTAGCAAAACCCATAAATGACTCAAACAATTCTGCTGAAAATTAAGTAGGAGCTGTTCATCTGAAAATATTTAAAATGATAAATAATGTTTTTTGGTGAAGTCTGAAGATCTGATTTTTTTTTAGATTTATTTATTCATTTGAAAGGCACAGTTACAGAGAGGCAGCGGCAGAGAGAGAAAAAGAGGTCAGTCTTCCATCCTCTGGTTTATTCCCTAGATGGCTGCGACAGATGGAGCTGCACCAATCTGAAGCCAGGAGCCAAGAATTTCTTCTGGGTCTCCCACATGGATGCAGGGGTCTAATGACTTGGACCATCTTCTGAAATTTTCCCAGGCCATAGCAAAGAGCTGAATCAGAAGTGGAGCAGCCAGGTCTTGAACCGACATTTTTATGGGATGCCAGCACTGCAGGCAGTTGCTTTACCCGCTACACCACAGTGCCAGCCCCTGTCTTGTTTTAACATATTAATTTTTTTTTAATGGATCTAGATGGGGACCTATAATTACTTTAGATGCAAGTGGTAACCTTTTTATTACTTTTCTATGGAGAAAATATCAGAATTTAACCAAAGATCAGAAGACAGTTGATTCTTCATTTAATGTATTTGAGACATTATTGTAGTGACAGTGTTCTTATATGTTGTTTTCATTTTTAGTAGCTTGTAAATGGGAGATTTCAGTTATCTGGAACAGATACTATCGTTTTCCTTGATTAATTACATTAAGTTTTAATTTAAATCATTTTGATTTTAGACACAATGAAAATTGTTTGATTTGAAATCATATTAATATTTGAGATGGCACAGAAACTTTTTTTTTTTTTTTTTTTGGACAGGCAGAGTGGACAGTGAGAGAGAGAGAAAGGTCTTCCTTTGCCGTTGGTTCACCCACCAATGGCCACCGCAGCCGGCGCGCTGCGGCCGGCGCACCGCGCTGATCCAATGGCAGAAGCCAGGTGCTTCTCCTGGTCTCCCATGGGGTGCAGGGCCCAAGCACTTGGGCCATCCTCCACTGCACTCCCTGGCCACAGCGGAGAGCTGGCCTGGAAGAGGGGCAACCGGGACAGAATCTGGCGCCCTGACCGGGACTAGAACCCAGTGTGCCGGCGCCGCAAGGCGGAGGGTTAGCCTAGTGAGCCGCGGCGCTGGCCTGGCACAGAAACTCTTTACAGTGATTATTTCTTGAGGAAAACACTGTGTCTTGCTTCAAAATGAATTTCAGGGAAGGTGTTTTGGCACAGCAGGTTAAGCCTCTGTTTAGGATGCCTGCATTTCCTTACAGAATAGTAGTTTATTCCATTAATTTCTGTATCAGCTGGTGAGAGAAAGAGAGGGGGGACGGGTTAGGTAGGTAGGTATTGAGATCCCATAAACTAGGCTGGGATACAACAAAAGCAGGAGCCAATAACTGCACCTGAGTGTCACATGTGAATGGCAGGGACTAAATTATTGAGCCTCCGCCTACTGCCTGCTAGAGTGTATACTTGCAGGAAGCAAGAGTCCGGAGTCAGAGCTGGGAGTGGAGCTCAAGTATCCCAGTATGGGACAGGGGCAGCTGAACTGGTGTATTAACCACTGGCCCAAATGTTCACCCCAGAAACATACTTTAAGCATGTATCTTCAGGCCTTTTACTTTATTAAAAAGAGAAAAAAATCCTCCAAAACAAACACAGGATTCCACATGTCCCTATGGACTGTTCTTTCTGGTGCTGGGATCTGATGGCTTAATCACTGCTGAAGCCCTCTCAGTGAAGTCCCAACCCTGTCCTCCCTGATCAAGCTTGCCGCACAGGATGCATCCCACCTGTCTCCAGTCCTGCTCCTCCAGGGCCCCTCCCCCCTCCTGAAGCATCCTGTGTGTCTCCTTGTCTCCTCTCCCCTGCCGACCTCAGGAATGTGCTGGCTGGGATATCTTCCTTTTCATTGACTCTTCATTCAGTTCCCCATACTGTCATTCTGTTAGCATTGCTGCTATTCATCTCTTTCTAGCTTTTTTTGAAGCTGTTTTTTTTTAACAGGTAACACGATCCATTTGCAGTTCTTTAGCAATGGGTCAAGTCAACTTTGGGTGTTTATTGACAAGTTCTCCTGAGCATTTAATATTGCATTTTTTATAGTTTTATTTATTTCAAAGGCAGCAAGATAGACACATACGCTGTTGAACTCTAGAGATTTACTATCTTTTTCTTTGAACAAAATCACAATATAAAAGTACACAAGAAATTTAATTGGATACTGATGTAATTAGATAACCTTCAGTCTTCTCTTAATAGGTAACAGAATTCATCAAACATTTTTGCGTGATTTAATCTTGGCTTTAGTCTGTATGTCACTGTCACTAAATGATCATATTTGTGTAATCTTTTTTGTTTTTAAGCTGGATAATGCAGATGAACAAGCAGCCCAGATCAGAAGGGAGCTTGATGGCCGGCTGCAGTTGGCAGAGAAAATGGCAAAGGTAAACTGTTGACTGTAATGGATGTTACCACGTCTCTTTCTTTACTTAGATTTTGGACAGCTGAAGGAGTTCCATTTAAGTAAAGAATGGCAGCATAACTTACCTTTTTGTGTACTACATGTATGCCTCTTAGTCTCAAATATCTGAAAGCGTATTACCAAAATGGAACCTATTATCCATTTTAGATACCTAACCTTTAATATGGGGAATGTTTGAGTTCAATGGTAACTTTTGCATATTTTTGCTAACGCAATGCCTGAATTTCTTTAGCAGCCAAATCTAGAAGAATTTTAATACTGCACCAAGCAGAGTATAGTCAGAAAAAATCTGCAAAATCATGTAATGTATTTCAAAATACCTACCATGGTGCTTGGCAGAGTGCTGCCAATTATTAACTGAATCATTAAATCCATGAAAATGTGATTTTAACTTTCTAGGAAAGAGTTTGGCAGAAAAAGTGGTTTTTCAATATTGTAATTATTTTATTTGTACAATCACTGTGTTACTGTGAGGAGTTTCTTTTTATTAAACATTATTTATTAAACATTTTATTTATTTGAAAGGAAGAATTAAGAGAGGGAGGGAGAGACAGAGAAGTCTTCCATCACTGATTCATTCCATAAATGACTGCAATGGCTAGAGCTGGTTCTGTTTGAAGCCAGGAGCTTCTTCCAGGTCTCCCACATGGGTGTAGGGTCCTAAGCTCCTGGGCTATCTTCTACTGCATTTGCAGGTGTATTATCAGGGAGCTAGGTTGGAAGTGGAACAGCCAGCAGGGACTTAAACCAGTGCCTATTAAGGATGCCAGCACTGCAGGCAGTGGCTTAACTTGCTACACCACAATGCCAACCCCTGAGGAGTTTCTTAAGTTAGTGTGTAAGGTTTTTAGATAGAATGGAACTTAATTGTCCAAATCAATTTATTTCAGTTATATAAAAGTTTTAGTCATTTCCAATAAAATTGTGGCTATAGTGATGCTGATTACTTTAAGTGTAAGATTTTCTCTTCTGCTGAGCAAAAATTTGAAATAATATTTGAATAATTGAATAATATATAGTTATACATTCTGATAAATCTCTTATCTGTCTATGTGTATGTCTGTTTTTCTTTTTTCCTTTCTCTGTCTCATAAAAAGCCAGCGCCGTGGCTCAATAGGCTAATCCTCCACCTGCGGCGCTGGCACACCGGGTTCTAGTCCCTGTCAGGGCACTGTCCTGGTTGCTCCTCTTCCAGGCCAGCTCTCTGCTGTGGCCCGGGAGGGCAGTGGAGGATGGCCCAGGTGCTTGGGTCCTGCACCCGCATGGGAGACCAGGAGAAGCACCTGGCTCCTGGCTTCGGATCACCGTGATGCGCCAGCTGCAGTGTGCTGGCCGCAGCGGCCATTGCGGGGTGAACCAAAAGCAAAGGAAGACCTTTCTCTCTGTCTCTGTCTTTGTCTCTCTCTCTCTCTCTCTCTCTCACTCACTGTCCACTCTGCCTGTCCAAAAAAAAAAGTGCACAGATCTTTAGTTTCTAGCTTGATGAGTGCAGATATATACACTGTGTAACCAGCTCTCAAGTCAGGATGGTGGGCTTTTCCAAGACTCAGGAAAATATATCCCATGTGGTTAATTTTAACAGTTTGTGTGCTTCTGAAGAGAAAGTATGTTTTTATGAATATACATTTTGAGAATGCTAATACTTATCTATGAGACAGGAAAGGTTCAGATATTGGAGACAGAAAAAGAAGGAAGTAGGGAGAAGCTGGGTAATAAAGATAGCAGTGGGTTGTGAAAGTCACTCCAGAGGTACCTGAGAAAGAATCTCCAGATGAGTGAAGATACAGGGTGCTATGAATGAGGAAATGGATGGTAATAGTCACCCCAAGGGCAGTGAATGAAGGGACAACGTCCCTTATTACTGTCCCCTGGAGAGAGAGAGAGGCAGTGAATCATCCTAAAGAATCAAATGTAGAATTCATAGACTAGAAATCAGGCTGCTTGAAACTATTGGAAGCTTTAGATGGGAAAATGCTTTACCTGAAACCTTTGCCTGTATTGAACCTGGCTTTTCTTAAGGACCTGAAGCTAAGAGAAAAACCAGAGAGATGCACCAGACAGCATGAGGCAGGGCACTGAGCTGTGCTCAATATTTTCAATTTCTCTGCTTGTATATAGATGGTACCTGAGACTGCATGTGTTGTCATAAATTAAACTTACTCTTGCAAAGGTCTGGATAAATATGCCATGCTCAATAAAATTTAAATGATTTTCTACAGAGTTACAGAACACAAAGGAAAGCCTAGGGTGTGTACTTGAGGTCATGTCAGAGCAGGAAAAAGCTTGCCGATAACCCCTGGGCTGAGTGAGAAGAAATCATCAGTAATGAACATGTGACGCCTTCCCCTGCAAAGCTCTCTCAGAGATGCTGATAAAGTAGAAAAAGTGTGCCTAAAGAAGTGAAGTTGATGGGGTTGTAAGGAAAAAATACCTCCCAAAATAAGACACCTTTTGGTGAAAAGTTTGACACAGCAGATAGAGCAGGCTTAATTGCTTCCATTTCAATTTCAGCAAATTGAAATCATGTTAATAAAAGAACTACAAGGCTAATTACAATTTACTGACCTTGTTGCTGTATGTCCTTACGGTCATCTTATAAACCTATGAGGCCAGACCGTGAATTTTATAAATAAGGAAATTGAGACTTCAGGTAGATTTTGACTACACCAAGCTTACATAACACATAAGTAGCTGAGGCAGACCTTAAACCCTGGCCTTAACTCCAGAGCGTGAGCTCACACCCTTATACCTGTTACCTATCTGTCTGAGAAATGGAGAAGTGTGGTTTGTTAGTAGTTTATAGTTGACCATCAGAAACACCTTCTTCCACACTTCACAACTCAAGACATAATATCTATAAAATCACAGAGCAGAAATCTTTGTCTCAATGCCAGTTTGATGAGAATTAATGTGAATCTACTCTAATTTGGAATAAAACATATAAACACTCTAGTGGTTTAGCTACGGTTGAGATCAGCTTTACAACCAGTGGCAGCTCACTTGATGCCTTGATCCAGAGACTACAACCTACATTTAACATGTTAATTGTCCCTTATGTGAGATGCCTGGGATCAAAAGTGCTTTTGATTTTGGATTTTTTGGTGGGAGGTGATGGCTTGGAATACTTGGCCTGTACATAATGGGATATCTTGGGCATAGGACCTAGGTGAAAACATGAAATTCATTTGTGTTTCATAGGTGGCTTATTCAGAGTTTTTGAGTGTGACCTATCACATGAGGTCAGGTGTGGGATTTTTCATTTATGGAGGCATGTCAGCATGTGAAAGTTTTAGGTTTTGAAGTACTTTGGGTTCACATTTTAACTTAAGGATGCTCAACCCATATAGGCAAAGAAACAAAACAGAGTTCTGCTTGGAGTAGCTAGCTATCTCAACCCAGATGTCATGGAATAGGTAGTTAAGGAAACTTAAGAAAAATTGGAAAAAAAAAAAAAAAGGAAACGGAGGAGAATGGAGAGTGGGAAGTGTCATTATATTCTTAAAACTGTATATATGAAGTACACAAAAATCTGTTTTATATAAAATTTATAAAAAAGTGACAAAGTTTGACCAATGGGAAATTGTTTATGAAACAAATACTGCTTTTGTATATGCCATGTTGCAGCCATAGTGAGCTATGCTCTGTAGTGGGTGAAACCAGGACATTTAAACCATGTTTTATAGCAGCATCTCAGTTACACAACTAGAAAATACCACTGTGTCTAATTCAATTCTGATCAAAGATATCAAATTTAATACGTATACTCGTCTGATGTACAATTATTTTTGTTATTTCCAAGTGGGAAGCAACACAAGCAGGCTAAAGAAAGCTGATGAAATATTATCAATAAACTTCAAAGCTTTAAAACAGAGTTGTGAGTTTCCTCAGAGAAAAATAAATTCTAGTCTAGTTGAGTCCCTGCAAAGTTTGAAAATACAGATAAAAAAAGTCAATTTTGGAGAGGCCTGCCAGTCTCCTGGTTGACAGATGATAGCGAATGAAATGTTTTTGTTAAATACAAATAGATTATTTTTTCAGACTTCTAATGCTATATTTTCTGTAAAGTAACACCATGGAAATTTGAAAGAAAATATATGCATCAGAACTTTTAAATATGTGATGTATTTGCCTTTTGCTTTGCTAAAATATCATTTTAATGAGTCAAAATTATGACCTTCATACAAGTATCAAATGGACACACAATAAACTTTCTAGTCAATGTATGATTCATAGTCACACCAGTTAGATGTTAAAATAAGTCCAAAGAGCATTTGAGAAGCTGATATTTGGGGGACTTAACAGTAGATTCGTGGATTAAATATAAAATTGGTTTTATTCTAACACAGACTTAAACTGTAGATCCTGAGTTGTCTTACCAGACACAATTTTATAAGATAATATGGCACTGTCTAGAATTTTTAATGAATAATAAATAGTAAATGCATTGTCCCCAAATGTCTTTTGGTGGCTTTTTCTTTAAATGACATTGAAAAGACCTGCTTACTTCTTTTTTGCCTTGTATCTGAGTTTTAGATGCTTTTTCTGACAACTGTTAAAGGTAGCCCCAAAATATAAACATGTTTTTATGGTTTATTTTGTCTTTTTATCCTCTTTGCCTTTATTGTGAAACCATCCCTGATGTTGCAAACTTACTATTTTAAAACGTTGCATCAAACTATTGAGGATTGTGAAAACATTACCTAAGATCTTCTTTGAGAAAATTAATTTTTTAAAAAGATTTATTTAGGGGCTGGTGCTGTGGCGCAGTGGGTTAAAGCTCTGGCTTAAAGCAATGGCATCCCATATGGGTGCCAGTTCTTGTCCCGGCTGCTCCTCTTCCAGTCCAGCTCTCTGCTATGGCCTGGGATATCAGTAGAAAATGGCCCAAGTCCTTGGGCCCCTGCACCTGCGTGAGAGACTGGGAGGCTCCTGGCTTCTGGCTTCAAATTGGTGCAGCTCCAGCCATTGCAACCATATGGGGAGTGAACCAGGGGTTGGAAGACCTCCCTCTCTGTCTCTACCTCTCTCTGTAACTCTTTCAAATAAATAAAAATAAATCCAGCAGTGGCCGGAGCTGCGCTGATCCAAAGCCAGGAGCCAGGAGCTTCTTCCGGGTCTCTCACACAAGTGCAGGGGCCCAAGGACTTGGGCAATCCTCCATTGCTTTCCCAAGCCATAGCAGAAAGCTGGATTGGAAGTGGAGCAGCTGGGACTCGAACTGGCACCCATATGGGATGCCAACACTGCAGGCCAGGGCTTTAACCTGCTGTGCCAGAATGCTAGCCCCAGAGAAAATTAATTATTAATGTAGATATATTGTGAAAATAATATGCAGTTTTCATATTGGTTATATGGAAATGATTTTTAAAAGGAATATGTGGAGGTTGTATTTGGGGGAGGGTGGAAAAATAAGCAGGTGGCCCGAGACTCTGGGACTGATTCATGAGTTGATGCCAGATGTTTCTTCTCATCCCACGAATGAACTGTGGCAAGGGAGCTAGAGACTGGGTGCTGATTGACAAGAGCGGGCACCATCCAGTCCTGTTAGAAATGCAGATTTCTTAGGTTAGATTTTGAATGATCAAGGGAAGCAGCAGTGAAGGCAGTGATTTTCTGGGGCATTAGACAGTCATTTGAAAGATGGCTGCTTTGGGCTCTCATGTTATGCCAGGCTTGCTGCTGTAAAGCTGTATAACCTCTACCTTTAAGAGATAACAGCTGAAAGCCAGGTGGGCAAAGGCTAAATAGCCTGGAGTATAAGGGAGAACTTGCCCTCAATTCACTGTTTGGGGAATGTAAATTGGTATAATCTGCTCTGAGGAAGTTTGGCACTACCTATCTAAATATCAGTATTTGTAGTGTCCTTTTAATTGAGTGACAGAAGCAGAACTCTGAACAGATAAAAAGGATTGCATGGTAATGTTAATGAATTACACCAAGAGAATAGGATATTCTAAACTGATATTATTCTTCTTCTTTACACTTAACAGTTTCTGTCATAGGTTAACCTTTTGTTTCAAATGTAATTTTTTTTCTAAACTGTAATGAAAACAGCCTACAAATTTATGTACACAAGGGATCTTGGTACACTGATATGGCATGAAGATAAACTGATTTTTAAAATGTGTCCAGATTACTATTTAGGAATAGGAGAGTTTACATTTGAATGCTTATTTATGAAAAGTAGACCCTCCCAATGGTGCACTCCTATGGCAGGAGAGAGACATGTTGTTGAAATGTTTGTTAGCTGTGTATTCTGAACATTCTCTTACAGACCAGTTACCACAAGCATTTCAAAGCTAATGGTAGCTCATTAAGATTTATTCATATATTAAAACATTTTACATGCATGTTCTCAGAATTTGTTTTTCCTTAAGGAAATCTTATCAAAAATGAATTTAATGTGAAAATATATCTATGTTATTGATTTTGTACCAAAATGATCCTCAGTAAAGTACATAAGGTACCTTTAAGATAGATTCAAAGTCATTGAAGTCTGAGGCTTCTTAAACCTACTGATTAGGATAGGCACATTATATTGAGAGTATCATTATTTCTAAAACAGTGGAGTGTATGTGTCATAAAATCTTTTATGTTGAATTGAAATGTAACTTGTGTAACATTATTATTCTAAACATTATTTTCAAGGAAAGAAAATTCCCCGAATTTATATCAAAAGAAATGGAGGCTATGTACATAGAAGAATTGCGGTCTTCAGTGAATTTGCTAATGGCCAATTTGGAGAGTCTCCCAGTTTCGAAAGGTGGTCCCGAATTTAAATTACAAAAGTTAAAACGTTCACAGAACTCGGCATTTTTGGACATAGGAGATGAGAATGAGATCCAGCTGTCCAAGTCCGACGTGGTACTGTCATTCACCTTAGAGGTAAGAGGCTTGATCCAGGTTTGCTTCCGACAGCATAAATGAAGCCACACAATAAGCTTTGCTGATCTTTGTGGTAATGTTTGGAATTTAAAGTGATAGATTATATATTGAAGTTATTAAATTGTTCTTCATTTGATTGGTAGTAAGAGTGTATGTATGAATGAATGCAAACTGCCCTTTAAAACAAAACAAAATAGCAGTGTTGAAATTAAATAATTAAAATTTTAAGAATGTGGACTTTCTTCATGCCAACTAGGCCTAGTGTAAGTTAATTCATGAAGTAAGCATCAAGGCACATTGGGATGAGAATAGGATTTAAGCATGTAATTGAATCCTCTGTAATCTGGATCTCCTTTCAGGCTTCTGGGTAACCCTGTTTTTAATCTATTTCACCTGTGGGGTTGTCTGTCTAGAATCAAATCAAATAAACCAGTGGCAGTGCACAATACTGGATACTATAGAGGGTGAGCACTAGAGAATTCTTCCTTTCCAGGGCTTCCAGTTTTATTGTAGGCACAGTAAATATTACAAAAACAAGAACAAATGTCATGCTTTTAAAATTGTGCTGCCCCATACTTTAGTTTAATCCCTTTTATACAAATCTTGGAAACCAAATGGTCTGATACTCAGTACAGCTACTTATTGGTGTTTTTCATAATTACATTTCTAAATTGCTAATCTGTTTATCTGAGCTAATCTTGATGTATGTCTAGGAATTTATATATCATCACACATACACACTTACTGCAGACATCTTTAGTTTCTAGAAGTACTTATTTGTGTAAAAAAAACAAAATAAAAGATTTTATCCTCATAATTAGGAGTAGCAGCTTACTATTCAGTTTAAATGTCAGTTTCCCCAGCCCTCATAAGTCTGTTTTGTAAGTAAATACTAGGAAGGTCAAGCTTAAGTTTATAGATCTTTTATATGAGATCCTTTTTTATATTGTTATATTACTGGTACTACTGCTTGCATTTGCTGATTAATAAATAAAATCACATACAGTCTTAGGAAATAGAATTCAATATTTCTTTGTTGGTGTTTGACTTATTTGGTTTATGGCAGAAAAAGCAAATGTCTACTTTTGTTCTTTTCCCTTCATTTACTCAACTCTAAGAGAAACTCAAGCTCAAGATAACACAATTGCCCCTTCCTTTTTTAACTTCCAGGTTAATGACTTCTTTGTATGTTAATGGATTAAATTTAGTGTTAGACTAGAAATACACAACTTTCTCCTGATTTCAGACTCATTCCTGGGTTTTCCTAATGACCTTACCAAATAAGTTTGACTTTGGTTTTCCTTTCTTTTAGTTGTTTTTAATGAAGCAAAATCATTTTAGTATACACTTTTAATTTTTTAAGATTTATTTTATTTTTTGAAAGACAGTGTTATAGAGAGACTTGGGGTAGAGAGAGTTTGAGATTGGGATCTTCCATTTGTTGGTTCACTCCCCAAATGGCCACAGTGGCCAGGTATGGGCTGTCAGAAGCCAGGAGCCAGGAATTCAATCCAGGTCTGTCACATGAGTGGCAGGAGCCCAAGGACTTGGGCCATCTTCTGCTGCTTTTCCAGGTACATTGGCAAGGAACTGAATTAGAAGTGGAGCAGCTGGGTCTTGAACTAGTGCTCATATGGGATGCCAGCATCACAGGCTGCAGCTAAACCTGTAATGCAGTGTTGATACTTGTATACATTTTTCTAACTAGAGTGTAGCATTTTAATTCATTGATGGGAAAAGGCTCCTGCCATCGGATCAGCGCGGTGCGCCGGTCGCAGCGCGCCGGCCGTGGCGGCCATTGAAGGGTGAACCAACGGCAAAAGGAAGACTTTTCTCTCTGTCTCTCTCACTGTCCACTCTGCCTGTCAAAAAAAAAAAAAAAAAAAGAAATAACTTTTAGGATGTATAAATCCACCATTAAATTTCTGTTAGACATTCAGAGCTGCAGTTTAAAATGTTTCTTCTATTGTTAAAACATCTTAAATAATTGAAAATAATTAAATTCTTTTGAATTGTTTTTTTCTCCATGAAAACAAAATTAGCCTGATATGCCAGTGTTTAAATGAAACTTAAACTCTGCGCTTTATTGCCGATGCCTGAAAGAGAGCTGCTAAGTTAACAGTGTAATTGTGGTAGGAGCAGAATATGAGCTCAAGTTTCGTTTTGCAGAGTCTGAGAAGCATTTATTATTTATGAAATTGGTTTGACAGCCTCTGTTGCCATGTCTGTTGAAGGCAAATATTTTCAGGCCATAGTGTAATAAAAATCTGTTCTTGGGTGCCCACACTATTTTAAGTATGAGTTGTGTGTGGAGCAACAAAATAAAATCATGTTGACTGATGACGACTGTCCAGTGCCTGTCTGTAGGACACCTGAGATAGGAAATGACTTCTCCTCCAGCATCAGGGCAAGTGGCAGCAGCATCAGAGGGATGAATACTCATCCCTGGCCTGTTAAGCAAGCATTGCACCTTGATTTCAGCCTAAAATAATTCTGAAAGGCATGCAGTTAATCCAATTCAAAGCCTTCACATTTCATTAGTCAGGCTTTGAACTTGTCCAGTAGAGAAGGGAGTTTTTTTTTGTTTTTTGGTTTTTTTTTTTTTAAAGAACTGAATATAGGCCGGTGCTGCCGTGGCTCACTAGGCTAATCCTCCACCTGCGGCGCTGGCACACCGGGTTCTAGTCCCGGTCAGGGCGCCAGATTCTGTCCCGGTTGCCCCTCTTCCAGGCCAACTCTCTGCTGTGGCCTGGGAGTGGGAGTGCAGTGGAGGATGGCCCACGTGCTTGGGCCTTGCACCCCATGGGAGACCAGGATATGTACCTGGCTCCTGCCATCAGATCAGCACGGTGCGCTGGCCGCAGCATGCCAGCCGTGGCAGCCATTGGAGGGTGAACCAATGGCAAAGGAAGACCTTTCTCTCTGTCTCTCTCTCTCTCACTGTCCACTCTGCCTGTCAAAAAAAAAAAAACAAAACAATATATTGCTTCTCAGCCTTTTGGTTAACATCAAGTGTAGAACTGAATGTTGAGTTTAAGGAATAAAGTACAGATGTGGAAAACTTTGCTCACATCTCACCTTCTCTTTAAAATGGCTACCCACCCCTCCCTTCTACCACTATACCATATTACTTTCAAGCTTAACTTACCACAATATTTGTCGACAAACATATAACTATATTTTTATTGTTTATTATTATTTATCTGGCTTTCTATCCTAGATTGTAAGCTGCAGAAACGGTATTTATATATTTATACTTAAATATTGAACAGTGCCCAAAACAGCTGACTCAATAAATGTTTGTGGAATTAAAGACTTGTATAATATTTCTTAAACAGCAGTTAGCCATACAGGATTACTTGTAGATGTGTCCATTCATGCCGCCTAATAAAGCAAGATATATGCTAAACCATAAGATACCCCTACAATGATATGTTTAAAAAGATGCAAGGAAAACTAGAAAAATAGATACTTGGGGCGTAGTAGGCTAAGCCTCTGCCTGCGGTGCCAGTATCCCATATATGTGCCAGTTTGAGTCCTAGCTGCTCCTCTTCCCATCTAGTTCTCTGCTATGGCCTGGGAAGGCAACAGAAAATGGCCCAAGTGCTTGGGCCCCTGCACCAGTGTGGGAGACCTAGAAGAAGCTCCTGGCTCCTGGCTTCAGATCGACCTAGCTCCAGCCATTGCAGCAAGGTGGGGGAAGTGAACCAGCAGATGGAAGACTCTCTCTGTCACTCCCTCTCTGTAACTCTGCCTCTCAAATAAACAAAATCTTTTTTTTTTTTAAAAAAAGATACTCATCTTTTTTTTTAAAAAAAAAAAGAGATTTTATTTACTTTACTTGAAAGTCAGAGTTACACAGAGAAGGCGAGCCAGAGAGAGAGAGAGAGAGAGAGAGAGAGAGAGAGAGTGTCTTCCATCTGCTGGTTCACTCCCCAATTGGCCGTAACAGCCGGAGCTGCTCTGATCTGAAGCCAGAAGCCAGGAGCTTCCTCTGGGTCTCCCATGTAGATGCAGGGGCTAAGGGGCTTGGGCCATCTTCTACTGCTTTCCCAGGCCATAGCAGAGAGCTGGATTGGAAAAGGAGCAGCTGTGACTTGAACCAGCGTGAATATGGGATGCCAACACTGAAGGTGGCGGCTTAACCTGCTGTGCCACTGCGCTGGCCCGAGGTAGTCATCTTTGAAGTAATGATTCTGAATGTTGTGTGGGGAACGACATCAGTAACATGAATATGGTTGGTTTTTTCTTTGGTATTGGACTAAGAGACTCTAACTGCCTGTGTCTGGCCGTGCGTGGTTTCCAATTTTTCCATACTGCCCAGTGCTGTTTGAAATCAGCTACACATAACTTTGGTCAGTGTGTGTTACTCAGAAATGTGTTGTCTGGTTTACTGTTTTGTACATGCTCCCCCCCTTCTTCATTCTAAGAAAACTATTTTATTACATTGCCACAGAGAAATTGGAAGAGATGAAACATAGATCAATTTTATTTTCTGTAGTTCCATTATCAAATTTTGCTGGGAGCTGTTCGAACAGTTAATTTAACATTCGATTAGTTGATTGTCCATAGAATTTTTGGCTGCCTTCATCACTAATATTTTTTTTCTTCTGACAGATGTTAGAATCGTATTGCTTTATTTGTATGTATAGATTTTATCACAGAATTTACATCTTTTGAAAATGGCAGTGCTGCAGGATTAAACAATATCAGCACAGACACGGGTATTGTTTGGAGGAGCAGAATTCTGCTTCACAAGTTGTGTGTTCCAGGAGGTTCTGTGTCCAATAGTTTGGGGCAGAGGTAAAAAAGAAATGTCAGTCACAAGCTTCCCTTCTTTCTTGCAATTTGGGTATTAAAACAACAGGAGAAGACGCAGTGCCAACAGTAATGTGCCTTTAGGGTTTTTTAGATTTATCTTGTAGTACTCACTTCTGTTCTGTACATTTTAAGCAGCCAAATTGTCATATCACTGTTAAAAAATTTTTTAATTAAAAATTAAAGATTTATTTATGTATTTGAAAGGCAGAGTTACAGAGAGAAGGAGAGACACAGAGATCTTCCATCCGTTGGTTCACTCCCCAAATGACCACAGTGACTGGGCTGGTCCAGGATGAAGCCAGGAGCTTCTTCCTGGTCTCCCATGTAAATGTAGGGACCTAAGAACTTGGACCATCTTCCACTGCTTTCCCAGGTACATTAGCAGGGAGCTGGATTGAAAGTGGAGCAGGGGCCAGCGCTGTGGCTCAGCGGGTTAAAATCCCAGCCTGCAGTGCAGGCATTCCATATGGGCACTGGTTCAAGTCTCAGCTGCTCCACTTCCAGACCATCTCCCTCCTAATGGCCTGTGACAGCCAAAGATGATGGCCAAGTGCTTGGGCCCCTGCTCCCATGTGGGAAACCAGGAAGAAGCTCCTGACTCCTGGCTTTGGATCAGTTCAGCTCTGGCTGTTGCAGTCATCTGGGGGAAGGAACCAGCGGATGGAAAACCCCTCTCTCTCTCTCTCTCTCTCTCTCTCTCTCTCTCTCTCTGTAACTCTTTCAAGTAAATAAAATAAATCTTTAAAAAAAAAAGAAAATGGAGCAGTCGTAATTGAAACAGCACCCATATGGGATGTCAGCACTGTAGTTCGTGGCTTAAGTGGCTATGTCACAAGCGCCAACCCCAAAATAAGCATTCTCAAATTACAAAATTTAAGCATAAAAATTAATAAAATAAATGTCAAAGGAGAAAAACATTTTTTATCATTGAATTAAGATACAGGGGGCTGGCCTTCTAGTGCCGCAGGTTAAGCCATCACCTGAGATGACACCAGCATCCCAGATGGGTGCTGGTTTGAGTCCCAGCTGTTCCAGTTCTAAAACAGCTCCTTGCTAATGTGCCTGGGAAAGCAGTGTAAGATGGCCCAAATGCTTGGGCTTCTGCCACCCACATGAGAGAGCCAAATAGAATTCTTGGCTCCAGGCTTTAACCTGGCCTAACTCTGAAAGTTACAACCATCTGGGGAGTGAACCAGCAGATAGAAGATGTCTCTGTTTCTTTCTCTTTCTCCCTGCCCCACAAACTCTGCCTTTCAATTCAATTTTAAAAACTTATTAGAATCATGATATTGAGTCCAAATA
This sequence comes from Oryctolagus cuniculus, assembly GCF_964237555.1. Lineage (NCBI taxonomy): Eukaryota > Metazoa > Chordata > Mammalia > Lagomorpha > Leporidae > Oryctolagus > Oryctolagus cuniculus. Next base: position 158,731,726 of record NC_091434.1, on the reverse strand, counting down.
TTGTTACCTTTAAAAAATATTGTCATCTACTTAAAAGACAGAGAGATAGAGAAAGGGATATAGAGAAAGATTTTCCATTTGATGGTTCACTCTCCAAATGCTCACTGTAACCAGGACTGAGCATGTGGAACCTAGGAACCCAGAAAACCATCTGAACCTCCCACATGGGTGCAGGGGCCCAAGCGCTTGAGCTGTAATCTGGTGTCTCCCAAGTTGCAGGAAGCTGGATCAGAAGCTGAGATGCTGGATTAGAAGTGGCAGTCCAAATCCTAAGTGGTAGCTTAAACTGTTGTACCACAACACCTGGCATTGCTGGCTCTCAATTTTAATGGTTATATGTTTCATCTGTCTCAACTTCTGGTTAGTTTTGTTTGTATATGGATCTAACCAATTTCAAAGTTAATATTACTAACACACTTGAATCCTTAAAAATACATTACTTCTTTTATTTCCTTAATCAAGATTTAGTAGTTCATCCCAATTTCCCTACTACAACCTCTGCAAAAGGCGTTGCTGTTATTAATTCTCTTTGATTTTACTTGAATCCTTATTTTTATTCATAAATTGGTATGTATTTCAATGTGATAAAGTTACAAAAGCCCTACATGAGTACAGAAACTGGTTCTGAGTTTAGCCTTTTGTTTTTTGATCATTATTCCATATTTCAATGAAAAAAAGAAAACACATGTTTGTATTTACAACTGTAGCCCTTCTTTACCCCAGAGCTAAAAGGAAGAATATTATATTTAAATTAATTCATTTTCATGAGATCTCTTCAATCATGATTCATATCACAATTGTATGGAAAGTTTAATGACTGTAGAAATGATCAATGAATTATTTAGATAATGTTTTGATAAATGCTTTGCTGGCTGCATTCTTGTTTATTGAACTAATATTATATTTGTACAAAAACATGAGCTTTTGTATAAGTCATCTAAAATAGGTAAATAGAGAAATTTTTGATATTTATGTCAATACATTGGTATGACAATCACAGTGTCTACCACTAATAAATATGATATCACTTTCTGTGACATTGAACATGTCTTTACAATGCCATCTTGAATTTCCACTGGTGATTCTGCTTTGCTTCCTGCAGGCTTGCCTTGATTTATTAAAGATCTGAATCCATATTTCATTTTATTCACTAGGGCTTGTATTTAAGGCCTTACTTTTGGTTACTCCCTGACAGAAGATATTTTCTCAGAAAGAAGTCTTCCTAAAAATATCATTTACTATACTCTCTATGAAAAGAGGTAGATTATAAAGAAGATAAAGTAGCAGGGATGTTACCAGACAGTTTTTTCAACTGGTCGTTCTCACTGCAGTTTATGCTGCTGTTTCTGTACATTGCTATCAACCTGACTTAATGTTCTTCAATTGTTTTATCTTCAGATTGTCATAATGGAAGTACAAGGTTTGAAGTCAGTGGCTCCCAATCGAATTGTTTACTGTACAATGGAGGTGGAAGGAGGAGAAAAACTGCAGACAGACCAAGCTGAAGCATCAAGGCCACAGTAAGCTAGATGAAAAAGAAAATGATTTTTTTTTCTTCCAAAGAAATGACCTTTATTTATTTGCAGAATCATATGGTATTACACTCTGAAGCTGCTATTTGGCTAGCTTTACCTCAACTGTGTTGGAATCAGTGTGTGCCTTTCTGGATAATGATGTTATAATTAGAACCGTGGCAGAATTTCTGTGTAGTACAGAGGATCCAGCATGCAAATGGGAAGCTAATCGTTAGGCAATAAAATGCTCATAAGACATTTGTAAGGGAAATACGTGTTATTGTGTGCTATAGAAAAGGTAATATGTGATCCTCTTTCAGTTACTGGAATTGTAGTCTGATAGCTTTTCTGTTTCCTTATGTTACAATTCCACAGTGATGTCTGCGTAGATGGATATCACAATTCTGCACAATGACTTGGAATATTTCAGTTAATCATCCTGAGTTAGAGAACCAGTTAATGACTACCACATAATAATTGAAGAGGATAAAGCCATTATTTGCTGATAGTTTGGTGTATGAAATTCTGGGAGTGGGTGTAATTAAATTTGGAAGATATTCTTTAATTTAAGCTTGATAATTGTCACAAAGTCTCTGGTTGAAATAAACATCCTGGCTGAATGATTCAAATGAAACCTGCCTGGCTTTCACTTATATGCTGCCTTCAGAAAGCATATTTTCATTGCATTTAGTCTTTACTTAAAATGTCTTATAAGACTTAGGATTTTGTCTAATCATAGCATCAATTTGCAGCCTATTCATTCAGGAAACCTCTGTTTAGAGCATGGTTAGGCATTGAAGGTAACAGACGAACAAGAAACTTGTTTTCTTTAGAACAGGGCGGCAGTCAGGAAGGATATGGAGGCTTAAGTGTGGCAGGAGAGATGGGCACAGAGTATTATGAGGCCAAGGGAAAAGCACATTGAACCTTCTCCTCCTACCTGATAAAAGCCCTGCAGGTCTGCCTCTTTCCAAACTCTTACTACCTCTGGGAACTCACCACCTCCCTCTGTCCTGTCATCCACCCTGGATATCATGTGGTCCCTCTAATGCTGGTCAGTGCACTTGCTATTCCCTCTGCCTTGAGAAAAGGGCAGAAATAGTATCCCAGGTATTTTATATCCTAGTACCTGGCCAGCTGTTAGAATTTGTTAATTCAGTGGATCAAACTTATTTTTGTGACTCTTCACCTTGTCTTAGGGTATTCACAGAGTTGTGCAATTATTATCACCATCAATTTTAGAATGTATTCATCACCTGAAAAAGAAATTCTCTACCCTCTAACTCTCAACACCCAATCTCCCCATCTGAAACAATCACTAATTCACTTAATGTCTCTATAGAATTGTCTATTCTGGACATTTCATTTAAATAGAATCTTGTAAAATATGCTATTTTGTGACTGGTTTCTTTGACTTAGCATGATATTTTTATTTATCTTTAATTTGTATTTTATAAATACAGCATTATGTACATATTAATTCTTCCCACCACACCTGCCATCCCACCCATTCTCTCCCCATTCCTGCTCTCTCTCCTGTTTTATCTGAAAGAGAAATAAAAAGAAAGAAAAAAGAAAAGAACAAATGGAGTAAAAAAAACTAAATGTTCCTCAACAGTCTATACAAGGGCTGATATATTTCATTGCTTTTTGAAGGTGATTTTGCTTTTTATTCTTTTTTTTTCTTTTCTCCTTCCTCTTTCCCTTCCTTCCTCCCCCTGCTTTTCATTTAGAAACTTAATTGTCTTTAAAGAAGAAAGCCAAGAATGATACATCTTTTGTGGGCTCAACTATAACTTTCAAGACATACTAATATCTTCCTTTTAATATACTAAATGGAAGTGATTCTTGGGAATAAGTTTTATTATTAAGTTTTATGGTACAGCTCTTTGGGGACAGAGGTCCTGCGTGGGAAGCTAGTACACAGTGACTCTTGTTTATTTAACAAATAGCATTCTTATGTATGGCATCAGTAATCACCCAAGGCTCTTGGCATGACCTGCTTTGGCTATGGAAGCCTTTTGGGTCCACTAGCTTGACAAGACCATATACAAAGTGGAAGTTCTCTCCTCCCTTCAGAGAAAAGTACATCCTTCTTGGTGGCCCCTTCTTTCCACTGGGTACTCATCCACAGGGGTCCTTTGTGTAGGACGTCTTTTGCCTAAGTGTCTTGGCTTTCCATTAGCATGACATTTTTGAGATTCATCCATGTTGTAGCATATTAGCACTTCATTTTCCGTACTGAATAATATTCTATTGTGTATATGAGTGTGTGCCATAATAAAATGAATTTGTGCACACTTGTTTATCAGTTCATCTTGATTATTTCTACCTTTTAACTATTGTGAAAAATAATACAATGGGTGCAGCTGTTGAGCATAGTGGTTAAGCCACGTGTGATGGCCACATCGTATATCAGAGTGTCTAGGTTCTAGTTCCAGCTCCACTCCTGACTTCAGCTCCCTGCTAATGTGCACACTGAGAGGTGGCAGATGATTCAAACATTTATGTCCTTGACACCCATATGGAAGACCTGGTTTTGGCCTGGCCCAGCCCCAGCTATTGTGGGCATTTAGGGAGTGAACCAACAGATGGGAGACTTCTGTGTGTTGGTTTTTCTTTGTCTCTCTGCCTATTGCTTCTCAGCCTTTTGGCTAAGATCAAGTGTGTCTCTCTGCCTTTCAGATAAATATGATATTTTTTAAGTATTTTCAAAATTAAGTACTACAGTAAACAATGATGTACAATGTCTGAGTCCCTATTTTCAATTATTTGGAGTATACACCTGGGATGTAATTGCTGAGACATAGTTATTTTATGTTTAGCTTTTTGAGGAGCCACTAAATAGTTTGTGCAGTGGTAAAAATTTACATTCCTATCAACCACGTATAAGGATTCAAATTTCTGTACTTAGTATTATTCAGTGTGTGTGTGTGTGTGTGTGTGTGTGTGTGTTATACCCTTCTTTGTAGGTGGGAAGTCGTATCTCATGACTTTGATTTACATTTCTGCAATGACTAGTGCTGCTGGGCACCTTTTCATTTATTAGCCATTTTTATTTCTTCTTTGGGAACATATCCTTTCCTTTGCCCATTTTTTTTAAAGATTTTTTATTTATTTATTTGAGAGGTAGAGTTACAGTGAGAGGGAGAGATATTTCTTCCATTTGCAGGTTCACTTTACAAATGGCCATGACAGGCGGGACTATGGTGGTCTGAAGCCAGGAATCAGGAACTCCATCTGGGTTTCCCATATAGTTGGCAGGAATGGCAATTCTCAAGCCATCTGCTTCCCAGGTGCATTAGCAGAGCAGAAAGCTGAATCAGATGTGGAGTAACCAGGGCTAGAATGGTCACTGTGGTACAGGAGGCAAGCCTTCCAGTTGGTGATTTAATGCACTGTACCACAACACTTGCCCAACTGTGGTGTTTTAATTACTGTAGCTTTGTGATACGTTTTAAAGTCAGGTAGTATAGTGCCTCTTGCTTTGTTCTTTTTACCCAAGATTGCTTTGGCTAGTCAGAGTCTTTTGAGTTCCTTACAGATTTTAGTAGTGTCTTGTTTTGTTTTTAGTCTTGTGAAAAATGTTATTGGGATTTTGATAAGGGTTGTAAATCACTTTGGTTAGTATGCATATTTTTAAAATATTGAGTCTTCCCTTCTATGAACATCATGTGATGTTTCTATACATGCACACGTTGTGTCATGTCCATTCAGATTAAACATATCTATCTCTTCATTTAGCATTTCCTCATAATGAAAACACAGAAAATATTTTTTTTTAGTTTTTGTGGAGAAGTATGTAGTACATTATCATTATTATAGTTACCCTACTTTGTGATAGAACAGAGCACTAGAACTTCTTGGTTCTAAGTGTCCATTCATCAACAACCTTTTCTTATCTCTCTGTCTCTCCACCGTCTTGTGTCTCTGGTAATCACATTACACGCTGAGCTTCTGGGAAATCAACTTTCTAGATTCAGTGAGTGATGTCATTTAGCAATCGTCTTTCTCTGCTTAATGTAATGACCTCCTGTTCTATATGTGTTGTTGTCCAAAGACATGTCATCTGACAATAGTGACAGTTTTATTTCCTCCCATCTTGTCTGGATACTTGTTGTTTCATTTTATTACTTAATCACCTTCAATTCTCTTCTTGTGTGTTTCATAATCATAGGGGAAATCATAAACTCTTTCATTATATTAGCTGTGGGTTCTTCATAGAAGCCTTTCTCAGTTCTGTTCCTGGCTTGTTGAATGTTGTTGCATCCTGAGAGGGTGTTGGATTTTGTAAAATGCTTTTCTAGAACCATTCAGATAATCACATGAAGTTTTTATTATTGTTCCATCAATACAGTATATTATGTAATTTTCAAGTGTTAAGCCAACTTTGTTTCTTGATCATAATATGCAATTATTTTTATTTATGACTGGATTTAGTTTTCAGTACTTTGTTGGAAATTTTTGCCTTATATTATTGAGAGATATTGTCCTATAATCCCTTTTTGATGTCTCTGATTTTAGACTCAGTTTATAGCCTTATAAATGAGTTTCAACATAGTCCTTCTTCTGTTTTTTAGGAAGTGTATGAATATTTCATAAATTCTTTAAGTGTTAGAATTCACAAGTAAATCTACCTAGGCCTGGGTTTCTTCTTTTTGTAGATAATTCTGTGAGTACTAATTCCATCTGCTCCCTTAATACAAGTTTGTTGAGATCAACGTTCTTGTTTTGATAGTTTCAGTATTCTATGTCTTTCTAAGAATTTGTCATTTCATCCTGATTTTCTAAATTATTGCTATATAATTGAGCCTAGCATTTATTTATAGTCTTGTTTCAGTAAGGCTAGTGTAGTACTGTTGCAGGCGGTGGCTTAACCTGCTGTGCCGCAACACAGGCCTATCCATATTTTTGATATTTAAAACTAAGCAAATTTTATTTTGTTCAGTTTATTTTTCTACTCTCAATAACATTAATTGCCACTTTACATAATTTGCTAAATTTAATTTGCTTTTCTGTTCACAGGAATCTTAAGGTAGGAAGTTTAACTTCTGTTTTGTGATGTTTCATCTTAATGTAAGCAATTGCAACTAGAAACTTTCTTCTTAGCACTGCTTTTGCTGCTTCTGGAAATGCTGATATATTTTCATTGATGAAGGTGCCCTTGCTTGGCAAAGCATGTTATTTCTATAGTAAATAGAGTTAATGGAAGCAGTGTCTTAGCTGCATGAAGACAAGGTTCCAGGTTGCACCCTGCCAGCCTGATGGTTGTGGGAATTGAGTCTTATCACTTCTGACTCCCAGTGGAAGCACATGGTTTACTGCCACTCACTTGCTGAAAAAGCTCTTTGATGACACTTGCATTCGTTTATTTAATCCGCCATACTAGTCCATGTGATCTTAGGGAATGCACTTGCCTGAGGATCTGTCATGCTTTATTCTACAGGATAGGTGTTTTTTTTTTTTTTTTATTTAAAAAACATTAATTTTTATTTACTTGAGAGACAGAGAAAGACAGAGATCTTCTATCCATGGGTTCACTACCCAAATGTCTATAATATCCAGGCTGAAGTCAGGTGCCTGAAACTAATTGTTTGCAGGGACTCCACTGCCTCTCAGGGTTTACATTAAGAAGAAGCTGGAGGCCGGCGCCGCGGCTCAATAAGCTAATCCTCCACCTAGCGGTGCCGGCACACCGAGTTCTAGTCCTGGTCGGGGCGCCGGATTCTTTCCTGGTTGCCCCTCTTCCAGGCCAGCTCTCTGCTGTGGCCGGGGAGTACAGTGGAGGGTGGCTCAGGTGCTTGGGCCCTGCACCCCATGGGAGACCAGGAGAAGCACCTGGCTCCTGCCATTGGATCAGCGCGGTGCGCTGGCTGCAGGGCGCCAGCCAACGGCAAAGGAAGACCTTTCTCTCTGTCTCTCTCTCTCACTATCCACTCTGCCTGTCAAAAAAAAAAAAAAAAAAAAAAAAGAAAAGAAGAAAAGAAGAAGAAGCTGGAATCAGAAGCAGGGCCAGGATTCAATCCAAGGCACTCTGACATGGGATATATATAGTTACCCAAAATTGAGTTTTTACTTCTGAACCAAACACACATCCAGAATAGTTTTTAACAACTTTACCTAGGTTTAATGTACATGATGTAAAATTCATCCTTTGCGAGCTGGGTGAATTTTAGTAAACTTTTGCCACCTCAAGCTATCGTCTCAATTCACATTTTTAAATTTTTGCTTATTTATTTGAATTGGGGGCAGGTAGAGATTGACTGAGAGAATCTCTGATGCACAGATTCTCTCCTGAGATCAAAGGCTGAGCTGTGTTGGGTCAAGAGTCAGGAGATTGAAACTTGGTCTAGCTCTCCCAAGTGAGTAGCAGGGATGCAACTACTTGAGCCACCACCTTTTCCTTTCCAGTATCTGCACAGACAGGAAGGTAGAATTGGGATCCAGAGCTGGAGCAATGAATTGAACCTAGGCGCTCAAATATGTTACATGGGTATGTTAATCTGTGGGCCAAATGCTCTCCCCCCAGTTCAGTTAAAACACATTACTTCAGAAAGTTCTATCCTCCCTACTTGCAATTTACTTCTGCTCCCACTCCCACTCCAGTTCCAGGCAACCACTCCTGTGTTTCAAGCTCTATAATTTTACTTTCCTTGATATGTCATATAAATGGAAACAGGCAATACATATTTGTATCAGGTTGCTTTGCACTTAGTATGGTTTCTAAAAAGTGTTGTATTTAAGTAATACTAAAGTATGTAGCCAATGAAATGAACTGACATGTCTGAATAATTATCTCAACACTAACTTTTTTCACAAATACTGTAAGTTTTCATAGGATCTATAACTCATTAAATTTCAGATATCTTCATACTGTATTCATAAAAAGATTCTGAGAATAGATAACCCGTAAGTTAATAATTTTAATGAATTCAAGTGCTTAAAAAATCAGAAAATATTATAGCAGGCCCTCAGTTCTCCTTTTAGGTACTTTGTCCACACAGAAATTTGACTAAAATAGCCTGTCAGTGTTTCCCCGTGAACAATGAATCAATTTTGAAAATGAATTAAGAGACTTGTGTTATGGTTGTAACCCAGGGGCACTTTACTTTAAAAACTTATCTGGTGAGTGCTGACCAACTGCAGCTTTTCATTGGTCCTGGTACCGTCAGCCAGAACTCATCCTGAGCAACAGGAGAGAGATTCACCTCCATCATCACAGTGAATTGTGCCTGAGACAAGTTTGCTAAATTTTATTGCCTCAACAGTTTGCTCTTTGCTGGAGATCAATTCATCCTTCTGTCGCATGCTAATTAAAGTGCCTTATTTAGTCTCTGTTTCCAATAAACTTAATCAAGATTTCTATTTCCTATTTCATTCCTCTAGTTCAGAGTTCCTGCCAACAATTAGGGGACAGCATGTGAGATTTGTATGTAACTTAGAGCATGGGACCTGGGGACTGGTAAAAATGGTGTTGATAGATGGGTGGGGCGGTCTCATTTGTTGGAGTTTTGTTTTTAATGTTTTATACAGGGAGGGGAATGGGGATAAGCTGTGTTTTTCAGTTATGAAACAAAAATTGTTTATGAATTTTCAAGTCACTGTTTCATGGTCTATCAACAACCCAGCAAAAGATTTATTCCCTGTGAATGTGCTGTAGAAGCATTATTGCTACAATTTGCAGCATTTTCCCACTTCAAGACATTGCATTTATTTCAGTTTTAGCCCATACCTTACATGATTCCACCAAGAAAGAAATGGGCGGGGTAGTAAATATAGGAGGAGGTTCCAGGCCTCTGATCATACAGTTGCATCCCAGCAGTGGAAAGGTTGACTACCATTTTGATCAGTACACATTGTATGCATGTATTGAAATGCTACAGTGCAGCCCATAAAAATGTGGAATTTAAATAATTTAAAAATATATGTAACGACTGGCTTGGGGTAGATGAGATCTGCTGTGGTCTTCTGATAGTCCCACCTTTCCTAGTTTGCCCTGTGTGGTAAAGCGCATCCCCTGAACGCCTAAACAAACGGGAGCTGATAACTCCTTTACAGAGTGTCAAGATAGACCTTAGCATAGGGGAAGTCAAAACAAGGAAATTCTAAATACAAATAGAAAAGAATGTATAGTAGATATAGTATGAGATCTAACCTCTTAACAGATTGTTGTGTGTGATACAATACTGGAGTAAAAAAAAAAAAAAAGTCTGCCGATAATCAAAACTGAATTAAATATTGGTTGCATTTGCTTGTTTAAAAAAAAAAGCTAGCAATGCTGTTTGTATTTCTCCTTCATTGCTTAGTGCTGTTTTATTAAAATATATTTGCGGGCTGGCACCAAGGCTCACTAGGCTAATCCTCCGCCTTGCGGCGCCGGCACACCGGGTTCTAGTCCCGGTCGGGGCGCCGGATTCTGTCCCGGTTGTCCCTCTTCCAGGCCAGCTCTCTGCTGTGGCCAGGGAATGCAGTGGAGGATGGCCCAAGTGCTTGGGCCCTGCACCCCATGGGAGACCAGGAGAAGCACCTGGCTCCTGCCTTCGGATCAGCGTGGTGCCGCCGGCCGCAACGTGCCGGCCACGGCGGCCATTGGAGGGTGAACCAACGGCAAAAGGAAGACCTTTCTCTCTGTCTCTCTCTGTCACTGTCCACTCTGCCTGTCAAAAAAAAAAAAAAATATATATATATATATATATATATATATATATTTGCGAGTTAGTTGGTCTATGTTCCCCATCCTCTTGAAAGTAATAAAATACCAAGACAGGAAGCAATGGGACAGAAAGATGGGTTGCATCATTAGAGAAATGTATTTATAGATATTACAACAGAACATTCTTCTGCCTCATGAAAATGATGAGATATACAGTTTCCAGTACCTGTTTCTTAACCATAATTTTTGGGCATAATTATAGATATTTGGCAAACTATGGAAAGAATATTGCAGCCACAAGTGGAAAATTTATCAAAACGACCAGATACTGGGACAAGTGTTTGAGAGACATTAAATCCAGACCTCAGATAAACCAAAAAGCACTGAATGTGCTTTTTAAAAGCATATTTGTTGTCATTTTAATTTAGTAATAAAATTATTTTCTAAATTTTTTGGTGTATTTTCATTTTATTTGGAAGGCAGGAAGGCAGAGTGACAGAGATCTTCCATTAGCTGGTTCACTCAAAACTCACAACAGCCAGGCCTCATCAGGCTGAAGCCAGGACCCCAGAACTCAATCCAGATCTTCTACATCCATGGCAGAGACTCAAGAACATGAGCCATCATCTGCTTCTTCCTAGGTGTGCACAGGCAGGAAGGTGTATCAGAGGGACAGCAAGAGAGAGAATTGAGAGAGAACCGGCCACTACAATATTAAATGTGGACATCCCAAGAAGCAAGTTAACCACCATGCCCAAGAGAAATATTTTTGAAGTACAATTCTTAAGTCAGCTAACTTTACAGGGTAGAGATAGATGACACATAAAAATTTGTGATTGAATGGCTGGTGTTGTTACACAGCAGGTTAAGCTGCCACTTGTGACACCAGCATCCCTTATGAGCATTCAGTTCAAGTCCCAGTTGCTCAACTTCTGATCTGGCTCCCGGCTTACATGTCTGGGAAAGCAGTGGAAGATGGCCCAAGAACTTGGGTCCCATTCACCTATATGGGAGACTTGGATGGAGTTCCAAGCTCCTGGCCTTTGGCTGGCCAAGCCCTGGCTGTTGCAAACATTTGAGGAGTAAACCAGCAGATGGAAAACTTCCCTCTCTCTCTGTCTCTCCCTCTCTCTCTCTACCTCTGCCTTTCAAATAAATAAATAAAATCTTTTAAAAGTTTTTTTATTATTTTTAATGAACCAAAGGAAAAATACTCAAACTGCACAAAAAATTCATTTGTTATCATTTCCATCTTTTTTGATTTCTGAGATAACATATTTCATTTTACATTGTAGTTGAAGGCTGGATGCTCCACTAAATAATGAGCTCAACAAACAAAAAGCAAAAAGACCATAGTTCAACAGGAATGCAGGCAAGGACCATGAACAGCAATGAAATGAAAAGATGTCAACTTCACCAATATGCTGTAAACTTCAAGATAGTCATAGATCACTTCTTTTTATATAAATTCACTAGAAGTAGCATTTCTCTAAAACTGATACTGCTGGTATAGAATACATTGAAGCCTAAAGGAACAAACATTGGCCAGATAACAGAGATTACATTCACTGGGAATATATAATTAAATGTGTCTCAATTAATGGAAACACATGATAGTTTAAGATTCCACATGCTGACTAAAGAATATTCATGAGCTTTGGTGAGAACCAGAAATGAGAGTATTTGGAAGAAAGTTTATATAATTTTATTCTTAGTATTTCTGTGGTAGATTTAGTTTGTAAATAACTTTCCCTTATATTGTGTGACACTTTTTCACAGCAACATTTATGGTGGCTCTTATTGTAAAATTTTATTCATGTAAGCAATTTTTTAAAAGATTCATTTATTTATTTGAAAGTCAGAATTACAGTGGGAGAGAGAAGAGACAGAGACAGGTCTTCTATCCACCTGTTCACTTCCCAAATGGCCACAACTGCTTGGCCTAAGCCAGGCCGAAGCCAGGAGTCAATAGCTTATTCTGGGTCTCCCACGTGGGTGGAAGGGCCCATGAACTTGGCCATCTTTCTCTGCTTTCCCAGATAATCAGCAGGGAGCTGGATCAGAAGTGGAGCAGCTCCATATGGGATGCTGGCACCACAGACAGCAGCTCAACCTGCTATGCCACAGTGCCAGCCCCTATGCAACCAATTTTGAATGGGATAAGTTTGACAGAGCATTAATAGCAAACAGTATTTATCCCCCTACTATCCAACTCTTTAATATCTTGCTTTCGAGCCCCTTGAAGACACCTTGCCAGATGCCATACCTTTTCTAGTCACTTTCACGTATTAAATACCAGGTTCAGGTATTAAAACCTTCAGATCAGCTTAAATAAGAACTTAAATATTTCCAAATGTTTTTCTTCCCTTCTACTTTATCGGAGGACAAGGTTGCCATTATCTATTGTTTGCACTCTTCTTGTTTAACGTACTCATCTACTTTTTTAAAACAGACATTATATTTGAAAGACAGTTACAGAGATAGAAAAAGTGTGTGTGCTTTCATCCACTGGTTCACTCCCTAAGTGGCCACAACAACCAAGGCTTGGCCAGTCCAAAGCCACAAGTACTTGAGCCATTGTCTGTTGCATTCCCAGGTGTGTGAACAGGGAGATGGAATGGAAGCAGAGGAGGTGGAACTCAAACTGGCACCATATACCACCATATATGGGATGCAGGAGTTACAAGCTGAGTCTTATCTCACTGAAATACAATTCTGACCCTTCATCCACTTTGGGGTTGTGGCCAGGAGGGGAGGAAGGCAAGGGATGAGACATCTGTGTATGTATGTGCTCTTCATGGCGCTCTCTGGTAGCGCATTCCTTCTGTGTGGCAGGTGTCCACATATAATTTTCTTTTAGAAAGTCCCCAATGCCCCAGCTTGACATCACATCATTCATTCACAGAATGTTGCATCCTGGGCTGCCTTCTCTCTTATTTTCCTGAGCTACTGGTCTAGTCGTATAGGCCATGGGTCCCCTTCCTGTTTTAATTTCATTTTCTTAGCAAATGCCCGCAATTACTGTCTATCATGCCTACTGGGTCCTCTCTAGCACCACTCACAATAGATCTAATTAAAGTGTTGTCTGTCTCCCAGTAGGTCTCAGGGTGTGACACTTGGGCCAACACCTCTTAGATTATCAGGAAGTTCGACCTTCATTCTCTTACCTCAAGCTTCTGTTTTTCTATGGAGACTATAGAATGTATGTTCACTTCAAAGGGCCTGTTCTTTTTCTTGTATGTGCTCCTGATCCATGGTCAGTCAAGATGCTTGTAACCCTGACTGAGACCATTTTTACAAACTAAGGTGTGAGACAACCTGGAGAAAAACAAAAGAACTTCGCAAAGAACACATAGGTACAAGTATTGTTTTTTTTTTTTTCTTTTAAGATTTATTTCATTTATTTCAAAGGCAGAGCTACAGAGAGGCAGAGGCAGAGAAAGAGAGATTTTCTGTCCACTGGTTCACTCCCCAGATGCCTGCAATGGCCAGAGCTGCGCTGATCCAAAGCCAGGAGCCAGGAACTTCCAGGTCTCCCATACAGCTGCAGGGGCCCAGGGATTTGGGCCTTCTTCACTACTTCCCCAGGCCTTAGCAAAGGGCTGGATCGGAAGTGGAGCAGCCAGGACTTGAACTAAAACCCATATTGGATGCCGGCACTGCAGGTGCCAGCTTCACCAGCTGTGCCACAGCACAGTCCCCCAAGTATAGTTTTAATGGAATTGACATATGCATCTTCTAGTTCTGTAAGTACTCTTTCTTCTACAGGTTTTCTCTCTAGAAGATCTGTAAGCAAATTGTGTTTCTCAGCCTCCCTTTCACATTTGCCCTTCACAAACTTTACCAAAGAAAAGTTTATCTTTTACCCAATTTCAGCCTTACTGTAGAGGTTCTTACACAGAGTAGAAAATCCTTCAGGACATCGTTTAAACAAGCAATATTACTGTTAGTTTAGAGAAAGTGATTGATTGATGATGTAATAAATCCTTTTGCAAATTAGGTGGCTTTTGCTACTTTGCTTTCCACAAAGTTGATGAAGAATGTATTCAAGTATGCACTTGCTAAATAATTGAAAAATATATTTTCTTATTAATCTTTGTATGGTTTGGGGACATTTAAACAGGAAGGAAACAGATTGCTGGACATTGCTCTAATAATGTGACCATCTATTTATTTTCTTAGAGTTTACAACAGAAAAACAAAATCTTGGATTAAAATGTTGCTGAACTCTATCTCAATCTTGAATTAAGTATTAATCACCTGTGGATACATGATTAATTGCAAAAATACTATGTTTCTCTGAGATACATATTTAATAAACTTATTTATTCAAATTTGTGATATTTGCATAACTTGAGTACTGCTGGTAATTCTGAGCACTAAAATAAAAACTGAGACCTATTCAGTTAACAAAGTTAACTTGAGCAAGAAAAGGTTCTAGAACTAGACAGCATTCCTGACCAGTGGTGTTTCTGAATGTTCCATCTTACCATGTGATGAGCTACTTTTACAACCAGAAAGGCAGGAAATGAACCTCAGATTATCTGGTTAGTGCAGTCTGGTGTTTATTTTGGCATAATTTGGTAGCCTTCAGCCTCTGATTGGCTGGAAGTTTACCTGTTATGATTGGCTAAGACTCAGTTCCTTGATTAAGAGGGTTTACTCTTAGGTCAGGTTACAGTTGGTTTATATATCAAGCCTTTTGGGACCAAGTCATCACTGAAGAACAGATGATGCTTTAGGGCAACTTATTACAGTGTAACAAAATAAAAGCTCAATTGAGGAAATTTCAGGACTAGGTCCTTAGGGTCATCCGAAAGAAAAATAAAGGGCCAGCACTGTTCCGTATTGGAACTGGTTCATGTCCCAGCTGCTCTACTTTCGATCCAGCTCCTTGATCATGCACTTCGGAAAGCAGCAGAAGATGGCCCAAGTCCTAGCATGTGGGAGGCACAGAAAAAGCTCTTGGCTCCTGCTTCAGATTGACCTAGTTCCAGCCATTGCAGCCATTTGGGAGTGAACCAGAGGATGAAAGATTTCTCTCTCTCTTTCTCTCTCTCTCTGCAACTCTGCCTTTCTTATAAATAAATAAATCCTTTTTTTTAAAAAAAAAGTACCATCACAGAAACTTTCAATATCTAATAATTTTTAAATGAAATAAAAATGTTCATATTATGATTATATATAAACTTCATATAGATAATTATGATAGGATCATCAATAAAAAATTCAACCATTAAAATAGAGTAGAGTAGGATAAAATTCTGCATTTCTTTTTTTAAAGTGTATTTATTTGAAAGGCAGAGCTACAGAGAGGAAAAGGGAGACACAGAGGCAGAGAGAGAGAAGCCTTCCATCTGCTGGTTCAGTCCCCAAAGGCCGCACAGCCAATGCTGGGCCAGACCGAAGCCAGGAACCAGGTGCTTCTTCTGAGTCTTTCACATGGGAACAGGAGCCCAAGGATTTGGGCCATCTCCCACTGTTTTTCCCTGGTGCATTAGTAGGGAGCTAGATCAGAAGCGGAGTGTCTGGGACTTGAACCATCACCCATATGGGATGCTGGCACTAGGTAGTTGCTTAACTTGCTATGCCACAGCAGTGGCCCCCAAAATTCTACATTTGTTAGGCAGAAGTCAAAGCAAAGTAAGAGTTCAGAGCATAAAGTATATTGCAAATTTCTATTAAAGAGTTTTTTTTTAATGACTAGTATTTATATCATATTGCTAAAATAGCTAGATGCTGTTCATCCTGTTGAAGAATTGCATCACAGGTTTATGTTTAATATCAGAGTTTTGAAAGAATCAGAAATTATATCCTTTGAAGCACTTTAAATTAATATTTAAAATTTCTAGTTTCCCAATTAAAACCTTGTGGAGAGGGTATATAATTTTTTCCATATTATTGTAGAAAATGCTTAAGAACAAGTCTGAAGACAGCTACCTTCAAACTGTTGAGTACCAGGGAAAGGACTAAGTCTTGAGATCAGAAGACTCTATAGTTGTTAATGCTTCACATCTGACTACGTCACTTATTAAGTCGGAGGAAATGCGTTTATTCTTCGGCTGCTGGTACCCTTACATCTGGAGCTCAGTCCAGCAGTCCAGGTGATGTGCCTGGAACCCATATCCACCGATGCTGGTGCAGATCCTTATCCAGAACTCAGCAGTTCCTAAGCAGACAACCAAGCACCAATCTTCTCTTGAGACACAAGCACAATAACTACTTAGAGCAGGGGTGTTGGATATTTATAGCTTCATTTGAGGACCATACAAAATCATTAACTTAAAAATTAGCCTGCTCTAGATTTATTGAATTTTGAATCCTGCTTGTAGTTGACTTGGCAGGAACAGACCAAATGATTTTGGGGGCTTTATGCGGTCCATAGGCTGGATGTCCCCCACCCCTGACTTAAGAGTATTGCTGTGAGGAAACAGTAGGGTAGCAAAGGTGAAAGATTGCTAGTATCTTCAGAACAGTCAAGGAATGAAGAAAACTGGTAATCGCCATTAGTAGGAAAGACATTTTAAGAACCCTCTGCGTAGCATTTGGTATGAGTTGGTAAATGAGTTCAGGCTTCGAAAAATGGCCAGAACTCATGCTATTTATATACATTGGATGAAAGCTAAGGAAGTTGGATTTTTTAAATTTTGGATTACTTATTTGACAAAGATTATATACATTCAAGGCATATGTTATTTTGTGCACATGTGCATTCCGTAATGATACTAATAATTCATCCATCACCATATGTACATTAGATTCCCAAGAGCATTTTCATCCCATGACTGAAAGTCTGCACCCAAAGCTGAAAGCTCTCCCCATTTTCTCATCCCCCAGCTCTGGAGCACTGTTCCCCTCTTTGTTTCTGTGAGTTCAGCTTTTTTTACATTCCACATTTAAGTGCGATCACACAGCAGTAGAATTTTTCAAGAACTCAAGATGTGAAAATGTTAAGTTTTGGGGTGATTTTTGTGGGTATTTACCAGGGCAGCATGATTTTTAGGGAAAGACTAAGACATACAAGAATTTAAATCCTAGTTTTGCCACAGATTAGTTTTGTTATTATGACTAGTTACTGAAACCCCTTTTGGTCTGCTAGCTCATTGGTAAAATGGATATAGCACTACTCATTTCAAGGATTCTTTTGTAAATTAATTTAGATAGTGTGTGTAGGAACACTCACTCTTATTTTATGATTCCTCACGTAGTCACTATTCTCACTTTGGGCCTTTGCTTTGTGTGTTACTTTTGAATTTCCATACTCATGTGTTCATTTTTCTTCATCTTTAAACCATTTCCCTTAGCATCCTATTTCTAAGTCCGGAGAACTTCCACTCTTAATGAAGGATTGAGTGCACTTGACAACATCAGACAGCATTGTTTTACGAAATGAAATATGCTTCCATCTCCTAAAATCTTGCCTGAGAATCTTGGCATGGGTGTTTGTGTTATCGTACAAAGATTTGAGAGTTGGTTTCAATCAAAAGGAGGTAGTTTTCAACATGAATAATGTCTTGGTGTCAGTTATGAAGGGAACACATTCTTTGGCTGTCATATATTCACTGTCAACATTGGTTTTGTTTCTCAGTTGATGTCATTGAAGATTAATATCTGCTCTGGAAGAATACAGCTGTCAAAGGCTCCGTAGCCCTGTGTAGCAGAGCATCCTGCAGTCGCTGAGGGTAATGTGGCAGCCGTGTCTTCCACGTTGGCACCATGCTAATACATTATGTGAAGGGCACTCAACTGTTACTCTCCAGCTGGGAAGCTGAGATGCAGCTGGGGACTGCCACTGGGGACTTGTGGATCAACAGAAGAAAGGATAATCCTAAATCAAATCCAGCCTCTTATTATTGGGATTCTTTCAGATAAAGGAGAATCTGAGAATCTTAGAACCGCCACAGGCAGAACAGGGAAACAGAACAGGGAAAATTGTTTCTGTAAATCAAAATACTCAAATGGCTTTGGTAGCTTGGGGATCCAAGCAGAGTGTGAACCAAAAATGCCCTGCATCCTAGTACTTCTGTGTGTGCACACATGATGATCCCCCTTGTCTGCCCAGGAGCTCTGGTTAATGTTTCAAGACCAGCAGAACTTGGTGAAGGTTTTATACCCAGGCTGTTCTCAGAATGCTTTATTCTTTTATAGCACTTACTTTCTTAAATATAGTTCATTATCACTACTGTGTTGTAATTTGTTCAGTTCTTTAAATTAGTATAGTGACCTAAATGTAGCCTCACAGAAAGTTGTTTATTTATTTAATATCCATTTTTGTGTATGTTTATGTATAAACAAATATAGGGAGTTTTTGTCAGGTAATTTTTTTTGAAATAAAGTTGCAGTGGTTATAATAAGATAAAGATTGACATTTGTCTGTAAGTGAAATTTATTTTAAATGAACACTGTATGTCTCCAATCTTTACACTGAAGCAGAGTAATTCTTATATCAAAAAAGATAAACTTTCACTGTTTTCTTCACTTGGATAATGATTTGGGTGTATGCATTATATAATTGCTTTATAGGAATATATATATGCTTCAAGTTATTTTGTTTTTTTTTTCTTTTAAAAATTATAAATTTATTTATTTGAAAGGTAGCGCAACAGAGACAGAGGGAGAGGCAGACAGAGAGAGCAAGAGATGTCCCATGTACTGGTTCACTCCCCACATGGCTGAAGCCAAGATCCAGGAACTCCATCCGGGTCTCCCGCGTGGGTGGCAGGGTCTCAAGCCTTGGGCCATCCTCTGCTGCCTTCCCAGGCACATCAGCAGGGAGCTGGATTGGAAGTGGAGCAGCAGGACTCGAGCTGGCACTCGAATCTGGAATGCCAAGTAGTGGCTTCCCCCACTGCACTGAACACTGGCCACAGAAAACAAGATTTCTTTACCTAATAACCTACAGTTTTGCTAATGTGATAGGTAAAATGTTTTAATTTTCACTTTTCAGGTTCGGGAAGTGTGGTTTCCTAACTTACTAGTTTTGGTTTCTGGAACAGCCATTCTCACTGCATTCTTAATGTTGGCTCCTAGGCTTGTTACTGGGTTACTCTTTATTAGAGAGAGCAGCCTGTTCTCCTGTTCTGGTTATATCCCTGGGTCTCCCCAAAGATCAGAAACGGCCATCCTGAAGGCCTCAGCCCTTTCCTTCTCTTACCCAGCAAAAAGGCGAGGTGGCTTCCTTGCCACGCCCGCGGGCCCCACAGGGTTCTCAGTTACTCCCTGAGAGAGCAGAACTCTGCTCCGACGGACAAGATGCAGACTAACTCACAGCTCCTATTCTGATCTGCTTTTCTGGTAAAATCTCAGCTGTAATTCTCTTTATAAAGCGTTTCTGCCCACTGGACCAATCTGTCTGGGTGCCACGTCTGTGATCCCTGGTGTCAACTGGGCTCCCAGGAGACTCTCACTCTGGGCTGTCTTGCAGTCGCTCGCCCTAGGAGGTGCTGTGGGGGAGGCGCTGAAGCAGGCAGGGCAAGGAATGGCCCAGTTCCCTAAGTGGGGGATGAAGACACACGATTTAGAAGTAATGCTCCCCGGGCCTAAAGTCAACAACAACAGTCTATTTTCCGACGTCCAAATCCAAATCCATAACTTTCCAGAGGAGGGGGTAGGACTGGAGATAAGCCAGGAAACGCCTTCATATTAATCGTTCTTTTCATAAACTTCAAATTTGTACTTGATGCCTTTCTCCTCCTGGACATCAGAAAGGACGCCCAGGTACTCTGGGAGCAGTTTGTATTTCTCCAAATCGATTTCTGGAAAAAACGTGTCACTTTCAAATTCTTGCATGATCCTTGTCACAAACAGTCTGATATGGCCTGGCTGATTGATGGCTTCCTTATACACAGAGCTGCCTCCCACTATCCAAACCATGTCCACTTTATCTGCCAATTCTGGTTCCTCAGTAAGTTTTAAGGCATCAGCCAGACTCTTAGCAAGGAAATGCGCTCCTTGTGGCGGGTCCATGAATTCTCTACTGAGAACTATGTTGATTCTGTCCTTTAAAGGCCGATTCTTCTCTGGAAGAATCTCCCCATAATCACCAGGTTCTGTTTACCTTCCACTGACGACATTGTGGTCATTCTCTGGAAATATCTGAATTCATTCCTGAGCGGGGGCCACGGCAGGTCCCTGTTCTTGCCAATGCCCATGTTCTGGGACACAGCAACGATGCAGTTGAGTGGAAGAACCATGGCGGCGGCAGCCGACAGCTCAGCTCGCGGACACCCACCAGTTATTTTGTTTTAAAAGATACTTTTAGGCCAGCGCCGTGGCTCACTTGGTTAATCTTCCTCCTGCGGTGCCAGCATCCCATATGGGCACCGGGTTCTAGTCCCGGCTGCTCCTCTTCCAGGCCAGCTCTCTACTGTGGCCCGGGAGGGCAGTGGAGGATGGCCTAAGTGCTTGGGCGCCTGCACCCGCGTGGGAGACCAGGAAAAGCACCTGGCTCCTGGCTTCGGATTGGTGCAGCACTAGCCATAGCGGCCACTTAGGGGGGTGAACCACCGGAAGGAAGACCTTTCTCTCTGTCTCTCTCTCACTGTCTATCTGTCAAATAAAAAAAAAAAAAAATTACTTTTAGCTCAAACAACCTACATGACTTTTTCTCTTTTGGAGACATTTTTATAAAAATACCCATAGTAGTGGTAGTCATTTCATTCCTCATATTTTTATTTATAAGACTTTTTTCACTATTACTTTGGTTGTTAGTGGGAAATTGGTTATTTTTCAATTAATACAATTTTAAACCATACTTTCTAAGTCTTTAAATTTAGAATAGGGACTTAAGTTTTCTTCTTTTTAAAACATGTATTTATTTGAACACCGGAGTGACAGAAAGAAAAGGAGAGAGAGAGAGAGAGGGAGAGAGAGAGAGAGGGAGAGAGAGAGAGAGGGAGGGAGAGAGAGTCTGTAATGGCCAGGGCTGACTCAGGCCAAAGCAAGGAGGCATGAGCTTCGTTTGGGTCTCCCATGTGGGTGCAAGGGCCCAAGTACTTGGGATACCTGTTACTGCTTTCCCAAGCACATTAACAAGGAACTAGATCAGACGTGGAGCAACTGGGACACAAACCGGTACTCATATGGGATGCTTTAGTAACATCAGGTGGTTTTACTCACTAGGCCACAATGCCAGCCCCTTAAAATAAGTTTTCTAAGTATCAACAATAACTTGCACAAAAGAAGTGCTGTTCATGTTAGGTTCTCCCTGTTGCATCCTCTCATCAGCTAAAATATAGTATTACAAAAACCAGGGACAGTCACATACAAATTTTATTGAAAATGAGAAGCAAATGAGAGACAAATGAGAGGTAAGGTAACTGATCAGGACCGGCCACAGATCGGACCAACACTCCTTACGAGAGTGCGGCCCCCAACAACAGGTTACACAGCTTTTTATAATATTCTGTCCACTATGGCTCACAATTTCGAACCGGACCCCTGGTATGCAGTGAACAATAAAGAGGAAAACCAGAACATGGTTGTAAGATAACAGTTAATAACAAACCCAATAACAGATCCAAGATATGGTTGTAAGATAACAATGAAGGACACATTTAGGTCAACCTAGTTCATGGGAATTTGGGCCCACATAGTTTCACAAGATACACCCTTAGCCTTTAGCAAGCAAAGCTAATATGTACAAAAGCAAGAGATCTGCAATTAGCTTTTAGCTACACTCACTCCATTTTGATTCAGATTCTACACTCCCATCTGTGAAATTCGAAGAATTTCTGTGAATTCACAGAATTGTTTTTTAGTAGCCTTGTTACCTAGAAGATTTAACAGTATTTTTCCTTGAGTTTTATTTTGTTTAAAGGAAAAAAAATAAGTCAAAGTAAACTTCAGAGATTTTATTTTTGTTCTTCCATTTCTTCCAAGTTCAAACTATAGATTCTATAAATACTGCTACAAAAAATTGGCACAAGATTTTTAGAATGGATTTTTTTGAGAAAGGAAGATAAGCCTATCTTTCTTTTACTCTTAGAACTCCACTGACAAGAGCACTGAAGGAAGCACTGTGGCAGTTAAGTGTGGCAAAAGCAAACAGTAAAAATTCATCAATTCTTAGATAAGTAGCACTTTTGCTTTCCTGGCTCAGATTTCTTGTTACGTAAAATGCAAGATGGATTTGTTTGGCAAAGTTTTAAAATCTTTTGGCATATAAAATAGCAAAATTTTACCTGGAGGAAATCTGAAATTCTTACTGTGTTCTGATGTTTAATTGTCCTCTTTTTGACATAAGATAGCTTTGCTGGCAGATGGCAACATTTGGATTATATCTAATTTGGCAAATTCTCATACAAATCTTCAAGATTCTTAATATTTGCATGTGAAAAATCACAAATTTTGTATAGTTCTGTCAAAATGATAGAGATGAAGTCTTCTACATTTTTCTTATTTTTGTGCCTTGTATGAGCAATATTGAGTAACTACAAATGTACTCTTGAGGATGTAAAAGCTCAACATATAATCTTCCACACTTCTAAACTGTGTTCAGCTACAGGTGAATTTCAACATCAACATGAAACAACTTTACCTGTGGCTTTCCTCTGAGATCTGCATCCAACGATTCATTTCACTTGGGGGCAGAGTTTGTGGTTTCACCATTCTCAAGTTCTCTCCCTCTTCAAATACTGGATTCTTGGTGAAAGCTGCTGAGCCAGCTTCTAGGAGAGAGGCTCACTCATTGTTTCACAAATGAAGCATTAGGTAAATAGAAACAAAATAGAAGTAAAAATGAGTTCAGCTCTGAACAAATTCACGTGATAGCAAGGATTTGATAGAATTAACTATTTAGTAGAACTCCTTGTTAAGCACTTGGATACCCTACTAGTAGTGAGGCTAAAAATTATAAATAGCCTAGAGAAAGGATCTTTATCTCCACTGCTGCAAACTCATTAAAATTGCAGAAGTAACAGTATTTCTAGAGTGCTCAGAGCAAGTTTGTGGACATAATGTGATTAGTCACTTTTGTGATGAGAATTACTAACAGATGGACTTGCCCTGCCCCCCATAATCAGACAGATTGGTGATTGCATTAAAATTTCATCATTAGTACTTTCTTGTGCATGTCTGTGAATGTTTCATGGCTCAGTTTTTCAGAGAAGGTCCCCAACCTAGCTAGTGACCTTTGGTGTTTTCCTGCTGTCAGTGGGATCTTTAGAAAGAGGAAACTTGTTTATGCCAAGCTGAGCTTGCCTTTGTTGCTTTGGCTCCATGGGGTTGCTCTTTCTGTCCACACAGAGGCTAATTCCTTTACTCAGCGGCTGCCTGTGTTGTTTTGCTTTGTTTTTTTTCCATCCCATAGCTTCTGGTATCCTGGACAAAAAGTGCCCATCCATTTTATCACCCTGCCTTCCTTAAAAACAGTCGGTAGATGTAATAATCAGAGAGTACATTCGCATAAAGTGATCAAATGGCTACGTTTTATAGTACCATTTAAGTAAAATAGGGTACATTACAAGGCTCATAATTAATCTGTTCTGGGAATATTTGTCTATGTGGCATGGGTAAGCAAGAATTTAACAGTAAAATGTAATCACTCTTCCATTAGATAGGAGACAAATGGCAATTTTCCTGTTACTGTAATGTATAAGCAAGTCATATTGTTGATAGTACTCTTTATTCTGAAAAGTCCAATACCAGTAACAAAAAATATAAAAAATAACTTCATGTTCACAAGTTGATGCTGAATTTCTGCAATCAATAGAATCTATTTTTAGTTATCTGATTAATAGTGGACAGCATATCTTTCTTTATTCCAGATATCTTTCACTTTAATACCTTACTCTATTTTCCACACTAAGTAGAAACACTTATTTTTCACCATTAAATGCTCCTCCCCCTCTGTTAGCAATTTAGTATGTGGTATTTCTGTCTACAGAGATGTCCTGGCCAGAAACATGGGTATTTATAACATCTGCTCCCCCCACCCCCACCACCTCCTTCTGAATTCATTTGTTTCTGTCTTCTTAGTAAACTTGTCTCTTTTACTTCATCACCATGGTTTGTACCTTGGTTGGAGCCTGGCTAGATTTCATGAGCCTCTGCTTGGTCTCTGCCTCCATTCTTGCTTCTACATCAGTCCATTTTCTAAAACACAGACCTGATTATACCATTCTCTGCTTAACACTTTTTAGTGACTGGCTTTTGCCTTCAGGAGGAAGTCTGGTGTGGAAAGCTCAGTATGGCTGACTTCAAGGTACCTTCTCAGCTCTTGCCTCCTCCAGCACAGAGTGTTGCCCTACATAGTCACCAAGCCGGAGTGCTGATGTATTTTGATGGAAGTTGATTAAGCATTTAAATTGTCCCCTGCATCTCAGGCTATTGAGCCTCTCTGGTCTCTGTCCAAACACATTTTTAAATGCCCCTTTTGGGGGAAAGTAACATCTCTTAGAACCACCATCTATCTTCACATGGCACCTGCCCACCTTTCATTCTGCATCTCACTCCCTACCCTTGGCTTTTGTTTGCGGGCACAGTTTAGGGACTCTTCTCTGAGCTGTCCCTGTGTGCCTGCTCTACTTCCTACCTCAGAAAGCTTTTGCAACACCTTGTGTGTTCTTGGTTTCTGGAAATCTTCTGTATGTCCTAGTTGTCTGTCTGTCTGTCTCTCAAAATTTTATATATTTGAAAGGCAGAGTGACAGAGATGACAAAGAGAAGCTTCCACCTTCTGATTCACTCTTCAAATGCCTACAACAGCCAGGTTGAGCCAGGCTGAAGCCAGGATCCAGGAATTCAGTTTGAGTCTGCCACATATGTGGCAGGGACCCAACTGCTTCAGCCATCATCAGCTGCCTGCATGTGTGTGCATTTGCAGGAAGTTGGACTCATAGAGAGGCAAAGATTTGAACCCAGACAATCTGATATGAGATGCAGATGTCCCAAGTGGCATCTTAACTGTTGTGCCAAATGCTTGTTCCTGAGTTGTCTCTCTGTCTGTCAGCATTCAAAAATCATGAGTTCCCTGAAGAGACAGGCCAGGTCTTGTTCAGCACTGTATCCACATATGTGGCTCATGGTTTGGCCTATATTTGACAAAGCATTTGATTCCCAACAACCATAACACTGTTGAGTCTATTGATGAAGTATCAGTGAGAGCAGTTCATCTGTAGGGAGAATACTGCATATCAAAATTTAGGTATGCACATAAAAGTATAGCTATGCACTGGCTATCCTTGTAGTATTTGTGCCTTAAAAATATGAGTTTGAGCAGCAAGCAGCCAGTTATTACCTTAATTTCCATCCAATACACAATTAAGTACAATTTGACTAAATGACATCATAAAAATCATTCTCTGTGTCCCAAATCTTGCTTAATAAATTCCAAGTAATAGAACATTAACATACCATCTTATATATTCAGACCATTTTTGCAGCAATAAAAAAGGTATATATTATTAACATCGCATGTATTAATCACATAGAGTTTCTAGGAGTAGGTTCTCCTTAAATGTAAACTAGAATTTTAATGTTCCTAAAATGAATATAATATTCTACTTTAAAATGTATGTGAACTGCACACTGAACTTAGTGGTTAAGATGTCACTTAGGGTGCCTACATCATGTATCCAAGTTCCTGGATATTTGAGTCCTGACTCTATTCTTGATTCCAGCTTCCTCCCAATGTGTACTCTGGAAGGCAGCAAGTATTGGTTCAAATACTTGGGAGGCTGTCATCCAGTGGGGAGACCCAGATTGTATTCTTGAGCTGGCTGTGCCTAGCTCAGTCCCTGGCTGTTGCAAATATTGGACATTTGGCGGATGAACCAGCAGATAGGATAGATCTCTCTCTCTCTTTCTTTTCCTCCCTTTATAACAAACACAAATGAAAAAGTATGGCAGGTATTTTTAAAAAGACATATATGTTGCAATAGTAGAATATTTTTATTTAACCAGATATGCAACTGTGCTTGTTTTCATTACAAGTTCTTCACTCACATTGCTTATAACTTTTGCATTTGTAAATAAGAACTAATAAAGCAATAGCTAAAAATATACTCATGTAAGTCATCTAAAAAGGAAATTATATTTCTATGATAATTAAATATCTAACTAGGAAACTAAATTCTGTTTTGTTACATACATGATTTTCATTGTCCAAGGATCTAGATAACATTTCATTAGAAGAATGTTTTATCTTCATGTTATTCTTTTAAAAAAATGCTTAAAAGTTGTCAAGTCAAATTTTGACACATTTCCTATATGATACTGTTATAAAATATGAATATATTTTACCTGATTAGATTGGAATGCAAATGCACGATTACATTTTAAATTCTTCCAGAGCTCAAAACATACTAGACACACTATTTGAGTTTTTAACTTAATGTTTGTGATGTATTGAAAGGAAATTGGACATAAACTGTTTTCTAACCTTTAAGTATCATTTGTTTTACAATATGTACAGATGGACTTTGCCTCAGCTTTTTTTTTTATTTCAAGGAAGAAGTTTTACTGAACAGAAACATCATCAGATATTCATCTCATACAGAAGATAATGGTTACTACTTAAGCAGTCATAAAGCATTAAATTCTTATGAAGAATTCTATGATAATCCTCTACTGAAATAGGCCACAGACACAAAGATTATGGAATAAGAAAATTGTACCAAAAAGACCAGTGGAAAAACTACAGTATAATAGTCTTGTTCAAGAATCAGAAAGGTTAAAACTAAATATGAGCTCTCAAAACAATAAAATCTCTGTAGGGCAGGTGTTATAGTTGCTGCTTGTGACACCAACATCCCATATCGGAGTGCAGGTTTAAGTCCTGGCTACTCCTCTTCCAGTCCAGCTTCCTGCTAATGCACCTGGAAAAGCAGTGACCCAAGTCCTTGAGTTCCTACCACCAACATGGGACACCCAAATGGAGTTCCTCGTTCCTGGTTTCAGACTGGCTCAACTTTGGCTGTTGTAAACATTTGGAGAGTGAACCAGGGGATGGAAGAGCTTTTTTCTTTCTTTTTGCTTCTTCTTATCTCTCTGTCACTCTGCCTTTTAAATAAATAAGTCTTTAAAAAAAATAAAATCCCTATTGAGTAGTTTATTAATAAACAGCACTCACTGAAAGATTTTGCCCAAAATTCCTTTTCTTCATAGTTATCTGAGACAGATTAGGTCACACAAGAAACATATTTAAACATTTTTCTTTTTGGTACATTTTCAGTTTATTAGCTGTGATGGGTGTGATTTGTGAATATTCATTTAAATC
Organism: Oryctolagus cuniculus; assembly: GCF_964237555.1. Taxonomy (NCBI): domain Eukaryota; kingdom Metazoa; phylum Chordata; class Mammalia; order Lagomorpha; family Leporidae; genus Oryctolagus; species Oryctolagus cuniculus. Next base: position 158,704,342 of record NC_091434.1, on the reverse strand, counting down.
ATAAAATGTTTATGAATCACTATAAATATGCTAAAATCACTGATGATGATTTAGGTAAATATATTTCATTTTAAAATGTAGCAATGATTTTCAAAATTAGGCAGTTCTTTTATTTTTTTTTTTTTTTTTGCTGTGGCCAGGGAGTGCAGTGGAGGATGGCCCAAGTCCTTGGGCCTTGCACCCCATGGGAGACCAGGATAAGTACCTGGCTCCTGCCATCGGATCAGCGTGGTGCGCCGGCCGCGGCATGCTGGCCACGGCGGCCATTGGAGGGTGAACCAACGGCAAAAGGAAGACCTTTCTCTCTGTCTCTCTCACTGTCCACTCTGCCTGTCAAAAAAAAAAAAAATGATTTTTTATTTAAAAGGCAGAGTTACGGAGAGACAGAGGCAGACCAGGAAGAGACGAGGGAGGGAGGGAGGGGTCTTCCATCTGCTGGTTCTCTTCCCCAGATGGCTGCAATGGTCAGAGCTGCACAGATCTGAAGCTAGGAGCCAGGAGCTTCTTCTGGGCCTCCCACGTGGGTTCAGGGGCTCAAGGACTCAGGCCATCTTCCACTGCTTTCCTAGGCCACAGCAGAGAGTGGGATCGAAGTAGAGCAACCAGAACTCAAACTGGTGCCCAAGTGGGTTACAGGCACTGCAAGTGGTGGTTTTACCCACTATGTCACAGTGCTGGCCCCAGGCAGTTGTTCTTACCTAACATCCCCCAAACTTGAGTAGTTTGCATATCCATAAAAACTACTAGTTTAAAAAAAGGAAATATTTTGTGTCTGTCAATGGAAATCCCATCTAGAGCTACTGTATATCCAATTTGTGCAACTGTATAGTGGAGCAATAATTTAGTGAGCAGAGTTCTTGACCTGATACAATTCCTGCTACTGCACTTAGCATGATAAAATGTAATGTCAATAAAATGTGGTCCAACTGCTGTAACGCTATTCACAATTGTTTCGGGATTGATGAGAATAAATTATGTGGTGTCATTCATTGATATATTTATTCAGCAAACAATAATCTGGCTCCATTTTGTACCAGACACTGCACAGGTCTGGGGTTTCTAATGGTAACTAAATTCATAACTGTGGCTTCTAAGGGAAGAAGACAGTCATTAACAAATAAATACATAGGAACATGTGATTACAAGCCTAGCAAATACTTTGAAGTAAAGGATATGATCAAACAGGAATGTACTTCCAAAAGTGTATGGAAAATAGAATTAAAAGATAAGTTTATTTTGGTGCAACGTTTTGAAATTAATGCATAGGAGGGGCCTTCAAAAGTTATGAAAAGGGCAGACATTTGGTGTAGCGGTTAAGTGCTGTTTGGTACAATGGCATACCATAGCAGAGTGCCTGGGTTGAAGTATTTACTCTATTTCTAATTCTGTTCTTGTTAAAACATTTCCTGGGAGGCAGTTGGCAATAGCTCAAGTAATTGCATCCCTACAACCTATATGAGTGGGAGATCTGGATTGAGTTCCAAGCCCAGCTTTAGCCCAGGCTAGCCCCAACTTTTTCAAGCATTTGGAGAGTGACCCAGTGACCCAGCAAATGTTTCTCTCTCTCCCTCTGTCCCTCTGTCCCTCTCTCCCTCTCTCTCTCCCCCTCCTCCTCTCTCTCCCCCTCTCTCTCCCCCTCTCTCTCCCTCTCTCTCTCCCTCTCTCCCTCTCCCCTCTCCTCCCTCTCCATCTCTCCCTCTTTCCCTACACCCCCTCCCACCTCTACCTCTGTCGCTCAAAAAAAGACATGTAAAGTGCATATCAGCAGAAAACTAAACCTTTGCATCAAAATAAACTTATTTTTCATTTTATTTGTCATGAACTCCTTTTTTTTTAAAACTTTTATTTAATGAATATAAATTTCCAAAGTACAGAATATGGATTACAATGGCTTCCGTCCCTCCCACCCGCAACCCTCCCCTTTCCTACTCTCTCTCCCCTTCCATTCACATCAAGATTCACTTTCGTTTCTGTTTATATACAGAAGATCAGTTTAGCATACATTAAGTAAAGATTTCAACAGTTTGCTCCCACACAGAAACATAAAGTGAAAAATACTGTTTGAGTACTAGTTATAGCATTAAATCTCAATGTACAGCACACTAAGGACAAAGATCCTACATGAGGAGTAAGTGCACAGTGACTCCTGTTGTTGACTTAACAAATTGACACTCTTGTGTATGGCATCAGTAATCACCCTAGGCTCTTGTCATGAGCTGCCAAGGCTATGGAAGCCCCCTGAGTTCACTGACTCTGATAATTTTTAGACAAGGCCATGGTCAAAGTGGAAGTTCTCTCCTCCCTTCAGAGAAAGGTACCTCCTTCTTTGATGACCCATTCTTTCCACTGGGATCTCACTCGCGGAGATCTTTCATTTAGGTTTATTTTTTTTTTCCAGAGTGTCTTGGCTTTCCATGCCTGAAATACTCTCATGGGCTTTTCAGCCGGATCCACATGCCTTAAGGGCTGATTCTGAGGCCAGAGTGCTGTTTAGGACATGTGCCATTCTATGGGTCTGCTGTGTATCGCACTTCCCATGTTGGATCATTCTCTCCCTTTTTGATTCTATCAGCTAGTATTTGCAGACACTATTCTTGTTTATGTGATCCCTTTGGTTCTTAGTCCTATCATTATGATCAATTGTGAACAGAAATTGATCACTGGGACTAGTGAGATGGCATTGGTACGTGCCACCTTGATGGGATTGAATTGGAATCCCCTGGTATATTTCTAACTCTACCGTTTGAGGTAAGTCAGCTTGAGCATGTCCCGAATTGCACATCTCTTCCCTCTCTTATTCCCACTCTTATATTTAACAGTGATCACTTTTCAGTTAAGTTTCAGCACTTAAGAAGACTTGTGTATTGATTACAGTATTCAACCAAAAGTATTAAGTAGAACAAACAAAAAAATACTAAGAGGGATAACATATCAAACTTCTTGAAGTACCCTCGTAATAGTGATAAAATCTAACTTATTTAAAGCACCATGCAGTGGCACAGGTGGAGATGGTCAGGGAATTCTAAGAAAGTCTGGAGCTGTTGACACAAAGCAAGTTGAGCAGGCCTGGGAAGGTGTAATGGGGAATGACCAGTGCTTATGCAGGCACAGAGGAGTGCAAAAGCCCAATTAGGAACCTTCTGGATGAAGGCAGATTGTGACTAGAATGATAGAGTTGAGGCTTTATAGTAGCTAAGGGTTGGGCATATCCAACCTTGAGAACTCCTAAGGATGGTAATCTTCATCCTGCCATCTTACTGCCTTAAATTCTCTCATTTATTTTTCCTATTTCCTAGGGTAGCAACTCTTTTTAATTTTTTTTTAATTTTAATTTTTAAATAGTTTTAACAGATTCAATGTGCTTTGTAGATACAATTCTAAGAACATAATGATATTTCCTTCAATGATGCTGAGCATTTTTTTATACATTTGTTGGCCATTTGTATTTCTTCTTTTGAAAACTATAGTAAAGTCCTTCGCCCATTTCTCAACTGGATTTTTTTTTTGTTATTGAGTTTTTTTTAAGTTGCTGTTATATTTGGGATATTAATCCTTTGTCAGGTAAATGGTTTACAGATATTTTTCTCATTCTGTTCGGTGTCTGTTCACTCTATTGATCATTTTTGTGTGCAAAAGCTTCTGAGTTTGATATTGTCCAGTTTGTTTAGTTTTGCTTTTGTTGCCTGTGCTTTGGATGTCTTATGCAAGAAGTCATCGCCTACACCAATGCCTTGTAGTGTTTCCTCTGTTTTCTTCTAGCAACTTCGTAGTCTTTAGGTCTTTGATCCATCTTGTATTGATTTTTTAATATAGTGAGATGTCTGGATCTCTTAACTGTCCTTCATAGTTTTTCTTTTGTTTGTAGACACATTTTCTTAATACTTCTCCAAGCTGCAGAGCCTTTCTAGATTTTCATTCCAGAGGAAGTAAAAAGGAAGCAATTACATATTCCAGAGTTTGGTGTTGGAAACAAGTCACTTACTAAAAAGCCATTGATGGTTTATGTGTAAAACAGCAGTTTGGCTTCTGGCCTCCCCTTATTGCTCAAGGGGGCTGGTTTGTTGTTCAGAACTGATGAAACAAGTTTGCAGCTGAATGAAGCACATCAAAAATTTCCCAATCTTCTCAAGTTTCATTGGCCATCTTCTGTATTCATTTTCCCATGTTTGTCTTTCTCTGCACATCCTGCTTAGCTGGCTGTTTGGGATTGTTCCCAGTCTGCAGTGTCTGTCTGGTGCCCCCAGGGTATGCACTGATCTGCTTATACCTCCACATCTCCACTGCTAGCTTTGGCCTGGTTCTTGGCTCTGATCATTCTGTTCTTCTCAGCCCTATAGCTATTCTTTACATTTTATCATTATCTCCATCTTCCTAAAGTAAATTTTAGTGTTCTTTAGTAACCATGGTATCTCAAGAGCAGAGTGAATAAAGGAAAAAAAATAGCCCTCTACATATACCAACCAACACAGGAGATGAGGCCTGAATCTTAAAATTTAAGAAAGCCAAATATATCCAGATTGTTGCATTTTATTATTGAAACCTCATCCTTGTGATTTATATGTAACAAACTTTATTCTTTAAAAGTTCAATTCATTTAATTGATATAAAGTTAAGAAACTAGCTTATTTAGGCTGTATTCTTATCCCCAAGTTCTTAAAAATCTTGGTTTTCATCTTACAAAATGTACACTTTTTTATACTGCCTTGACCATATAAAATTGTAATGAAAATGTGACAAATTGTTCTGTTTAAAATTAGATGCTTCAAGCTAATGTCTTTGAACTATGTGGCTGTGAGGCAGAGAAAGGAAAGTGCTTGAGAGAGATTCTATCTCTGTCTTTTCTGAAACCGGATTTGATGCTAATGTGCTTGCTAGACTTTCCCAGAAGAAAATGATACGAGGGTAATCTGATTTCTCTACTCTGGATATGGAGTTTTAATGGCATGAATACTTCATGAAAGAAATACAGATGTTAGAGAACAATTTTATCCCATTCTTGAGGCTTTAGCAGTCTTTACAGCAGCAAAATAGGAGCCATCTCTTTAAAAAGAATGAGAAGGGAGAGCGAAGGCGAGAGTGAAGGTGATGCCCTGAGCGTTTTCCTTTCATCACCCACCCCGACCCAGTCCCACATACATATTTTTCTGCCTGAAAGAGTGCGAGATGTCACCCCAGGATTTCTTCTTCCCTGGTCATGTTCAATGAAACAAATAACTTTGTGTTTTTCTTTCCATTATAAGGAAAAGTTTTCGTCAGTGTTTCTGAAATATTATTCTCTAACCTAAAATTAAAATACTATTCTAAAGGATATTTTTACTTATTATACTAAAATCTGTGTCATGTCAACATTTTAGGCTGTAAACTCTTTTTTAAAGGAAATTAAAAATATAACAGTAAGATTAAAAGCAACTCAATTTCTAATTTTCTCTATCTACTCAAGGTTGGTCTTTGTTTAATCTTCCCTCTGCTCTCTCCTTTCTCTGGGCCCCCTCCATTCTTCTTGCATTCTATCTCTCTTCCTTTCTGTCTTTGTTTTTCTCCTTTGCCATGTTTCACTGCCAATGTCTGTCATCATTTCTGATATTTCCTGGATTTAGTGTTGAAATTTTATGAAATAGATTCAGACTTTAATGTTTGAAACTATTAGTTGTTTTAAGATATGCTTCGTTTGCTTAGACAGTAGAGCTAAAAACCATAGCAACAGTTAACACTGTGCACTTTTCTCTGTGGTAGGTGTTGTGCTCTTACGGACATTAACATAGTTTGACTTCATTTATGCCTCCAAGATATCGAGAGGAAAGTGTTACTCAGTAATGGTAAAGTTACTTGCACAGGGTCCTTTTGCTTTTGCAGTTTGTATCTGAGCCCAGAAACTGTTCTGAGGTTGGCACTATTTAGCCCTGTCTCACCACTGCTGTACCCTACTGAAAATGGCACTCAGATACCAGCTCTATTCCCCACTCTTCTTTTGTTTATCAGTCTGACTTTTTCCACGTTTATGTGAAACTGGTTAGAACAATATAGTGACGTTTATGTCATTAACTTCCTTAAGATTGTTATCTTTGGTGACTAGCCTTGGGGAATAATATTTTTGGTATTATTGAAAAGATACAAATAATACTTTGATGTCTCAAACGACTGTGTGATTTGTGTGACATAAATTTTATCCAAGTGGCCTAGGAATTCATTGCCACAGCTGTATTGCCTTTGATATACCATTAACTTCTATGCAACCCAATTTAAATATCTCAAATGGACATTTCAAATTTGTGTATAGTATGGAAAAAACATTACTGGCAATAACTAAGGTGAATTTTTTAAAATTATATTTTTTATTTGAAAGGCAAAGAGACAAATGAGTGATATATATAGACAGATGTATCCCAACTGCTCATTCACTTCCCAAATGCCAACTACAGCCAGGGCTAAGACATATCAGGATCAGAAACTGGAAACCCAGACTGGTTCTCCTGTCTTGAAGGAAGGGACTCAAAACAGGAACCATCACTTGCTGCCTCCTAAGATGTACATAAACAGGAAGAAATCAGAGCTGAGAACCCAGGCATTTGGATAAAGGAAGCAGACAGCCGAAACAGTATCTTTAACAGCTATGCCAAAAAACCATACAAATAATGCAGCCTTTACAAACTTTATTGATCATCCAATTTAAACTAATTTAGTTAGATGTAGAAAAAATGTGTTTAAAATGTATTTGATGTATAACAGAAGTTTAAAACCTATTCTATAGATAACTATTACAATTTAAATGGAAAAATGTTTATGATAAAATGTATAGCTATTAATCTTGCACTTTACTGTGAATTATTTTAATTTTTTCCAATTTTTTTTATTTTTGAGATAACATTTTTAATTTATATTATAGTCAAAAGTTCAATTATCCACTAAATAAAGAGTTTAACAAATAAAAAGGATCATAGTTTAGCAGAAAAATAGGCAGGAGATAAACAGTAATGAAACAAAAAGATGGGGGCCAGTGTTGTGGGTAAAGCCGCCGCCTGCAGTGCCAGCATCCCATATGGCCACCGGTTCAAGTCCCGGCATCTCTACTTCTGATCCAGCTCTCTTCTCTGGCCTGGAAAAGCATTAGAAGATGGCTCATGTCCTTGGGCCCCTGCACCCGTGTGGGAAGCCCCAGAGGACACCCCTGGCTCCTGGCTCCTGGCTCCTGGCTCTGGATCAACTCAGCTGCAGCCCTTTCAGCCAACTGGGGAGTTAACCAGTGGATGAAAGATATTCATTCATTCATTCATTCATTCATTCATTTTCTCTCTCTCTCTCTCTCTGCCTCTCCTTCTCTGTGTAACTCTTTCAGATAAATAAATAAATCTTATAAAAAGAAAAAAACCCACATCTCTGGTGTTTTAAAAAAAAGAAAAAGATGTTCAACTTCATTCATATAAAGTAAATTTTAAAATAGCCACAAAATCCTTAAAACTATAGTAGTATGTAATTCTTATCAATTTGGCAAAGATTTAAAAAAAATTGACAACTGTATTTGCAGCAAATACTATTTTAATTATGATGGAACAATTTGTAGTAAATTTTATTTACTAGATAGGTAAATTGTTTATGAATCAACGTAATTTCTTAGAAAAAGCTCTACATTTAGGAATACTTTAGAATATTAGGCTGCCTTGGAATTCTGTCTTTGGTCTTTTATTCTTTTAGGTTTTATTCAAAAGCAGTTCAGGATGTACCAGGATATCTGTTGCATCATTTCTTGCAGTATTAAGACTAGGAACAACCTTAAGGCAAATCATTATCAGAGAGTGGTTGAATAAATAATGGCACAGCACACAAGGGGAAAACCTTACAGTGTTAAAAAGAATTGTGTGAATCCATGTACTTAGGCCTAAAGTGTTACATAAAGAAACAAATCATGGAAAAGTTTAAATATCCCGTTTTTATTCAATTATTGATAAGTATGTGTTTATATACATAAACAAACATGTAGATACATGCGTAGGCCTAGACTTAGAAAGTATGTGTCCCTACCTTTTATAACATCTTAATGCACCACTGCATAAACTCATTCATTCTCATTGGTTCTGCTCCCATTTCTGTCAGAATCAAACACTTGAATTTCCAGAAATAAGTTCCTTTACTCTTGTAGTTTGGAACTTGGTAAATGATGGTGTTACCAGCCACCCATGTTCCCCGGAGAAATTAGTTTTTTTTAACCATGGTTGAGTATTAAATAAACTTTGCTATGCTTGGACTCCTGTGAAGGAGCTGAGATATATTGAGCTTTTTAATATCAAAAGTTGCTCTTCCCTCAGTGCCATTTCTAGATTTTCCATAAAACTGTCTTAATTGCTAATATTAATCAGGAATGCTGTATTTAAAAGCATCTGCACAGTGCTTAACATTGTGTTAAAAACACTTTTAGTGTTTATTTAATTTCTGTTTATATATTAATCAGATGCTTAGTAATTCTCTTATTAGAATTAATTAATTAATTCCCAATTTTCATAGGTTATTACATTATACAATTTAAGGGACAGATTGTGATACTGCGTCTACTTGGTCTATGTTACAAGTCTTGTTAATGTACCTTTTTTTATGTACATATTTCCAATGCCTTCAGAATGCTTTGAATGGCTTTTGGTATGAATGGTCATCATTAGCAGGAGTGACTAATAGAAAGAAACCAACAGATACAGGCCAGGAATACAGATTTGTTTAGCGTAATACAAAGATACTGGAGCTCACCTGTGTGAAAATACCTGCACAGAGCAGAAACATTGTTCTGTGAGGTCAGTCAACAACGCAAGTAGCCCTGATTCCCAGTCCCCGAGAGGAAACACAGGTGCTCAGTGACACTGTTTGACCCTCTTAAGGACACCATCAGGTCTTTCTGATGATCTCACTGCATCCTGCTCTTAAATATCTGAATTCCTTCTTGGTCCATCTTAATGAGCTCATGAAGAGTGCCCATCTTATTTCTTACCAAGTATGAATCATTGAAAATAACAGTGTTGTTACTGTTTTCATGAATTGAATTAATCCAATTTTATGAGAAAATCCCCCATAGGCCAACAGAAAGAGATGTTAGACCTACTTGAAATCTAATGCAGAAAACTTTTGTAAGAGTTTATGACTCCTATGAGACTATTTAAATCAGCACTGCCAAATAGCTGGTGTTTCATTGTTTGTTATAAACCAGAATTTTATATAACCAAATATTCCTGGATGAAAGTTGTAACATTTTAATTTTAAAATGCCTAAATTATGAAAATGGCCATTTATTTATTTTCAGACTGTTTAAAAACTGCTACACGAAAGATCCATAGCTAGATTTTTATTTAATGTTTTGTTATTGCAGTATGGGAAATTACATGCCATGGTTTTATTTTAATAACTCAGTGATAATTTTGTAGAAATATAATTTCTAAAAGCACCCATTATATTGGAAATGAAAGGAAAATATTATCATTTGAAGAGAAGAGAATTTACATATCACTTTCTTTAATGGAAGAAACACATTTTATTAAAGTACAGTATACATACCAAAAGTGCACATAATTGCATAGATCAATGAGTTTTTGGCCCTCTGGTCATACTCATAATCAACACTCAAATGCAGAACAGAGTATTACTGGACCCCAAAAGTCCTCACTACTACCAAATCTCCGTTTCTTTTTTTTTTAACATGTCATTTACATGGTATGATTAGTGAAGCAGTATTTATAACCATATAATGGTTATGAATTTGTTATATATTTTTTAGACATTTGTCTTACAAATGACATTACATTCACACAGTTTTTATAATCTATATATTAACTACCACAAGTAAGAAAAAAGAATATTCGTGTGTTTACATATGGCTTTTCACTTAGCATAACCACATCCAGTTCCATCCATTTTGTTGCAAGTGTCAGGATTTCATTCTTTTTATGGCTGAGTAATATTCCAAATGTATATATAACACATTTTCTTTATCCACTCGTCAAGTGGTGGGCATCCTGTTTGATTCCATGTCTTAGCTATTGTGAATTAAGCTGCTATGAACATGGTAGTGCAGGTAACTCTTTCATATGCAGATTTCATTTCTTTTGCATATATTCCCAGGAATGGGATAACTGGGTCATATGATAGATGTATGTTTACTTTTCTGAAACTTACAGAATTTAGTTATAACTGTCTTACATAGAAGCAATAGATGGTTAAACAGAAGGTTTAAATTATTTGATAACTTAAAATGTTTGATTTGTAGATAATACTTAGGCAATTTAATGGGATTCATTGCAATATTTTAACACATATACATATCATAAATAAATGGGTCTTTCATATCTTTACCATATCTTTGTGTCTGTAGCTTTCCCATTCCTATTTGCAGTACGTGGTGGTAAACTAGTTTTCCCACTGTTTTGGGCAGTCTTAGAGCTTCTCACTTCTGACTCTGTTTTGGTAACCACCATTATTCAACCTCCCTCAGTACCTCCCCCACGTCACCACCACACACACACACACACACAAACACACACACACCCTTCCCATTCTCTAGTAACCACTATTACAAATTCAGATCTATTTTTTAAGTTCTGTAACATGAGATTAAACATGCAATATTTGTCTTTCTGCACTTAATAATGATATCTAGTTCCACCGACTTTGCTGCAAATGTTGGGTTTTTTTATGACTAAATAATATTCCATGGTGTATATACACTAGACTTTCCTTATTTAGTCATGTTTATGTCTCTTTGTTTGGCCAATTTAATTTCCTTTGTGTAGATATATCCAAAAGTCAGATAGCTGAGTCATATGTCAGATGTACTTTTAGTTTACTGAGAAATCACCAGACAGTGCTCCATAATGGCTGTACTAATTTACCTTCTTAATAGCGGATTAAAAGGGTCTCATTGTTGCTGCATCTTTGCCAGCATTTGGTTTCTTGTGTTTTTGATGATAATCATTCTGATTAGAGTGGTTTTTATTTACATTTTCCTGATAGCTACAGGTATTGAGGAATTTCTTTCTTTATTTTAAAATTTTATTTAATGAATATCATTTCCAAAGTACAGTTTATGGATTACAATGGCTTCCCCCCCATAACTTCCCTCCCACCCCACTCTCTCTCCCCTTCCATTCACATCAAGATTCATTTTCAATTCTCTTTATATATAGAAAATCAGTTTAGTATATATTAAGTAAAGATTTCAACAGTTTGCACCCACACAGAAACATAAAGTGAAAAATACTGTTTGAGTACTAGTTATAGCATTAAATCTCAATGTACAGCACACTAAGGACAAAGATCCTACATGAGGAATAAGTGCACAGTGACTCCTGTAGTTGACTTAACAAATTGACACTCTTGTTTATGGCATCAGTAATCACCCTAGGCTCTTGTCATGGGTTGCTAAGGCTATGGAAGCCCCCTGAGTTCACTGACTCTGATCATATTTGGACAAGGTCATAGTCAAAGTAGAAGTTCTCTCCACCCTTCAAAGAAAGGTACCTCCTTTTTAATGACCTGTTCTTTCCACTGATCTCACTCATGGAGATCTTTCATTTAGGTCACATTTTTAAGGTATTTCTTGGCCATTTGTAATTTTTTTGAGAAATGCCCAGAGATTTTTCCCATTTCTTAACTTTATTGTTTGAGTTATTGTTCTTTAGTTTTTTGAGTTGCTTATATATTCTGGAAACTAATCCCTTGTTAGATGAATAGTTTTCAAATAATTTCTCCCACTTTGTCAGCTATCTCTTCACTCTGTTGCTTGTTTCCTGTATGTAGCTGTACAGAAGTTTATTAGTTTAATACACTCCCATATGTCTCCTTTCTTTGTTTTTGCATGTGCTTTGAGGTTTTATTTTAAAAATTGGCTGTACTCATATCTTAAAGTATGCCCTCTGTGGTTTCTATAAGTAATTTCATAGTTTCAGGCCTTACATGGAGATCTTTGGTCCCTTTTCAATTGATTTTCCCGTTAGGTGAAAGATGGGGAGAGGATCAGGTTTCAGGCTTCTCCATTTGGTTTTCCAGTTTTCCCATTCCTTTTCTTCTTCTTCTTTTTTTTTTTTTTTTTTACTATTTTTTTATTTAGTAAGTATAAATTTACAAAGTACAGTTTATGGATTACATTGGCTGTCCCCCCCATAATTTCCCTCCCACTCACACCCCTCCCATCTCCTGCTCCCTCTCCCATTCCATTCACATTAACATTCATTTTCAATTATCTTTATATACAGAAGATTGATTTAGTATATATTAAGTAAAGATTTCAACAGTTTGCACCCACATAGAAACACAAAGTGTAAAATACTGTTTCAGTACTAGTTATAACATTACTTCACATTGAACAACACACTAAGAACAGATCCCACATGAGGAGTAAATACACAGTGACTCCTGTTGTTGACTTAACAATTTGACACTCTTGTTTATGGTGTGAGTAATCTCCCTAGGCTCTAGTCATGAGTTGCCAAGGCTATGGAAGGCTTTTGAGTTCGCCGACTTCGATCTTATCCTGACAGGGTCATAGTCAAAGTGGAAGTTCTCTCCTCCCTTCAGAGAAAGGTACCTCCTTTGATAACCCCGTTGTTTCCACTGGGATCTCACTCACAGAGATCTTTCATTTAGGTCTTTTTTTTCCAGAGCAAAAGATCACAGGGAATTCAAAGAATATATTAGAAAATATCTTTGGGAAATTTGCAGGGCAAAGTTCCTACTTATCAATAGTCACATTGAACATTAACGGCCTCAACTCTGCAGTTAAAAGACACAGACTGGCTGAATGGATTAAGGAACAAAACCCATCTATTTGATGCCTACAAGAAACACATCTTTCCAACAAAGATGCATGCAGACTGAAAGGCTGGGAAAAGATATACCATGCCAACAGAAATGAAAAAAGAGTGGGCGTAGCCATCTTAATACCGGACAACATAAACTTTAACGCAAAAACTGTTAAGAGAGACAAAGAGGGACACTATATAATGATTAAGGGATAAATTCAACAGGAAGATATAACGATTATCAATGCATATGCACCTAATTACAGGGCACCGGTTTATTTAAAAGATTTGTTATGGGACTTTAAGGGATACTTAGACTCCAATACAATAGTACTGGGGGACTTCAATACTCCACTCTCAGAAACAGACAGATCAACAAGACAGAAGATCAACAAGGAGACAGTAGATTTAAACAACACTATAGCCCAAATGGATCTAACATATATCTACAGAACTTTTCATCCTACTCATAAAGCATTTACATTCTTCTCAGCACTACATGGGACCTTCTCTAGGATTGACCACATACTAGGCCATAAAGCAAGTCTCAGCAAATTCCAAAGAATTAGAATCATACGATGCAACTTCTCAGACCATAGGGGAATGAAGTTGGAAATTAGTAACTCAGGAATCCCTAGAGCATATGTAAACACATGGAGATTGAACAACATGCTCCTGAATGAACAATGGGTCATAGAAGAAATCAAAAGAGAAACCAAAAATTTTCTGGAAGTAAATGAGGATAACAGCACAACATACCAAAACTTATGGGATACAGCAAAAGCAGTGTTAAGAGGAAAGTTTATATCAATAGGTGCCTACATCAAGAAATTGGAAAGGCACCAAATAAATGAGTTTCCAATTCATCTCAAGGATCTAGAAAATCTGCAGCAAACCAGACCCAAATCTAGTAGGAGAAGAGAAATAATTAAAATCAGAGAAGAAATCAACAGGATTGAATCCAAAAAAAAAAAAAACATTACAAAAAATCAGCCAAACAAGGAGCTGGTTTTTTTGAAAAATAAACAAAATTGACACCCCATTCCTTTTCTTAGGACTGCCCTTTCTCCAGTGTGTGCTTTAGGCATATTTTTCATAGATCAGCTATGATAGATACGTGGATTCATTTCTGGAGTCTGTATTCTGTTCCATTGCTCTTCATATTTGTTTTTATGTTTATACCATCCTATTTATATTATGATAGTCTATCTTGAAATCTGGTGTTGTAATGCCTCCAGCTTCGTTCCTTTTGTTGAAGATTGCTTTGGCTATTCAGGGGCTTTTGAATCTCTATATGAATTTTAGCAGTGTTTTCTGTAGTTGTGTGAAGGATATCATTGATATTTTCATAGGAATTGCATCAAATCTATAAAACTGCTTTGGCTACTATGGGAATTTTAATAATATTGCTTCCTCCAATCCATGAATAGGGGAGAAATATGTCTCTCTCTCTCTCTCTCTTCTCTCTCTACACCTACTTACCTACCTACCTACCTACCTATATTCATCAATTTTATTAATGTTTTATAAGTTTAATTTTAGAGATATTTCACATCTTTGCTTAAGCTTCTAAGGTAATTTTTGTGGATATTGTGAATGATACTGCCATTATAATTTTGTTTTCAGTGAGTTTACATTGGTGTGTAAAATGCTACTGATTTTGTATCCTTCAACTTTGCTAGTAATCTCTTCATTCAGTCTTAAGATGTTTCTATATATAGACTCATGTCATCTGCAAACATGGATAATTTGACTTCCTTCTTTCTTATGAATGTCTTTTATCTTTCTTTTGCATAATTACTCTAAAACTTCTGTTACTACTTTAAATAAAAATGGTGAGAGTAGACATCACTTTCCAGTTCCAGATCATATAGGAAAAACTTCCAACTTCTCTTGTTCAATATGATGGTTAACTTTGAGTTTGTCATACATAGCATTTATGTTTGTTGAAGTATATTATTTCTGTACCGAATTTGTTCAGGGTTTCAGCATATTGGGAATAGAATGTTGAATTTTATTGAATGTATATTCTGCATCTATTGAGATGATTCTCCCTGTCCCCCAATACACATACTTCTGTTCAAGTGACAAATGTTTATTGATATGCAAATATTGAAATATCCCTGAATTCTTGGCTTTAAAATCCTCTTGATTATGATGTATAATCTCTTTTTATGTCTTATTGGATTTGATTTGCTAGTATTTGGTTGAGAATTTTTATATCTTTGTTCAGGAAGGAGATCGGTCTGTATATTTCTTATTTTTGTTGTGTTATGTTCCGGTTTTGAATCAATTAAAGCTAACCTTGTAGAATGAGTTTTTATAGGTTACGACTTTTTTCCTTGATTTGGAATAACTTAAGAAGGGTAGCATTAATTGTTCTTTAAAATTTTGGTAATACTAAGCAATGAAGCCATCAGGTTGTAGGCTTTGATAGGAGACTTGATTTCTGATTCAGCATGATTATTTTACTGCTTTGGTGAGGTTTTTTGTCTTCATAATTCAGTTATACTCAGTTATATGTATCCATTTCTTCTAGGTTTTTCTTTTTTCTTTTCTTTCCTTTTTTTTTTTTTTTTTTTGACAGGCAGAGTGGACAGTGAGAGAGAGAGAGAGACAGAGAGAAAGGTCTTCCTTTGCCATTGGTTCACACTCCAATGGCCGCCGCGGCTGGCGCACTGCGGCCGGCACATCGCGCTGATCCGAAGACAGGAGCCAGGTGCTTCTCCTGGTCTTCCATGCAGGTGCAGGGCCCAAGGACTTGGGCCATCCTCCACTGCACTCCCAGGCAACAGCAGAGAGCTGGCCTGGAAGAGGAGCAACCGGTACAGAATCTGGCGCCCTGACCGGGACTAGAACCCAGTGTGGAGGCACCGCAGGTGGAGGATTAGCCTATTTAGCCATGGTGCCGACCTCTAGGTTTTTCAATTTGCTAGTGTATCCTTGTATATAATAGTCTCTCATGGTCCTTTGTATTTCTGTGGTATCAATTTAATGTCTTCCTCTTCATCCCTGATTTTATTTGAGTCTTATCTTTTTTTCTAAGTATAAGTAAAAGCTAATCAATGTTTATCTTTCAAAGAACCAACGCTTTATTTCACTGATTTTTGTTGCTGTTTTAATTTATACTTATTTCTGATCTGATCTTTATTAATTCTTTCCTTTACTGTTCCTATTTTTCTAAATTTATTGAATATGCAAGTAATTTTTTTAACTTTTATTTAATGAATATAAATTTCCAAAGTACAGAATATGGATTACAATGGCTTCCCCCCCATAACGTCCCTCCCACCTGCAACCCTCCCCTTTCCCACTCCCTCTCCCCTTCCATTCACATCAAGATTCAGTTTCAATTCTCTTTATATACAGAAGATCAGTTTAGCATACATTAAGTAAAGATTTCAACAGTTTGCTCCCACACAGAAACATAAAGTGAAAAATACTGTTTGAGTACTAGTTATAGCATTAAATCTCAATGTACAGCACACTAAGGACAGAGATCCTGCATGAGGAGTAAGTGCACAGTGACTCCTGTAGTTGACTTAACAAATTGACACTCTTGTTTATGGCATCAGTAATCACCCTAGGCTCTTGTCATGAGCTGCCAAGGCTATGGAAGCCCCCTGAGTTCACTGACTCTGATCATATTTAGACAAGGCCATGGTCAAAGTGGTAGTTCTCTCCTCCCTTCAGAGAAAGGTACCTCCTTCTATGATGACCCATTCTTTCCACTGGGATCTCACATGCAGAGATCTTTCATTTAGTTTTTTTTTTTTTTTTTTTCCCCAGAGTGTCTTGGCTTTCCATGCCTAAAATACTCTCATGGGCTTTTCAGCCAGATCCGCATGCCTTAAGGGCTGATTATGAGGCCAGAGTGCTGTTTAGGACATGTGCCATTCTATGGGTCTGCTGTGTATCTCACTTCCCATGTTGGATCATTCTCTCCCTTTTTATTCTATCAGCTAGTATTTGCAGACTATTCTTGTTTATGTGATCCCTTTGGTTCTTAGTCCTATCATTACGATCAATTGTGAACAGAAATTGATCACTGGGACTAGTGAGATGGCATTGGTACATGCCACCTTGATGGGATTGAATTGGAATCCCCTGGTATGTTTCTAACTCTACCGTTTGAGGTAAGTCAGCTTGAGCATGTCCCGAATTGCACATCTCTTCCCTCTCTTATTCCCACTCTTATATTTAACAGCGATCACTTTTCAGTTAAGTTTCAGCACTTAAGAAGACTTGTGTATTGATTACAGTATTCAACCAAAAGTATTAAGTAGAACAAACAAAAAAAAAATACTAAGAGGGATAACTTATCAAGTTGCTCATCAACAGTCAGGGTGAGGGCTGATCAAGTCACCATTTCTCATAGTGTTCATTTCACTTTAACAGGTTTCCTTTTTGGTGCTCAGTTACTTGTCATCTATCAAGGAGAACAAGTGGTATTTATCCCTTTGGGATTGGCTTATTTCACTCAGCATAATGTTTTCCAAATTCCTAACAGGGATCACTTTTCAGTTAAAATTTAAACACCTAAGAATAATTGTGTGTTAATTACAGAGTTCAACCAATGGTACTAGAACAAAAAAAAATACTAAAATGGATAAAGTATTACATTGTACATCAACCGTCAGGACAAGAGCTGATCAAGTCACTGTTTCTCATAGTGTCCATTTCACTTCAACAAGTTTCCCCTTTGGTGCTCAGTTAGTTGTTGCCGATCAGGGAGAACATATGATATTAGTCCCTTTGGGACTGGCTTAATTCACTCAGCATGATGTTTTCCAAATTCATCCATCTTGTTGCAAATGACCGGGTTTCGTTGTTTTTGACTGCTGTATAATATTTGATAGAGTACATGTCCCATAATTTCTTTATCCATTCTACTGTTGATGGGCATTTGGGTTGGTTCCAGGTCTTAGCTATTGTGAATTGAGCTGCAATAAACATTAATGTGCAGACAGCTTGTTTGTTTGCCAATTTCATGTCCTTTAGGTAAATTCCAAGGAGTGGGATGGCTGGGTTGAATGGTAGGGTTATATTCAGGTTTCTGAGGAATCTCCAGACTGACTTCCATAGTGGCTTGACCAGTTTGCATTCCCACCAACAGTGGATTAGTGTCCCTTTTTCCCCACATCCTCGCCAGCATCTGTTGTTGGTAGATTTCTGAATGTGAGCCATTCTAACCGGGGTGAGGTGAAACCTCATTGTGGTTTTGATTTGCATTTCCCTGATTGCTAGTGACCTTGAACATTTTTTTCATGTGTCTGTTGGCCATTTGGATTTCCTCTTTTGAAAAATGTCTATTGAGGTCCTTGGCCCATCTCTTAAGTGGGTTGTTTGTTTTGATGTTGTGGAGTTTCTTGATTTCTTTGTAGATTCTGGTTATCAACCCTTTATCAGTTGCATAGTTTGCAAATATATTTTCCCATTCTGTTGGTTGCCTCTTTACTTTCCTGACTGTTTCTTTTGCAGTACAGAAACTTCTCAATTTGATGCAATCCCAAATGTTAATTTTGGCTTTGACTGCCTGTGCTTCTGGGGTGTTTTCCAAGAATTCATTGCCGGTACCTATATCTTGCAGGGTTTTTCCAATGCTCTCTAATAATTTGATGGTATCAGGTCTTAGATTTAAGTTTTAATCCATGTTGAGTGAATTTTTGTGTAAGGTGATAGGTAGGTATCTTGCTTCATGCTTCTGCATGTGGAAATCCAATTTTCCTAGCACCATTTTTTGAATAAACTGTCCTTACTCCAGGGATTGGTTTTGGACCCTTGATCAAATATGAGTTGGCTATAGATGTTTGGGTTGATTTCTGGTGTTTTTATTCTGTTCCATTGGTTTATCCATCTGTTTCTGTACCAGTACCATGCTGTTTTGATTACAACTGCCCTGTAGTATGTCCTGAAATCTGGTATTGTGATGCCTCCAGCTTTGTTTTTGTTGTACAAGATTGCTTTAGCTATTCGAGGTCTCCTGTGTCTCCATATGAATTTCAGCATCATTTTTTTCAGATCTGAGAAGAAGGTCTTCGGTATTTTGATTGGTATTGCATTGAATCTATAAATTGCTTTTGGGAGAATGGACATTTTGATGATATTGATTCTTCCAATCCATGAGCGTGGAAGATTTTTCCATTTTTTGGTATCCTCTTCTATTTCTTTCTTTAAGATTTTGTAATTTTCATCGTAGAGAATATGCAAGTAATTTTTTTATTTTATGTCTTTCCAATTTTTATGTGGACATGTCATATATTGCTCTTAACTTCCCTCTTTGTACTGCTCTTGCTGTACATGTTTGATATGCTATATATTCATTTTCAGGTATTTCAAGTTATAGCATTAATTAAACACCTAAGAGTAATTGTGTGTTAATTACAGAGTTCAACCAATAGTTTTAAGTAGAACATAAAATATACTCAAAGGGTAAAGTATTAAGTTCTTTTTTTCTTTTTCTTTTTTTTTGTTTGTTATATGGTTTTTTTTTTATTTAATAAATGTGAATTTACAAAGTGCAACTTTTGTATTGTTGTGGCTCCCCCCCCAACCTCCCTCCCTCCCGTAGCCCTCCCCTCTCCCACTCCCTCTCCCATCCCTCCCTTCATCGAGTTTCATTTTCAATTACCTTCATATACAGAAGATCAACTTAGTATACACTAAGCAAGGATTTCAACAGGCTGCACTCACACAACCACACAAGGTATAGGGTATTGTTCCACTAGTAGTGTTGTTTTTAAGTTTCATAGTAGAACACTTTAAGGACAGAGATCCTACGTGGGGAGCTTGTACCCAGTGACTCCCGTTGTTGATTTAACAATTGGCACTCTTATTTATGACGTCAGCAATCACCCAAGGCTCTTGCTATGAGCTGTCTAGGCTATGGAAGCCCCTTGAGTTCACCGACTCTGAACTTGTTTAGTCAAGGCCATATCACAGTGGAGGTTCCTTCCTCCCTTCAGAGAAAGGCGCCTCTCTCTTTGATGGCCTGTTCCTTCTGCTGGGGTCTTGTTCACCAGTATCTTTCATTTAGATTGTTTTTTTGCCACCACAGTCAGTTATTTTTGATAGTGACCTAGTCCAGTCTTTTTATAAATATCCTTTGGTTTATTTTCAATATCCTTTCTCCTCTTATAGTGAGTTTTATACTTTCATGTATTTTCGTGATGGTTGTTATCTTTGTTTCTGTAAATTTGACTTCTATATTTGGATGTTCATGTTATCATGCAGAGTGGTGAAATTTTGTCTCTTATTTCATTGAGTAGGTTTTCTGTGCCTTTACTCTTCTTCTCTACTTCAAAAATTCCCCAAATTTGAATATTAGTTCATTTAATATGTCTAGAAGTTCTTAGAGCTTGTTTTTGTTCTTTTTTTGTTTTTATTTATACTTTTTAAAAATATGACTAGAATATTTCAAAAGGTCTGTCAGATATTCTCCCTCCTATTTGACAAAGTCTGTTGAGGCTTTCAACTGCATTTTTCAAGATAAGAAGACTCTTGAAAACTTATCTGTTTACCTACATATCTATATCTATATCTGTATCTATATCTATATCTGTATATCTATGTGTCTAAGAGGCAGGGAGACAGAGCTCTCATCTTCTGGTTCCAGTGCCCACAACATCTGGAGCTAGCCTATGCTGAAGCTGGGAGCCAAAAACTCAGTCCAAGTCTCCAGTGTATGTGGCAGGAACCCAACTACAGGAGCCATCACCTGCCGCCTCCCATGGTACACGTTAGCAAGAAACTGGAATGGAAGTGTAGTCAGGACTTAAATGCAGGCACTCTGATATGAGATGTAGGCATCTCAACTGAAAACTTAAATGCTAGGCCAAATACCTGTCCTAGTTTTTTATTTGATTTAATGAGTTTTTAATCTCTAAGCTTTTTTTTTTTTTTTTGGCTCTTTTTTAAGACCTCTTTGTCCTAGCTTTCTCCTTCCATGCTAGGCATTAATTTTCCAAGTTTGTTTAACTGTCATCTGTACTCTTCCTTTCTGTGGAGTCTGAAATCAAATCAGTGCTGGGTTCCTCTGAACCCAGTTTTAAATAGTGGCTTGAAGATGTGACTTCAAGTGTCAGTTTGTTATACTGATTAAGTCTAGATGGATGCTTAGGTATAGTGTCCCTGTATATTTTTTCCACTGTTAACTGTGGCAGCAATGGGGATGGGGTTGTTCCTCTTAGTCCTAGAAGGGTTGTGCAGGTGTTGGTGTTGGTGACTGGATTCATGGCATTGCTGGGCTCAAGTCCAAGACAGGTATGCACTATCTGTAACACCCACCAAAGCCTGGGTGGACTTTGTACATAGTGGGGCAAGAGTCCAGGGCACTCACCAAACTCGGAGAAGTATTGGAAATGGCGCCATGGCAGGACAGCCGTCAGCCAGGACAGGAATGTCCTGTATTTCAGGTTTAAAGGGATGGCCCCAAGTCTGCAGGGGCATCTGAGGTTCTAGGAGAAGTTTCCAACCTGTTATGCCAAACCACCTGTCCTGTGCAGAGCAGAACACTGTTGCAACTGGGTCTAGTTGGGCTTATAGGGTTCTGGTCATTTTGCTAGGGTGGTGTAATGTCTATGTGGTCCTATGCATAAGAAGATGCAGGGCATCCATCCCTGGTAAACAGTACGTGACTGTTTCCTCAAGATGCTATCACCAGTGGTGGGCATTTACCATAACATTGAAGACACCACTTAGGACATTCACATTCCATATTGGAGTGTGTAGTTCAAGCCACAGTCCTTTATTTCTGATACAACTTCTTGCTAACACACACCCTAGGAGACAGCAGGTAATAATTCAAGCATTCAAGTCTCTGACACCCATGTAGGAGACCCAGATTGAATTTCAATGCTTCTAGCTTTGGGCTGGCCCAGCCTAGTCTGTTTCTCACATTTGAGAAGTGAAGCAGCAGATGGAAGAACTCTGTCTTTCCATTGTGAGTTCCTTCTCTGAAGCAAAGGTACTGTACGTACTCCCGGTGGTTCCCCTTGCCTGGCTGCAACCCAGTGATGATTGTAGATTCCTGCAGGAGCTAGTGTTGCCAATGACCAGCATCCCTGCAGGTGCGGCCTGCTCGGGCTGTCTCATTTGCCCTTTCTCCTACAATGAGGATTCCCTGGCTGAAGAACAGGAGATGAAGGGGGTGGGGGGGAGAGAGAGAGAAACATACCCCCCCACACACATATACTGTTGAATACTACACAGCTATAAAAAATAATGAAAGCCTGTCTTTTGTAACAAAATGGATGCAGTTGGAAGCCATTATCCTTAGTGAAATAAACCAGTCCCAAAAAGACAATACTATATGTTTTCCTGCTCTGTGGTAACTTAATTGAGTATCAAAACTACAATGTATAGGAGTGAAATTGACATTTTGAGATTTGATGATTGTTAATGCCCTTTTCTTTACTGTTGAAAAACAGTATTTTTTAGTCTTACTATTTGTTGAACTCTTCTTAGTGTAGGGTTAATCTTCTTAGTGAAAAATAAACGGAATAGATCATTTTGAAAATGGAAGTAATAGGAGAGGGAGGAGGAGGAAGGTGGCAGTGTGGGTGGGAGTGAGCATAGGGTGGAAAGTATTACAGTGTTCCTGAATCTGTATATATGAAATTTGTATACCTTTAATTCAATAAATCATTTTTTAAAAATTAAATAATTTTATGTTAACATTTATATAACCTCTGGTAGAAGAGAAACATTTTAAATAGGATGTCAGAATAAATCAATTGGTTGAATTGGATATCAAACATATTAAACTTATTGTAAAAGACTGATAAACAAGAGTCAGGTAGAAAATAGTGGATAAGGGGCTGATGATTTGGGTCAGCAGGTTAAGCTACCACTTGCAACACCAGCATTCTATCAGAGTACTTGTTCAAGTCCTGGCTTCTCCATTTCTGATCCAGCTCTCTGCCAATGTACATGTAAAGGCAACAGGAGATGGGTAAAGTAATTGGACCCCTGCCATCCATGTGGGAGACCTTGATAGAATTCTTGGTTCTTGGCTTCAGAACCAGCTATTATGGCCATTTGGGAAGTAAACTAGCAGATAAAAGATTCTCTCTCTCTCTCTCTCATATATATATATATATATATATATATATATACACACACACACGCACACATGATGTTATATATAATGTTACATATATATCATCATATATATGATGTTTTATATATATATAAGATGAAATAACTTTTGAAGTTATATATTACTTTATGCTGTTGAGCTTGTCATAGATGAGAGCAATGGTTGAGCCTACTTTTAAGTACTTAGCTTCTCTAATCACAGATATATTACATGTTGAAAATAGGAATTTTTAGTTAAAGATCCAAATGGTTTTGACCTTAACCTTTTCACTGTTCATGATTTTGAATATGTTTTAAATCATAAATGCCAGTAAGTGTTGAAAATCATTTATGTCTCAATTGTAAATATGGTTCTGTAGTTATTGTAAGATACCAAGGGAAGTACCTAGCTATTAAGAATTCCAGGCAGGGGTGGAGAGCAATGTATCTTATAGTATATGATTATAGAATTTTTATTTTCTATAATCTATTACAATATAAGTTTCTAGAGATAGAGACTTTGCTAATACTGAAATATTGACTGACACAGGTATTCAGTACTTTTGAATGATTAAAATGTACACAATTAGTGTTATGTTTTCTCCTTTTTCCCCTCACTTTATGTCATTCTTGGTTTTATATTGCCTTTAACCATCATTATAAATGGCAGCAAAATATCCATAATATGCCCTGTTATTCCCATAGCCAGTCTCCTATTAGTAGATACATTTTTGCTGTTGAACACATTGTTTTAGTGTATGTTTTCATTGATGCTCTTCATTAGTTCAGGTTATTTTGTTGGGATAAATTCCTAGAAATAGCCTTACTAAAAATACACTTGTTCCATATATTTGGGCTCCTGTATAAATTTCCAATATATTAGTAGAAAAGACATCATTAACATGAATTGTTTCCTTTGGTGTAGGAACTACGCTGCATTTTCATAGTCGAGAAGTCCAAATGTGCTCATAAAGGAGCTTCACAGATTTTATTCGTTTGAAGATTTACATTAGAAGTTTGAATTCTCATAATTCACTTTTAGATGTAGAGAAAGGTAGTGTATTTAGTGTCGAAGAAAATTGACAGCAAAGATAATATATTCTTTTATCACATTACACTGAGAAAATTGTAGGAAGATAATAACTGGCATTAGTTACTGGTAGTGTTTAAACATGCCAATTAAGTAGGAGTCAAGGTAACATCTTGATGAATATTGAATAAGCCTATTACTTGTCCTCCTTTTCCAACTTTTATGTAGGTGGGAAGGTGAAAGAGTTTGGGTTTTTCATTCATTCATTCATTCATTCATTCTAAAATTCACATGAATATTCTAAATGTACCTACATTGTTCACATTTATTTCTTACAGGAGAAATGATCAAAGTGTTGCTGCTATTTTATTCTTGTGTCATGGAATGTTGGGACTTATTAGGACCTTTAAGAGCTAGTATGTTTATATTATTTGTGCACCCCTTTAAAGGAGCACATTTTGGTTGAATGCCAGTAAAATCTTAATCCTTTGGCCTGTTACAGGTCAGGAGATCCTGATATCTTTGTGTCCTAGCTTCCTCCTGCCTGAAAGTACATTATTTAAGTCATCCTTATTGCACAGAAATCGGCCATCAGCATTTCCTACCCCTGACTCATGTCTTGACTTTGCTGGCAGACGTGTTCTAACAAGGCCAGTAATATCCTTTCAGGCCTTGCCTCTATCGATCTACAATGTAAGAACAGATATCTCATATTTCTTTCTAGGTTCAAGATTACTAATCGCTTCCCATGTATTTTTTTAAAGTTTTATTTATTTGTTTAAAAGTCAGAATTAAACAGAAAAGGAGAGGCAGAGAGAGAGAGAGAGAGAGATCTTCCATCTGATGGTTCACTCCCCAGTTGGCTGCAACAGCCTGAGCTGCACCAGTCCGAAGCCAGGAGCTTCTTCCAGTTCTCCCATGCAGTGCAGGGGCCCAAAGACTTGGGCCATCTTCTACTGCTTTCCCAGGCCATAGCAGAGAGCTGGATTGGAAGTGGAGCAGCCTGGACTTGAATCAACATTCATATGGGATGCTGTCACAGCAGGCGGTGGCTTTACCCACTATGCCACAGTGCTGGCCCCACTTACCATGTATTTTAACAAGCTTTTGTTTGTTTGTTTGTTTTTTAATAAATGATTATCTATTATCTATATATGATGATTGGGTTCATTTTCAGACTTCTTTAAATTTGTCCCCTATCACCATTCCTCTTGAGTGTTATTTCTCTAATTTTACAGAAGCTTAATGATTGAAAAGTAATCATGGTCTTGGAATTGTAAAAGTTAACAAATAGCTCATACTCAGCAGATGTGGTCACTATTGAACATTCTTATATCACCAAATGGAACACCAGAAGTTGACAAAACTGTAAAGGAAGATGAAAAAAGTTTTAATGTTAATGAGAAATGTTAATTCTTCTACCTTGCTATATAAAGGGTACAGAGAAATAAGTAAAAATATAATAGATTTAAATAACACAGTTAATAAGCTTAGTCATATGGTCCTGTATACAGTGAGAATTTTCTTTCAGAGCACTCATAGAAAATTAACACATGCAGCACAAGGTTACTTAAAAAGTTTGTACAAAATGGAGTTTAAAAGTAAGTTTATTCTGGTGCAGAATAATTTGAAATCCTTATACAGTTTTTGTGTGATACATATTTTCCATAAACTTTATGATTTTTTTAAAGATTATTTATTTGAAAGGCAGAAAGAGACAGACACAGACATCTTCCACCTGCTGGTTCACTCTCCCTAATGGCTACCACAGCCAGGTCAAGGCCAAGTCAAAGCCACGTGCCTGGAGTTCCATCAGGTCTCCCACATGGATGATAGGGGCCCAAGCACTTGGTCCATCACCTGCTGCTTTCACAGACTTATCAGCAGGGCGCTAGATCAGAAGCAGTGCAGCTGGGACTCAAACCGGCATACCAGCATGGTATGCCAACATTGCAAGAAGAGCTTTACCCCCTGGTCTCATCTTTTTTAAAAGAGGGAAATTAAATACATCTCTAGAAAGCAGGTCAATTTAGTGATATTGTGTACCACACTTACTCATTATTGGAAGAGATAAATTAGGAAAA
Source organism: Oryctolagus cuniculus (assembly GCF_964237555.1). Lineage (NCBI taxonomy): Eukaryota > Metazoa > Chordata > Mammalia > Lagomorpha > Leporidae > Oryctolagus > Oryctolagus cuniculus. Next base: position 158,678,381 of record NC_091434.1, on the reverse strand, counting down.
TGTTTGATAAGGTAGATATCCATTTCTGGATATGTGTCTGTTTTCTTTCCCCTCTCTTTCTCTTTCTTCTCCATCTTTACACCTCTGCATACAAATTTATATGAGTATATGATACACCCACATCTTCTCTATGCCATACACATAATGTATCTGTGAGATATATATAATATGTAACATATATAGTGTACTTATAAGTGTCTCATATATAATCCTGAATTATTTACATGAGTGTATCTAATAAAGAAGGGATTTTTAAATAATTATTGTAGACCGTCCATACAGAACCTACACAAGTGATCACAGTGAGATAAAACACAGGAAGTCCTCTCTTTAAAAAGAACTTTAAGATGCAGGCACTTGCCTAGCTATTAAGATGCCAGTTAAAATGCCTGTGGGCCCACAGTGTAGTGCCTGGGTTCAGCACCTGCCTCTGGCTCTGACTCCAGCTTCTTGCTAATGCAGACCATGGGAAGCAGTGGATGGCTCAGATAATTAGGTTCCTGCCACCCATGTGGGAAAACCAGTTTACATTCTTGGCTCCCAATTTCAGCCACTGCCCAGTCCTGGCCATTTCAGTTATTTGGGGAGTGAACAAGAAGGTAGGAGTTCCTTCTATTTCCATCTCAGCTTGTCTCTTTCTCTATCTCTCTGCCTGTCAAATGGATAAATTTAATTGTTTTTCTCAAATGGATGAAGGTCAAGGGAATGATCAACATAAAATTCAGTCTTAGGATGCTTAGGATGCTTTTTCCCATATCCTTACCAACATTTATTGTTTGTTGATTTTTGGATGAAAGTCATTCTAACTAGGGTGAGGTGAAACCTTATCATGGTTTTGACTTGCATTTCCCTGATGACTAGTGATCCTAAGCATTTTTTCATGTGTCTGCCATTTGAATTTCCTCTTTAGAAAAGAAATGTCTTTGGGGTTGGCGCTGTGGTACAGTAGGTTAAAGCCCTGGCCTGAAGCACCGGCATCCAGTATGGGCTCCGGTTCAAGTCCCAACTGCTTCTCTTCCAATCCAGCTCTCTGCTGTGGCCTGCGAAAGCAGTAGAGGATGGTCCAAGACCTTGGCCCCCTGCACTCATGTGGGAGACCCGGAGGAAGCTCCTGGCTCCTGGCTTCGGAATGGTGCAGCTCGGGCCATTGTGGCTGTCTGGGGAGTGATGGAAGACCTCTCTCTCTGTCTCTACCTCTCCCTGTAACTCTGTCTTTCAAATAAATAAAATAAATCTTAAAAAAGAAGAAAAAAAAAGTCTGTTCAAGTCCCTTGCCCATTTCTTAACTGGATTATTTGTTTTGTTGTTGTTGAGTTTCTTCAGCACTTTTTAGATTCTGGATATTAATTCTTTATCAGATGCATAGTTTGCAAATATATTTTCCCATTCTGTCAGTTGCCTCTTTGCTGAGTGATTCTTATACAGTGTGGAAGCATCTCAGCTTGATGTAGTCCCATTTGTCTAATTTGCCTTTGATCGTCTAATTTTTTGGGGTCTTTTCAAAGAAGGCTTTGCCTATGACAGATTCTTACAGAGTCTCCCCAGTGTTCTCTAGTAATCTGATAGTATCAGGTGATAGATTTAGATCCTTGATCATTTTGTGTTGGTTTTTTCATAAGGTGTAAGGTAGGGAGTCTTGTTTCATACCTCTGTACATTGAGATCCAATTTTCCCAGCACCATTTGTTGAAGAGACTATCCTTTCTCCAGGGATCATCTGATTTTAGCTCCTTTGTCAAAGATTATTTGGTTGTAGATCTGTGGATTGATTTCTGGGGTTTCTATACTCTTCTGTTGGTCCACATGTCTATTTTTGTGCCAGTACCAGGCTGTTTTGATTATAACTGCCCTGTAGTATGTCTTGAAATCTGATATTGTGATGCCTCTGGCCTTGTTTTAGTTGCACATGATTGCTTTAGCTATTCAAGATCTCATATTTATATATGTATTTTAGCATCATTTTTTTCTAGATTGAGAATCTGTAAAATGCTTTTGATGGTATGAATATGTTGATGATATTAATTATTCTAATCCACATTGAAGATTTTTCCATTTTTTCATGTCTTATTTCTTTTATTAATGTTTTGTAATTTCCATCATAAAGATCTTTCACATCCTTGGTTATATGTATTCCAGTGTATGTAGTTTTTTTCTGTAGCTATTGTAAACGGGATTGATTTTAGAAGTTTTTTCTCAGCTTTTGCATTGTCTCTGTATACAAAGGCTATTCATTTTTGTGTGTTGATTTTACATCCTGCAACTTTACCAAACTCTTTTATGAGTTCCAGTAGTCACTTAGTAGAGTTTTTTGGATCCCCTAAATATTGAATCATGTCATTTGCAAGTGGGGATAACTTGACTTCTTCCTTCCAATTTCTATTCCTTTAATTTCTTTCTCTGCATAATGGCTCTGGCTAAAACTTCCAGGACTATACTTAATAGCAGTGATGAGAGTCGGTATCCTTGGCTGGCTCCCGATATTTATGGAAATCCTTACAACTTTTCCCTAATCCAATAAGATGCTGGCTGTGGGTTTGTCATAATTTACCTTGATTGTGTTGAGGAATGTTCCTTCTATACTGAATTTGCTTAAGGTTTTCATCATGAAATGATGTTGTATTTTATCAAATGCTTTCTCTGCATCTATTGAGATAATCATATGGTTTTCATTATTCAATTTGTTAATATGATGTATCACAATTATGGATTTGTGAATATTTAACTATCCCTGCATAGCATGAATAAATCCTATTTGGTCTGAGTGAATGATCTTTGTGATGTGTTGTTGGATTTGAGTAACTAGTATTTTGAAGGTGTGTTCATCAGGGATATTGGTCTATACTTCTCTTTCTCTATTTTATCTTTTTTCTGATTTATGAATTAAGGTCATGCTGTCCTTAGAGAAGAAGTTTGGGAGGATTATCTCCCTTTCAATCATCTTAATAGCTTGAGAAGAATTTGAATTATTTCTTTAAACGTCTCATAGAATTCAGCAGTGAAGCCATCCAATTCTTTACTTTGTTGAGAGGGTCTTTATTACTGGTTCAATATCTATCTTGGTTATTGGTCTGTTTAGGTTTGCTAGGTCTTCATGACTCAATTTAGGTAGATTGTATGTCTCCAGAAATCCATCCATTCCCTCTGGATTTTCCAATTTGGCATATAGCTCTTTGTAGTTATTACTGATGGTTCTTTTTATTTTTGTGGTTTCCATTGTTACATAACCTTTTTCATCTCTGATTTTATTAGTTTCAGTCTTCGCCTTTTTTGGTTAGCTATACCAATGGTATATAAATTTATGTTTTCAAAAAACTACTTCTTCACTTATCTTTCATAATGTTTTGGTTTTTTTTTATTCTAATTATTTTTTCTCTCTTGCTAATTTCGGGTTTGTTTTGATTTTTTTTTAGGTTCTTGAGATGGATTGATAGCTCATTTATTGATGCCTTTCCAATTTCTTGGTGCAGGCACCAATTTCTGTAAACTTCTTTAATACTGCTGTATCTATATCCCATAAGTTTTGATTTTATTGTCAACTTCATTTCCTAGAGTTTTTTTTTTTTTACCTTTTCATTTCTTCTGTGACCCACTGTTCATTCAAGAGCATGTTGTTCAGTTTACATATGTTTTTGTATATGTCCTAGGTTCTTGAGTTGTTTATTTCCAGCTTCCTTCCATTGTGATCAGAAAAGATGTATGGTATGATTAAATGTTTTTGAGTTTGCAGAGATTCACTTTATGGCCTAGCATATGGTGTAACCTAGAGAAATTCCATGCACTTGTAAAAAGATGTGTATTCTGCAACTGTGGGATGAAAGTTTCTGTAGATAAAAGGTCCATTTGGTCAATACTGTAGATTACCTCCTTTGTTTATTTGTTAATTCTCTGTCCAGTTGATCTGTCCAGTAATCAAAATGGGGTGTTGAAGTCCCCATTACTATTGTATTGGAGTCTATGACTCCTTTTAGATCCATTAACATTTGTTTTAAATAGTGATACACTCTGGCATTGGGTGTATATAAATTTATTATAGTCACATTGTCCTGTTGAATTGATCCCTTAGTCATTATATAGTGTTCTTCTTTATCTCTTTTAACAATTTTTGTGTTAAAGTCTATTTTTTCTGATATTAGGATGGCTACATCTGTTCACTTTTTGCCTTCCATTACTGTGAAATATCTTTTTCCATCCTTTTACTTTCAGTGTGTTTTATTTGTAAGGTGTGTTTCTTGTAGACAGCAAACAGATGGGTCTTCTTTGTAAATCCAATAGCCAGCCTATTTTGTTTAATTAGAAAATTGAAGCCATTTACATTCAAGGTGACTATTGATAAGTAATGCCTTGACTCTACCATTTTTCCATAATATTCCTATTGTTTGCTTTGGATATCCTTTATACTTTCACTGGGAGATTTTCTGCCCTCACATTCTTTTATAATGATGACTATCTTTCTGTGTTTATGTGTATAGCACATCTTTAAGCATCATTTGTAAGGCTGGATGTGTGTTGACGAATTCTTTAAATTTCTGTTTGTTATGGAAGATCTTTATTTCACCATCATTCATAAATCATAGCTTTGCAGGGTACAGTATTCTGGGTTGACAGTGTTTTTCTCTTAAGACTTGGACTTTGTCTCTCCATTCTCTACTAGCCTGAAGGTTTTCTGGTGACAAATCAGCTGTGAGTGTAATTGGACATCCTCTGAAAGTAATATGGCATTTTTAGTGCACACTCTAGAACCTTTTCATTATGTTTTATTGTTGAAAGTTTGACTACAATGTGTCATGGTGAAGATCTTTTCTGGTCACGTCTGTTAGGAGTTCCCTTTGCCTTTTGTACATTCTTTCTCCAAATGAGGGAAGTTTTCTGTAATTATTTCACTAATAGGCCTTCTAGTCCATTTGCTCTTCCTACACCTTCAGGAACTCCTAAGACCCATATGTTTGATCTTTGCATAGCACCCCATAAATATCCAACATTGTTTTTTAATTTTTTAATTTCTTTTTTTTCAGTCTGAGAAATTTCCAAGATTTGTCTTCTAGCTCAGATATTCTTTCTTCTCCCTATCAAGCCTGTTAAGATTTTCTGCTGTACATTTTAATTCACAATTATTCGTTTATAATATTTCATATTGATTTCTCTTTAAAATCTCAATCTCAAGGGAAAAATTTTTTTCCATGTCAGGTGTGAATTTCTTTAACTTGTGAATTTGCTTCTCATTGCTTCTGAATAATCCTATAATTAATCTTTTCAATTCCTTATCAGGCATTCATCAGTATCTTTATCTTCACATTGTCATATTGAAGTGTTGTTGTGTTCCTTTGAGGGAGTTTTGTTGTCTTCCTTCTTATTCTTGAATTTCTGTGTTTATTTTTTGCACATTTGTGGAAATACTTGTTGGTTTGTTCCTCTGATGGCTTTTACCTGTGAATTATGACTGTGGCTTTAGTGGAGTGTTTGCTCTATCAGTCAGTATCCAAAGACTTGTGCTGGATGTGGCCAGGGAGCTCTAGTCAGTGCTCCAGTAGGGGCGAGTACCCAGGGTGCCACCCAAGTTGGGCATGGTTCATCTCCTCTCTTGTCAGCAGGGGAGCCCTATGATCACCTGTGTTGAAATAATCATATCCTCACCTCCTCTCTACCGAGATCAATGCCCTGGGTTAGCCCACAGTAGGTGCAATACTCACCCATGCTGCTGCATTAACTGCACAAAGGATCTATATGGCCCTTGTGTGAGCACAGATCCAGCAACAGTAGCCCACACCAGGCAGCTGAGGAGCTCTGAGCCTCTGACACCTCACACAGTGATTGCCCAGAGATCCAGCTATACCCTGAGCCCTGTCAAGCAGTCACTGTGTTCCCACAATCACAGCACACAAGGATCCCACAGTCATGGGGTACAGAGGATCCACTCTGCCCTGCTAACCTATCCCATCCACGGAGAGTCAGAGACGTCCCCAGTGTCAGCTGCCTGTGGGTGCTCCACCTTAGCAGTTTGAACCCCAGAGCCTCTTTATATTGAGAGGCTGAGGTCACCTGACAGTCCTATGTAGATGACCTGCCCTTATTAATCCTCCCAGCCACACCCTTTAAAGGCAGTGAGGAATACGGATGTTTCCCTTTGTAAAATCTTTGTATTACACACGTGCCACTTTTTGTGGCAAATTTGCAGGTTCTCCTCACCAGTTGCCAAACCCACACATGAGCCACCACAGTCACTACTAGTGTCAGATTGTGCTTTGTCTCTACCAGTTGCTGGGCATGTGCACAAGAGCCACTGCAGCCACTCCTGATGTCGAATGGTGTCTTCTCCCAGCTGGTTGCTGAGCGTCATTGTGGGGGAATGGGGAGAGAAGTGGGCCTTTTTCTATCCGCTGTGTTATGTGGGTACACTTTCCCCCTCAGGGCTCCCGGCTGGAATCAAAGTGTACTCTGCCAGGCTCTCCCTCTGGCTGTATTACCAGTGACATAGGCTGCTGCAGTCTGCTCTCACCTCGCTCTCCAAAGCTGGCTCTTCCTCCAGCTCTTGACAAGCAAAGGTGGTGGTGTGTTGAGTCCAAGCTCATTGCTGCGCATGTGCACCTTCCGCAGTGGTCCATGGTGCCCCTCATCCTTCTGTAGAATTTCCACCAGATTTCTCTCCACCTCTTCCCTGGGAATGTACTTCTATTTTTTTTTTTTTTTGCTACTATTTCCCCCTTACCTAAAGCAGTACATCCTTTCCCTATTCTACCACCTTTATTTAAAAAAAAAATATTTATTTACTTGAAAGTCAGAGTTACACAGAAAGAGGAGAGGCAGAAAGAGAGAGAGGTCTTCCATCCGCTGGTTCACTCCCCAATTGGCCGAAACAGCCAGAGCTGCACCAATCCGAAGCCAGGAGCTTCCTCCGAGTCTTCCCACGCTGGTGCAGGGGCCCAAGGGCTCAAGCCATCTTGTACTGCTTTTCCAGGCCATAGCAGAAAGCAGGATCTGAAGTGGAGCAGCCGGGATTTGAACTGGCACCCATATGGGATGCTGGCACTGCAGGCGGTGGCTTTACCCGCTGTGCCACAGTGCTGGCCCCTATTCTGCCATCTTGAATTCCCTTTGGAATTTAATATTCTTAACAAGAGCAGAGAACAGGAAGAGATCATAAAGTGACTAACTAAACAAAGAAGTAAACTTCCCCTCTGGGATTTTTCACACTAGGGCTGACAAGAAAAAAAAAAAATAAGCTCTTTTCTTTGTTGCTCAAGACATGGTAAAAAGACACAAGTGTGTGTCTTTCTAATCACTGAATCCTCTAGAGTGGTTTCACCTAGCTTCTATTTTTTTTTTTTTTTTTGACAGGCAGAGTGGACAGTGAGAGAGAGAGACAGGGAGAAAGGACTTCCTTTACCGTTGGTTCACCCTCAAATGGCCGCTACGGCGTGCTGCGGCCGGCACACCACGCTGATCCGAAGCCAGGAGCCAGCTGCTTTTCCTAGTCTCCCATGCAGGTGCAGGGCCCAAGTACTTGGGCCATCCTCCACTGCCCTCCCGGGCCACAGCAGAGAGCTGGACTGGAAAAGGGGCAACCGGGACAGAATCCAGTGCCCCGACCGGGACTAGAGCCCCGTGTGCCGGCGCTGCAGGTGGAGGATTAGCCTATTGAGCCTCCTCGGTTCCAGCCAGCTTCTATTTTTTAACAATTTTTTTAGATGACTTGTTTTTCATTTACGTTTAGTCAAAGACTTAAGGCTCTAGTAAACAAACTTTATGCCTGATATCATTCACAATAAAAATTTTTAATAAGTAAATTAGAGATGTACCATATTGATGAAGATTACAAAATAGTTTAGAAGGTGCTTGTCAATGAAGGATTAAAAGAGGTGTTCTAGAAGTTGGTGTGGTCATGAGTGGCCATAGTTTTTGGCATCTGTGTAGGTTTTTGCCCTATTCTATCTATCAAAGTGAAATTCACAACTCCTTTCTCATTTTAATTTTTTAAAAATTTATTTGAAAGCCAGAGAGAGATTTTGGCATCTGCTGTTTCACTTCCTTAATGCCTGCAACAGGCTGGGCCGGGTTGATTTCAGCAGCCTAGGAGTATTCATATCTCCCATGTGGGTGACTGCAACCGAAGTATTTACTGGGGTTGTCACCCTCTGCTTCTCATGATGCTGTGGATTAGCAGGAAGCTTTAATTGGGAGTGGAGTTTGGACTCCCATATGGGATACAAGTGATCACAGAGGTATCTTAACTGCTGCACCAAATGCCCAACCCTACATTTCTCTTTCTGAGAAATGGCAGGAGGAAGAGGTGCAAAAACTGGGACATACCTCCATAAAGATTATTTGTGTCACTGTTATACATATTTATATACAAATATATGCTTAATATTTATAGCCATTTCTTTGGCGAATCACATATGGGAGTACATTGAGAGTTTCAGAGGAGCACAAAAGCAGTTATAAGTGCTTTCAAAATATTTCTAACTAGGAGGAAAACTTTATGAAAAGAATGTGAGCAGTCAGTAAAATCTGTGGAAAACTACTGGTCTGTGTGCCCACCAGAATCTTCAGATTTCAGTTATGAAAGTGTATTTCTGAGGGTGAGTCTTCCACATTTGACCTCATAATACTGAGTAAAGAAGGTCTGTATGCCATGGCAATCTATTTCAGTTGCCAACCAGTTGCTAAACTACTCAAGGCCTGAGAATCCAACATCAAATTGAGAATTTTCCTCTACTCCTTTATTTTGCTTCTACATCTACTTTTATTCTTATTCCTTTTATACCTCTGCTTCATCTAAGACCATCTTCATCCATGACATGGTAGAAAATAGTTTTTGCGGGGTATGTTCTGTGGTGTGGTGGGTAAAGCCACCACCTGCTGGCATATGCTGGCATCCCATATGAGCACTGGTTCAAGTCCCAGCTGCTCCACTTCCTACCCAGCTCTCTGCTATGGACTGGGAAATCAGTAGAAGATGGCCCAAGTGCTTGTGTCCCTGCACCCACGTGGGAGATCTAGAATGGCAGAGCTCCAGCCACTGTGGCCATCTGGGGAATGAACCAGCAGATGGAAGACCTCTCTCTCTCTATCTTCTTCTGCCTCTCTGTAACTTTGCCTTTCAAATAAAAAAAAAATCTTTAAAAAATAGTTTTTGCTAACCTCATTGTGTAAGTCTAAAACAAATTTAGCTGCTTTGCACTCCTAATTAAGTCTCTCTTCCCTCTGGCATATGACTTTAGTTTCAAAAGAAGTTTCATTCAGATACTGGTTTCCTTTATCACTGAAATCACCTCTGCTCTACGTGTGTGTGCTGTGACATTATACATGTGATGATAGGAGAAGAGACATAGTCACAATTATTTCCTAAATTTTTATTGTACTCCTTTCCTCAGTTTTCTATATTTTGCAGACTCCCTGAATATGACTTACAAAATTAAATGCAGATTGCTCCATGAAAATGGTAGATTGTTTATCAAAAACAACACAAGAAAGTGGGGTGTTATTTTTCGCGGGAGTCTTTATCTTGTTAAATTTCATGTTTTCTGTTATGTGGTGTCTTGCTCAGTGGCATTTTCTTCTTGCTGTGCTGAGTCTCACTGCTTGTGATCTCTCAAAGTTATGAGAAATATTGATAAGATTTTTTAATATCAAGTGTGTGCCAGTCAAGTTTGTAAATAAGCTGGAATGAATTGGTGTGTGGTAAAGACAAGATGCTATTAATTAAAAGATAAGCCAAGAAAACATGTTATTTTGTTATGATGATTTGAAAAGCCAGATGTCGACAGACTTACTCCATTCCTAGGAGAATGTCTTAGGAAATTCACTGCAAATCACTCACTTTTATGATGCAGATTTCTTTTTTGACAGAAGATCTTAAAAACATAGAAAGTAATAGACCTGAACTAATTGCCTCTATTTTTTAAGAATTAGCAATACTCAAAAAAGACTTCCCAAAAAGAGGTGGGGGAAGTCTTCAAGAGGCAAAAGCAGTTTTCTGGGTAACCACCTCTTCTGTCAAGAAACCCGTAGCCTTTTTCCTGGCTGTCTCTAAAAATGGTGTTCTAATTAATGTTTGAATTAATAAATTAATAGATTTCAACAGCTACCTCTAATGTTTTACCTTAGCCTAAATTCGTATAGCATAATCTTGCATTTTGTGGTTCAACACACTGATTTTTTGGAACTGCTGAATAACTATTACAAGCTGTAGAGCTTATTGTTATATTCCTTCTTAACTGTGCCATCTGTCACAAACAAAAGCAAAGGTACAAGTCTCATTCAGCCACAAAAGATTCTCTGTTGCTTCCTCTGCCTTCTGTGGAAACACATCAATCTGGAAGAACATTAATGCTGCATGTTAAAGAAAATCTTTATTCTTTCATTGCAGATGGGGGACTCAAGGAGATTTCACCACTACCCATCCTCGTCCAGTAGTCAAAGTCAAACTCTTCACAGAGAGCACCGGGGTGCTGGCCCTTGAAGACAAAGAGCTGGGAAGGGTGAGTTATGGTCAGCCCTGTGTGTCCCTAATAGCACAGTTTTGACTTCTTTTGATGCAAAATTAAGGTGTCTTAGTATGACAGGCATGAACTTTCTGTTCATAAATTGCATAAAATCGTTTACCTTAATCCTTAATGTGTTAAACATATTGTCTTTAACATAGAGAATATTGTGAAAGGCTTTAGAAGTGCAGGTGCACACAAGCATCTCAGTTCATCATCATTGAGTCAATCATTTTTCCCACATGTGCACTTCTGGCCATTTGATGTGAGTGGCTCTGATCAACTCATCATTCTCGGTAAAAGTTAATTCTTATCTAGCATGTTTCTTCCCAAGAATTGAAAGAATCATCTTTATGTTTGAAGTCATCTACTCTTTGTGTTCCTTGTGATTGAATTAGATAATTGAAGAATATCTCTTAAGGATGTTTATTTCTCTTCTTACATTTTCCCTGTGAGAAAGTCTCCCTCACACACTGATTTAACATTGAACTATCTTTTATCCTGTGGACACTTCTGCACATCTATACTATATTTATCACCTAAGCCCAATATGTCCACTGTGTTCATCTTCTACTGCTAGTAGAAATGTTAGCATTAGCTTAGGATGAGGATACTTGAAAGCATTTAACAGATAGTGGTGTGACCAATTTGGTTTCATAACTTTAAGCAGGAATCAAACATTACTTAAACTAAAGTCATTTGATACATCATATACATTTTACATAATTGTACATAAAGTGTTGTTAGGCTGACAGTATACTTTTATTTATGAATTATTGTAAAATATATTCCTAGGTAATTTTTGTTCTATTGGATGGTGTCTTTAGTAAAAGATATATTTTGGAGGTTTTTCCTATCTATATTACTTTCAGAAGTGTTAACAATACAAACATTCTTTCTGACTTTTATTAAAAAAGGAACTACTTGGAGAATATTTTGAAGCCTCAAGTTCAGGGCTCAAACTTTTCTGTTAGTTGAGAGGAGTGTTTTAGACACTTCCCAGGTAATACTAAAGTGCACGTAGGGTTGGGAATCACTGGTACAATGGTGTCATGGACACCAGTATAAAGCTGGGCTTGAGTAGGGATAAGGAAGGAAAAATCTGTCATAGCAGACAGTTGTGCAATGACAGCTCAAGTGTTGGTAGGCATTGGGCAGTTGAAGGTTACTTTCTTTGGCAAGTGCTTGACACACAAATTTCCTTTATTGGTAGCAGATACAGATACATATTTATGGAAATAGAGGTGGCATATGGAGATTTTTCAACCAAATTGGTGGCCAACCCTCCCTCAGGTGCTAACAGAACACCTGGAGGCAGAAGAGGGATTTTTTGCAGATTACGATTATGAAAAATATGTCCTAGTAGGTAAATAGCTTCCAGTTGAGCTCCCAGAGTATTCATTTTACCATAATCAAGATGATTTTGTCTTGAAAAACTTGAAAATGAAGGCTTACCTAACATAGCCATATAAGAATATAAATATGAGAAGAACATCATTACACTACAGGTTAAGCCACCTCTTGGGTTGCCTGCACCCCATATTTAAGTGCCAGTTAGAGTACCAGCTACTCCACCTCTTCTTTAGCTTTCTGTTAATGCATCCTTGGAGGCTACAGATGATGGCTCAATCACTTGGGCCCCTGCCACCTTGTGGGAGACCTGGGCTCTTGGATTCGACCTGGCCCAGCTCTGGCTTTGTGCATATTTGGGGAGTGAACCAATGGATGGAAAGTTTCTATCTGTTTCTCTGTTTTTCATTTATATAAAAATAAAGAAACATCTTTCAAATCTAGATAATAATCCCATGAATTATCTCTCTGCTTGCATTGGTGTTAAGCATACAAATCAAGGAGTCAGTTTGCTTTTTAGTGTGGTGTTACCAGAACATCTTCTGCGTTCTAACTTAATTAAATAATATCCACAATAGCAAAAAGGCTACATAATTTGAGAGTAGTAATATTCTTGACACTAAGTTGTTCATTTTACATACTTATCCTTTTTGCCATCTGAGAATCTGTACTTATGTGTAACATTTCTAACATGGATATGTTCATAACTGATTGTGTTTGTCTTATAAATGTAGATGCTATGTAGAAACAACAGGTAGTAATTAATTTTAGTTACCTTCTAAATATTAAGATGAATTATCCTTGCTTAACTGATTATTTCATTATTAAAAAGTAACAACTTTGTCTTTCACACATTTTGTTACACCTAAGTAGGGAAAGTAAATGAAATTTGTACCCCTTAAGTGAAATTTTAAAAACTCAAAAAATCACATTCTATGCCGTAATATATTAAAGTTAAAAATCATTAAAATTTCAGAAAACTTTTTAAAAAGTGAGAAAGTAAAGATTAGCTTGCATATTTATCTTTCTTCATCACGTTGTTTCTTCTGTTTGCTTTATTAAGCATCAAAGGAGAGCTGTCTGAAGAGGGATCAGAATGTACATGATTTGGGTTTGTTCTTGAAACTTGACAATAGAGAAGCTGATAGGAATGTGTGTCCTCTACTTCACACAGAGGAAGTGAAAACACTGCTTCCCTTCTCAACTGTGTCCAAACAACTGTTTTCTTGGGAAAACAGTACTGTGTAAGGAACTCTAATTTTCCCTTTCTTGTCCCTCTTTTTTTTTCTACATGCTATGTGAGGGTACTCCAAAATGTGGAAAAGGCTAATCCTCCACCTAGCAGCGCCAGCACACCGGGTTCTAGTCCCGGTCAGGGCGCCAGATTCTGTCCCGATTACCCCTCGTTACCCCTCTTCCAGGCCAGCTCTCTGCTGTGGCCCGGGAAGGCAGTGGAGGATGGCCCAAGTGCTTGGGCCCTGCACCCCATGGGAGACCAGGAGAAGCACCTGGCTCCTGCCATTGGATCAGCACAGTGCGCCGCCCGCAGTGCGCCAGCCGCGGCAGCCAGTGGAGGGTGAACCAACGGCAAAAAGGAAAACCTTTCTCTCTGTCTCTCTCTCTCACTGTCCACTCTGCCTGTCAAAAAAAAAAAAAAAAAAAAAAAAAGAAAGAAAGAAAGAAAGAAAAGTAGGATTAAAAAATAAGTTTCTTTTGGTGAAAAAAAAAATGAAACCCTTGGAAATCATTCACAATGCAAACTTTCCAGAAACTGTTGATGATCTCTCTTAGATTTGGTTATGGTAAATTCTCTAATTCTCCATAAGATTCTCACTATTTTTTGTTTATTTATTGGAGAGACACAGAAAAAATTCGTATAAGTAAAACTAGAGAGTCCCCATCTGAGGGTTCATTCCTCAAATGCCCACCACAGCCAGGGCCAGGCTGGAACTGAATCTGGAAGTTAGGAACTCAGTCCAGATCTCCCATGTGAGTGACAGGCACCCATTTTATTGAGCCATCACCATTTCTTCTGGGATGTCTATTAGCAGGCAGCTGGAGCTAAGAGCCAGAACCTGGAATCCAGTCCAGTTACTGTGGAATGCAGAACACAGATGTCTTAACTCCTAAGCTAAATGCCTGTTCCCAGAAAGTTCTTCATTTATATTAAAATGGTTAGGGGCAACATAGCTGAATATTCCATATGCATAACTGGACAGTAGAGGATAAATACATCCCTAACTGCCTAGTTTAAAGGTAGTTATCGTAGAACTTTTAATTTCAACATACAAAATTATTTATATGCCAGGAATGTTTTAAAATGGTCTATTGGATAATTAACATCCTAATTATTCATAAGAATATAGTTAAATCAATAAAAATCACTTTAGACCTTTCCTTAGCTCAAACTGATAAAATTTATATTTAAGGATTTAAAAAGAATTTCCAGCATTTGATAGATATATATATGCATATGAAGCAAAAAAGCATTAGAGATGCTGCTAGCAAAATCATAATCATAGGTATTTTGTTCAATTTGAAAACAAAATTTAGTATCCTATTTTATTGAAATAGTTGGCATAAGATTACCATTGCTTTAGCTACTTATTTCACATAATTTACTGCAAAATGGAATGGAAATTCAGTTGCATTTCATATTCAAGAGTACTTCAAAAGATTCATGGGAAAATGAAACTTTAGTGGAAAAAATTTAGATTCATGCCTGGATTTTTCATAAAATGCATTTCCATGAACTTTTTGACTACCTCTTGTTTGTCTAATTAAGCTCATTATACACAGACAATTTTATTTTTGTTGTTTTACCAAGAAAATGAAAATCACAGAAAATGTCCCCTTCTTCCTTAAATCCTTTCATATTGTAATTGCTCAGGAATCTTTACTAGTCAAATCTCAGCAGCCAGATCAGAACCACAGAAAGGTCAAGGGCCAGAGGTGATTCATGGATGGTATGATTTCTTCATAGTCAGTAGCAGCTAATTGTGTCTGGCTTACAGACCTCATGCTGTGAAGCGTTGACAGGAGACCGCTTATCCTGTCTTTGGAGGGAAGGAGATGTGGTGACCTGCAGCAGTGTCCCTCAGAGGGTTTAGCTCCATCCTTGTCTGAGGAGTTGGCCAGCACCCTTCCTAGAGAGGTAAAGGAAAGCATTGCCTACCTTCCCGCCGCTGAAGAAGGTTAAATAAGCTGCAAATAAGCATCATCCATGGTGGTTCCATGAGGCTGATTATAGTAGCAGACATTTAACTCTTCCCTCAAAATGATAAGATAATGCAAATATTAGACACATACTGTACTCATTCCTTACTTCTGATGGAGGTATATTGTTGTTGCATTACTGTTTTAATTTTCTCTTCTTTAACGACTTATACTAATGATGTAGAACATTTGTCTGTGTGCTTTCCTATCATCTTTACCTAGGAGGAGGACTCTGTTTAGATATTTTCTCTAATTTTTAATTGCATTGCTTGTTTTCTTATTTTTGAGTCTGAAAGATTGTAAAATGATGCTTACATCCCTTTATCAGATTATAAAACATAAGTATTTTTCTTTCAGTCATGGTTCATCTTTTCATTCTATCTTTATTTTTTCAAAGATTTATTTTTTGTTTACTTAAAAGACAGAGCTATAGAGAGAGGAGGAACGACACACACACACAGAGGGTGAGAGAGATCTTCCACCCACTGGTTCACTCCCCAAATGGCTACAATGGCCAGGTTGGGCCAGGGTGAATCCAGAAGCAGGAGCTTTTTCCAAGTCTCCCATGTGGGTTCAGGGGGCCCAAGCATTTGTGCCATCTTCTGCTGCTTTCCCAGGTGTATTTGGAGGGTGCTGGATCGGAAATGGAGCAGCTGGGACCCAAACTGACACCTATATGGGATGCTGGTATAGCAGGCAGAGGGTTACCTGCTATGTCGCAGTACCAGTTCTCATTCTCTTAATATTATGCCCTGTTGAGCAGAAGTTTTTAATTTTCAGCCGGCGATGCAGCTCACTAGGCTAATCCTCCGCCTGCAGCGCCAGTACTCCTGGTTCTAGTGCTGGTTGGGGAGCCGGTTCTGTCCCGGTTGCTTCTCTTCCAGTCCAGCTCTCTGCTGTGGCCCAGGAAGGCAGTGGCGGATGGCCCAAGTGCTTGGGCCCTCCACCTGCATGGGAGACCAGGAGGAAGCGCCTGGCTCCTGGCTCCTGGCTCCTGGCACAGCATGCTGGCTATGGTGGCCATTTGGGGGGTGAACCAAAGTAAGGAAGACCTTTCTCTCTGTCTCTCTTTCTCTGTCTAACTCTGCCTGTCCAAAAAAATAAGTTTTTACTTTTCATGTGCCCTAATTTATGATTTTTTTTTTCTTTTTGATTCTTGGTGCCATATCTAAGATACCTTTTCAAACTGAATTTCAGAATTCTCTTTTGTTTTCATGTTTATATTTTAAACTTTTTTATTAATCCATGTTTAGTTTATTTGTGTCTAGAGTTACACATAGATGACAATTCATTATTTTTGTACTAGGGTACTGCAGAAATGGAAATGGAACTTAAATATAAGTTTACTTTGGTGCAAAAAACTCAAGAACCATGCATAATTTTTTCATAATAGTCATTTCCATGAACTATTTGCAGATCTACTCTGTGGTTGTATGAATAGCCAATTGTTCTAGATCTATTTATTGAAAAGACTTTCTCCACTGATTTACTTAATACCTTTACTAAATATTTTTAGTACATCCCTGGATCTATTTCTGGGCTCTGTTTTGTCCCATTGTTTAATTTCCTCTTGGTGAGAATATGACACGGTCATGGTTACTTTAGCTCTGTAAGACTTGGAATCAGGTAGTGATAGTCTTCCAAGTTTGTCTTTTTTTATTTTTCATAGTTGCAGTGGCAATTCTAGTCCTTTTCCTTTGGTCTGTGAATTTTCCAATCAGTTTGTGAATTTCTACACAAATGATGTCATTGTGATTTTGATTGTGATTGTATTGAATCTGTAGCAATTTGGGAATCTGTAGCAATTTGGGAAGAATGAACATCAACAATATTGTGCCTCTTGAATCATGAACATAGTGTATCTTTATTTAATTAATTATTTAATTTTTCATGGAAGCATATTACAGTTTTTAGTACACAGGTATTATATTTCTTTTGGTAGGTTTATCTCTGATTATTTCATATTTTATGATATTTTAAATGCTGTTATTTTGGTAGTCTTAATTTTTAGATATTACTAGTACACTAAAATTATTTTATATTGATCTTATGTCTTGATGCCTGTCTAAACATATGTTCTAGATCTAGGAGTATTTTTATTGATCGATTTTCTCCATATACAACATTGTTGTTTACAGAAGAAGATACTTTTACTTTGTCCTGTCTAATCTAGATGTCTTCAGCCACTTAATTTTAGCCTCTTAATTACATTGGCTGGAACCTCTAAGTCTGGGTTGATAGAAGTGGTGAAGGGGAATACCATGTCCTGTTCTTGAGCTGATGGAAAATGCATCTATCATTCATCATTTCATGTTGTGTTGGCGGAGGATTTGGGTTAAATCCCTTTATCAGGTCGATGAAATTCTGCTGCTTTTCATTTAATCTGTTTAGGTTCTCACCTTTATTATTTCTTTGCTCATTTTGGGTTTCTCTGCTATAAAGCTTACTTCCTAAATATTATATTAGTGACACCCAACCAGTTTTTCTCATTTTCATCCTGTTCAAAATACTCTTTTATTTTGACTTATTTTTTAACCACAGGTTTTTTTTTTTTTAAAGATTTATTTATTTGGGAGGCAGAGTTACAGAGAGAAAGAGACAGAGAGAGAGATTTTCCAATCTCCCATTCTCTGGTTAACTCCCCAACTGGCCAGAACAGGCAAGCTGGGCAGATTCAAAGCCAGAAGTCAGGAGCTTCATCCTGGTCTCCCACATGGAAGCAGGGGCCCAAGCACTTGGACCATCGTCCACTGCTTTCCCAGGCCATTAGGAGGGAGCTAGATTGGAAGTGGAGCAGCCAGAACTTGAACCAGTGCCCATGTGGGATATCAGTGCCACAGGCAGAGACTAAACCTACTACGCCACAGCTGTGGCCCCTTCCACAGGTTGGTGTTTAGTATCCAAATATTTGAGAACTTCCAGAGTTCTTTCTGCAACTGATTTCTAATTGAGTTCTGTTATGCTTAAGGAATGTTTGTTATATGGCTTTAATCCTGTTAAAACTTAGAGTTTTATTTAGGAGCCCAGATCATGATGCATTACATTGGTGCTCCATATTCACTTGAAGCCAAGTATCCATCTGTTCAGGGGTTTGGTAACTGTTCAGTAGTTCAAGTTGTTCAAACCTTCTGTATCTCTTCTGACTTCCTGTCTACTTCTTACATCAGTTTTTTGGAGACTTATAAGTCCCTGGCTATAATTTTTTATTCTGTCATTTTATTTTACTTAATTTTTCTTATAGATCCGACAAAATATATAAATATATAGATTCACCATCCCCCTTCATTAGTTGAGCCTTTATTCATTATGAAATGTCTGTTTTTGTCATTTTTATAATAGTGCTTGGCTTTAAAAATCTATCTTAGCCACTCTAGTTTTCTTTGGATTAGTGTTAGTATATATTTTTTAACCTTTAAAGTATGTGGGCTTTTTAACATTTAAAATGTGTTTCTTGAAGCAGCATACAGTTGAATTTTTTTTTTTAAATCCAACCTGACAGTCTCTGCCTTTTCTAAAATTATTTATTTATCTAAGAAGCAGAGAAATCAGGAGCCCTCCCATCTGCTGGTTCATTTCCCAAATGCCTACAATGACCATGGTTGGGCAGAGCTGAAGGCTGGAGCCAGGAATTCAGTGCAGATTCCCACATGGGTGGCAGGAACACAACTACTTGAGCCATCACCACTGCTTCCCAAGGTCTGCGTTATCTGTAAGCTGGAATCAGGATCCAGAGGGCAGAAGCAAACCAGTCACTCTAATGTGTAATGTGAATGCCCTAACAAGTGTCTTAACTGCTAAGCAAAATGCCTACCCCAACTTCTGCCTTTTAATTGGGGTATTCAGATTGTACTATGGGGGCCAACGCTGTGGCATGGCTAGTTAAAGCCCTAGCCTGTAATGCTGGCATCCCATATAGGTGCTGGTTCAAGTCGTTATTGTTCCACTTCCCACCCAGCTCCCTGCTAATGCACCTGGGAAAGCAGCGGAGGATGGCCCAAGTGCTTGGGCTCCTGCACCACCAAGGGAGACCCAGAAAGAAACTCCTGGTTCCTGGCTTCGG
The DNA here is from genome assembly GCF_964237555.1 of Oryctolagus cuniculus. NCBI lineage: Eukaryota > Metazoa > Chordata > Mammalia > Lagomorpha > Leporidae > Oryctolagus > Oryctolagus cuniculus. The sequence continues at coordinate 158,659,275 of NC_091434.1, read as the reverse complement.
GTGGGCTCAGCTCCAGATGTGGTGGCCATTTGGAGAGTGAACCAGCAGATGGAAGACCTCTCTCTCTCTTTGTCTCTACCTCTCTCTGGAACTCTGTCTTTCAAATAAATAAAAAATTAGTTAAATAAATAAATTGTATTGAATAAAACTATTGATCAGTTAAATTCAAATATGACATTTAGCTATTTGTTTTTGGGTTGCATCTTTTCTTTATTCCTTTTTCTTCATCCTGCTTCTTTCAGATTAGTTGGATTTAAGATTCCATTATTTTCTTCTTTGTTGGCCTATTTTGATAATGGTGCTATTATTTAGGTGTTACTATAGTTTATCAATCTAACCATCACATATTATAATACTATGTAGCTTTAAGAACTTTATATTGTACATTCATTTCTCCCCTTCTAACACTTGAGTTATTGGCATATGTTTTAGTTTTACATGTATTACAAGCCAATATTATATTATTTTACTTCTGTTTAAATGTGCAGTGAGTCTTCAAACCTGTGTCACGTGTCATTTCCTGATTGTTGCTTTAAATAAAATCAGTGTTGTTTTAGGCAGGAAAAGGGAACATTCACTGAGCTGGTAGAATTGTCTTGCATATGTACAAAAGACCACAGTGGATGCTTTTGTAGATCTTAGTACCCACAAATAAAAACAAATCTGCCAAAATTGCCAGTGACGTTTTCATGGGTAAATCAAAAGTCAAGGAGCTAGGCATGCAATAGGTAGTAGTTTGAGATTATTCACCTCTCAAAGAACTGATGGGCTGAGTTAGCTTCAAAATATGCTTACTTCCCAAGTAGATGAAACATACATTTTATATTAAGAAAATTTTGGGGGGAAATTATCTACATGCCTTGTTTTGGTTTTTATGTAACTGATATGTTTTATTTATAATTAATTAAAAAGAAAGTATAATTGTACATTCAGATCATTTCTGCTTTATTGGCTAGTAGAATTTAGAGGTAGAAAGGATATTGGAGCTCATTTAGTCAGATCTCTTCAATTTTCAGGTAAGACAGAGAAAGTATGACAAAAACAAGGGAATTTCTTCAAATTCTTAGTGGCATCTAATGTGTGTCATCCCTTTAGGGATTAGGCCTAGCACATACTTATCCATTTTAGCAACAGTATCTATCTACCAGTTTCTCACAATATATACTGCTTAATGTTGAAAGGATGAATGAACAAATCAATAAATCTGAAGTTTGCCATACAAAGTTATAGTAGAAAGCAGAATTAGTCACTTTGGTTTGAATGTCTCGGCTTCCTAATCAAGTGGTAAACTGGGACAACAATTGTAGAATGATACATAATCTATATAGCAATATGAGTTTGATTCTAGTATGTTTAGCTTGGCTCCAATTATAATAGACAGAGGCAGCTTGGAACATCAAGCCCATTTCCTCTCTAAGCTATTCTTTTGGTTACTGGATGAATGTAAGAAATCTCTTTGCATCTTGGAAGTATCCAAAGAAAACTTAAGAATATCTACATTATGTTATCCATTCATCCATCAGTGAGCACGTAGGTTGCTTTCAAATCTTGGCTGTTGTGAAGAGTGCAGCAATGAATGTGGGAGTGCAAGTATCTCTTTGACATACTGATTCCATTTCCTCTACCTATATCCACATTAATAAGATTGCTAGATCTATGATAGTTCTATTTTTAGTTTTTTTTCTTTTTTTGACAGGCAGAGTTAGTGAGACAGAGAGACAGAGAGAAAGGGCTTCCTTTTTGTTGGTTCACCCCCAAATGGCTGCCACGGCCAGTGCACTGTGCCAATCCAAAGCCAGAAGCCAGGCACTTCCCCCTGGTCTCCCATGCGGATGCAGGGCCCAAGCACTTGGGCCATCCGCCACTGCCTTCCTGGGCCACAGCAGAGAGCTGGACTGGAAGAGGGGTAACCAGGACAGGATCTGGCACCCCGACCAGGACTAGAGACTGGTGTGCCGGCGCCGCAGGCGGAGAATTAGCCAAGTGAGCCACGGCACCGGCCCTATTTTTAGTTTTCTGAGGAGTCACCATGCTATTTTCTACAATTCCTTTCATAACTTACATTCTGATCTGTGATGTCAAATTTTTTTGTTCATACGGATGATGGAACATTATTCATCCTTTGAAAGGAAGGAAATCTACATTTACAACATGGATGAAGCTGAGGGACATTATGCTAGGAGGAAGAAGCCTGGAACAGGAAGACAAATAGTGCATGATGTCACTTATATGTAGGACCTAAAAGAGGTGAACTCATGCAAACAGAGAGTAGAATAGTGATTGCCAGGGACTTAGGCTTGGAGGGGGTGGGGAATCCAGAGCTATTGATCAAAACATACAAAGTTGCTGTTAGACAAGAAAAAAGTTCTGCAGACTTAATTGGGTACTTCAAAAAGCTCATAGAAAATATGGTTAAAATGTAATTTCAGTTCAAAAAAATCTTTAAAGATGTGCATAGCTTTAGCACAATATGCATTGCCATAAAGACTCCTCATATTTTACATCATAGTGACTACAGTTTATAATGACTAGTTTGTAATAATGACTATAGTTATAATAATGTATAAAATATGTGAACCATCACGGCTGCCTTGCAGAGTAAGCATTAGCTGGAGTCAGGAGCCAGAGCCAGGCATCACAGCTGAGTACTCTGATGTGGGCACAGATGTCTTAACTAGAGTCTTAACCACTAGGCTAAATATTCTTTCCTGGGAGGTTGTTTCTTTTTTTAGTATAAATATTCATTATCTATAGTTTATAAATTAGCTACTTAATCCAAAAACATTTTTCCGTAATTGTATATTTCATGATAGTAAGTTTAAGGATACACCTGAAGTTCTGTAAGTTTAGACATTATGTGTACTCTCTTCCTCTACATACTATCCTTATATGCTGTAGATTGACAGAAATTGATTGTGCTCTAAAATTTCAGTGGTACTTAATAACCAAAGAGTGAGAACAAAGGTAAATTCATGAATACAGTGTTCTTACACAGCATCAGGAAAAATGTGTTGGATTGAGGAGATCTGAAATTGAAAGTATCTATTGTCATCTTGAGGTAATTTTCCTTAGGTATGCATTTAACTTCAGTGTCAAGTTATTTACATAACAAGATAATGCCTACCTTTTAAGGACTATGTGAGAATTAATTTAAATTTCACAAAGCACTCTCAGACACGCAGTTGAAAGGTTCTCCATAAATGGCAGGCATTATTATAATCAGAGTGGTAGAAACATAATAGAGCTACTCATGCAGTTTCCTCTAATACAGACTGCATTGCTAAGGAAATGAAAAGGCTACTGCTATTCATAATTTATGGCTGATGGGAATAGATTAAGAAAAAGAATGAGGCTTTCCCATGTAGATAAGTCTTAAAAAACTGTAACTGTAATAGAATATATTGTTCTATCCAAGGAGAAGTATGAAATAAGTATCTTACCAGAAAGAAACTGATACACAAAGAAGAATAAATTGTGCCATGAAAATATAATATCTGACAAACTTGATTATATTGTTGAGAATCTTCATGGAAGGCTTTGAAATGGTATAATCTTTGATCATTTGGATGTATGGAATTTGAAATGTGTTAGAAATACAAACATAATGGTCTTTATTCAGGAACCACAATAATCAGCTTCATTGTTAATCATTTTCTAAAAAAATATTATAAGGAAAGCCAAAACTTTGCTTTAATTATATTAATTAATACAAATAAAACTATCTTTTCAAAAGGTTTCATATAAGCAGAATGGTATAAGGATTTGAGAGAAATAAGTGTATGCACACACAGAAAATAAGTAGACAAAGCTGATGATAGAAATCTAAAGTAGGGACTGGCATCGTGGCATAGCAGTTAAAACCTCAGCCTGCAACACTAGCCTTCCATATGGGCACCAATTTATGTCCTGGCTGCTCCACTTTCCATCTAGCTACCTAAGGATGTGCCCAGGAAAGCAGCAGAGAATGGCTGAAGAACGTGGGCCCTGCCACCCATGTCTTTGGCCTGGTCATTGAGGCCATTTGGAAAGTGAACCAATGCCATCTCACTAGTCCAAGTGATCAATTTCTGTTCACAATTGATCATACTGATAGGTCTAAGAGTCAAAGGGATCACACAAACAAGACTAGTGTCTGCTGATACTAACTGATAGAATAAAAAAGGGAGAGAACAATCCAACATGGGAAGTGGGATACACAGCAGACTCATAAAATGGCAGATGTCCTAAATAGCACTCTGGCCTCAGAATCAGCCCTTAAGGCATTCGGATCTGGCTGAAGAGCCCATGAGAGTATTTTAGGCATGGAAACCCAAGACACTCTGGGAAAAAAAAAAAAAAAAAAAAAAAAAAAAAAACAAATGAAAGATCTCGATAGGGAGGAGGCAAGATGGCGGAATAGGAAGGGAGCACACTGATAGTTCGGGGAGAGACAGTTTAATAAAAGTGGAGATACTGCAGGTTCAAGGAAGAGTAGGGGAGGAAACAGCAGAAGAAATTCTTCCGGAACGCGTGATTCACAGTGGACCTGCGTGGAGAGCGTGGGAGCCCACAGTTTGGGACACCAGCAGCAGACTCAACACACCAGCGCTGGAACGCGAGGTGAGCCGAACCTCAATAGCCCGAGACACCGGCAAGCAAGCGGAGAGAGGAGACTAGAGGGAACGACCCCCAGGGGGGAAAAGTTCACCAGGCTAACTGGAAGAGAGAGAGAGAAAAAAAAAAGGTAACTGGTACGGACACGGGTTTCTCTCTCTCCACTCACCTCTCAAGGGCGAGCAAGACAAAGAGCAGGCACCATCTTGGACATACGTCATAAGCAGAGCAACCTCAGGTCTGCACCAGCCCTGAGCCTAGCAGAAAAACCTGACTCTGGGCGGGGCGAATTAACAGGAGATTAGGACCTAGTAAATTTGTGGTGCTACTGAACTGAGACTGTGAAAAAAGAGACGGTGGGGGAGAGAACTCACGGAATTCACGTGAGTACTCTCCAGAGACGCTACAATTCCGTAACTTTGGCAACCCAGTGGGAGACTGAAGGAGAATCTGAGCCCACTCTGAGGGCAGAACAGATTCCCTGTGTGGTCCATGGGAAAGAGCTTCCGATCTCTGGCTCCTGTGGGTATATCATTTGCCTGCTAACTACCTCCAACTTCGTTCAGCTGTGCGGAATTACTTCCCTTTTGAATCAAAAAAAGAAAGAAAGAGAGAGAGAGAGATCTACCACGCCTAACCTGGGAGTGTCACCTTTGGCACACCAAACAGAGCTCTCAGGCCACACCCAACTCAAGCCTCTAAGGCTCCATCAAAAACAGACAGTCCACTTAATCTAGAGTCATAGTATAACAAGAAAAAGCACCACAGTGAAGAAACCAAATATCTCCAATATGCTAAATAACAAACGCAAAAACCGAGGTAATAAAAACAAGGAAGTCACCATGACGCCCCCAAATGAAAAAGACACCCCAATTCAAGATTATGAAGATGATGACATAGAAGAAATGCAAGAAGCAGATCTCAAAAAATTGATAGGAACATTAAGAAGTTCTCAAAAATAAATTCTTGAACTACACAAATCCTTAATGGACAAGATAGAAAATCTCTCTCGTGAAAATGAAATATTAAGGAGGAATCAAAATGAAACGAAACAACTAGTACAACAGGAAACTGTGATAGTGACGAGAAATCATAATGAAGTGAAGAATTCAATAGAACAAATGAAAAACACAATAGAGAGCCTTACAAACAGAATGGGTGAAGCAGAAGAGAGAATATCGGACTTAGAAGACAGAGAACAGGAAAGGATACAGTCAAACCAAAGAAAAGAAGAAGAAATTAGAAATCTAAAACATATTGTCAGGAATCTTCAGGATACTATTAAAAAGCCCAACTTTCGGGTTCTAGGAGTTCCTGAAGGCATGGAGAGGGAGAAAGGATTAGAAGGCCTTTTTAGTGAGATATTAGCAGAAAATTTCCCACGTTTGGAGAAGGACAGAGAAATCCTAGTACAGGAAGCTCATAGAACCCCTAATAAACATGACCAAAAGAGATCCTCACCACGACACGTTGTAATTAAACTCTCCACAGTGAAACATAAAGAAAAGATCCTAAAATGTGCAAGAGAGAAATGTCAGATTACTCTCAGAGGATCTCCAATCAGACTCACAGCAGACTTCTCATCAGAAACCCTACAAGCTAGGAGGGAATGGCGAGATATAGCCCAGGTACTAAGAGAGAAAAACTGCCAGCCCAGAATATTATATCCTGCAAAGCTATCATTTGTGAATGAAGGTGAAATAAAGACTTTTCATAGCAAACAGAAATTGAAAGAATTTGTCGCCACTCGTCCAGCCCTGCAAAAGATGCTTAAAGATGTGTTACACACAGAAACACAGAAACACGATCATCAATATGAAAGAAGGTAAGGGAAGGAAACCTCACAGCAAAAGATCACAGGGAATTCAAAGCATATATTAGAACTTCTCTTTGGCAAATGGCAGGGCAAAGTTACCACTTATCATTAGTCACATTGAACGTGAATGGCCTGAACTGTCCAGTTAAAAGACACCGATTGGCTGATTGGGTTAAGGAACAAAACCCATCTATTTGCTGCTTACAAGAAAAACATCTCTCTAACAAAGATGCATGCAGACTGAAAGTGAAAGGCTGGAAAAAGATATAGCATGCCAACAGAAATGAAAAAAGGGCGGGCGTAGCCATCTTAATATTGGACAACATAAACTTTACACAAAAACTGTTAAGAGAGACAAAGAGGGACACTATATAATGGTTAAGAAGTTGAGAAGTTTCTGTACTTCAAAAGAAACAGTAAGGAAAGTAAAGAGGCAACCAACAGAATGGGAAAATATATTTGCAAACTATGCAACTGATAAAGGGTTGATAACCAGAATCTACAAAGAAATCAAGAAACTCCACAACATCAAAACAAACAACCCACTTAAGAGATGGGAAAAGGACCTCAATAGACATTTTTCAAAAGAGGAACTCCAAAGGTCCAAAAGACACATGAAAAAATGTTCAAGATCACTAGCAATCAGGGAAATGCAAATCAAAACCACAATGAGGTTTCACCTCACCCCGGTTAGAATGGCTCACATTCAGAAATCTACCAACAACAGATGCTGGCGAGGATGTGGGGAAAAAAGGACACTAACCCACTATTGGTGGGAATGCAAACTGGTCAAGCCACTATGGAAGTCAGTCTGGAGATTCCTCAGAAACCTGAATATAACCCTACCATTCAACCCAGCCATCCCACTCTTTGGAATTTACCCAAAGGAAATTAAATTGGCAAACAAAAAAGCAGTCTGAACATTAATGTTTATTGCAGCTCAATTCACAATAGCTAAGACCTGGAACCAACCCAAATGCCCATCAACAGTAGACTGGATAAAGAAATTATGGGACATGTACTCTATAGAATACTATACAGCAGTCAAAAACAACGAAGCCCAGTCATTTGCAACAAAATGGAGGAATTTGGAAAACATCATGCTGAGTGAATTAAGCCAATCCCAAAGGGACAAATATCATATGTTCTCCCTGATTGGTGAAAACTGAGCACCAAAGGGCAAACTTGTTGAAGTGAAATGGACTCTATGTGAAACAGTGACTTGATCAGCTCTTGTCCTGACAGTTGATGTACAATGTAATACTTTATCCATTTTAGTATTTTTTTTTTTGTTCTAGTACCATTGGTTGAACTCTGTAATTAACACACAATTATTCTTAGGTTCTTAAATTTTAACTGAAAAGTGATCCCTGTTAGGAATTTGGAAAACATTATGTTGAGTGAAATAAGCCAATCCCAAAGGGACAAATACCACATGTTCTCCTTGATAGGTGACAACTAACTGAGCACCAAAAAGGAAACCTGTTAAAGTGAAATGAACACCATGAGAAACGGTGACTTGATCAGCCCTCACCCTGACTGTTGATGAGCAGCTTAATATGTCATCCCTCTTAGTATTTTTTTTTGTTTGTTCTACTTAATACTTTTGGTTGAATACTGTAATCAGTACACAATTCTTCTTAAGTGCTGAAATTTAACTGAAAAGTGATCGCTGTTAAATATAAGAGTGGGAATAAGAGAGGGAAGAGATGTGCAATTCGGGACATGCTCAAGCTGACTTGCCTCAAACGGTAGAGTTAGAATAATACCAGGGGATTTGAATTCAACCCCATTGAGGTGGCATGCACCAATGCCATCTCACTAGTCCCAGTGATCAATTTCTGTTCACAATTGATCACAATGATAGGACTAAGAACCAAAGGGATCACATAAACAAGAATAGTGTCTGCATATACTAGCTGATAGATTCAAAAAGGGAGAGAATGATCCAACATGGGAAGGGAGATACACAGCAGACCCATAGAATGGCAAATGTCCTAACAGCATTCTGGCCTCAGAATCAGCCCTTAAGGCATGCGGACCTGGCTGAAATGCCCTTGAGAGTATTTCAGGCATGGAAAGCCAAGACACTCTGGGGGAAAAAAAAAAAAAAACCTAAATGAAAGATCTCCACGAGTGAGATCCCAGTGGAAATAATGGGTCATCAAAGAAGGAGGTACCCATGTGACAAAAACACCAGCGGGGAGAGGAGGGACGCCCAGGGCTCCGAGTCCACACATCGGCGCTGGAAGCGGAGGTGAGCTCGGTAACCGGAGACATTGGCGGGGAAACGGCGGACAGAATTTTAGAGGGACGCGGGTTTTGAAGCGGGAAAGTCCAACAGACTGACTACAGGAGAGAAGGAAAAATAAATAAATAAATAAATAAATAGGTGGTGACATACTGGTACAGACAAGTTCCACTCTCCACCAACCTTGCAAAGGGGAGCAAGAGACAAAGAGCTGGGATATACATAATAAAAGGGGAGAGTTAAGGCTATAATTCAGTAGCCTAGGCAACCCAGTGGGAGTCCACAGGAGAAACCCAGCCTGCACAGACTCTTTGGGTAGAAGCCAGCGGAAGCTAAATACCATCCATTCTGCTCAGCCTTGCAGTATTACTTACCTCCTGAACAAAAAATAAAATAAAATAAAATAAATAAACGAATAAATAAATAAATAGAGATTTACCACGCATAACCTGAGGGTGTCACCTTTACACACCTGTAACCCTGAAGAACCAAGGAGAGCTCTCAGGACACGCCCATCTCAAGCCTCCAAGGCTCCTCCAACAGCAGGCAGTCCACTTAACATGGACATAGTATAATAATAAAAAAAAAAAAACCTCACTGTGAGGGAAACAGAATTAACCATGCCATGCAATAAACACAGAAATCGAGGGAACAAGATCAACGATGATATTATGATGCCTCCAAATAAACAAAACACCCCAAGCCAAGATTATGAAGATGATGAGATAGAAGAAATGCAAGATACGGATTTCAAAAAATTTATGATAAGAACATTTAGAAGTTTTCAAAAGCAAATCCATGAACTACAGAAATCCTTATTGGACAGGATAGAAAATCTCTCTCGTGAAAATGAAATTTTAAGGAAGAATGAAAACGAAACACAGAAACTAGTAGAACAGGAAAGTGTGATAGTGAAGAGAAATCCAAATGAAATGAAGAGCTCAATAGATCAAATGACAAACACATTAGAGAGCCTTACAACCAGAATGGGTGAAGCAGAAGAGAGAATATCGGACTTAGAAGACAGAGAACAGGAAAGGATACAGTCAAACCAAAGAAAAGAAGAGGAAATTAGAAATCTAAAAAATATTGTTGGGAATCTACAGGATACTATTAAAAAAACCAACATTCGGGTTCTAGGAGTTCCTGAAGGCATGGAGAGAGAGAAAGGATTAGAAGGCCTTTTTAGTGAGATACTAGCAGAGAACTTTCCGGGTCTGGAGAAGGGCAGAGACATCCTAGTACAGGAAGCTCATAGAACCCCCAGTAAACATGACCAAAAGAGATCCTCACCACGACACGTTGTAATTAAACTCTCCACAGTGAAACATAAAGAAAAGATCCTAAAATGTGCAAGAGAGAAACATCAGATTACTCTCAGAGGATCTCCAATCAGACTCACAGCAGACTTCTCATCAGAAACCCTACAGGCTAGGAGGGAATGGCGAGACATAGCACAGGTTCTAAGAGAGAAAAACTGCCAGCCCAGAATATTATATCCTGCAAAGCTATCATTTGTGAATGAAGGTGAAATAAAGACCTTTCATAGCAAACAGAAATTGAAAGACTTTGTGGCCACTCGTCCGGCCCTGCAAAAGATACTTAAAGATGTGCTACACTCAGAAACACAGAAACACAGCCATCAATATGAAAGAAGGGAAAGGAAGAACACCTACAAGTAAAAGAGCATGGGAAGCTTAAAGCATATAGTAGAAAATATCTCCGGGAAAATGGCAGGGCAAACTCACTATGCATCAATAGTCACATTAAATGTGAATGGCCTGAACTGTCCAGTTAAAAGACACAGACTGGCTGACTGGCTTAAGGAACAACACCCAACTATTTGTTGCCTACAAGAAAAACATCTCTCTAACAAAGATGCATGCAGACTGAAAGTGAAAGTTTGGAAAAAAATATTCCATGCCAACAAAAAACAAAAAAAGCAGGTGTAGCCATATTAATATCAGACAAAATAAACTTTAATACAAAAACTGTTAAGAGAGACAAAGAGGGGCACTATATAATGATTAAGGGTTCAATTCAACAGGAAGATGTAACTATTATAAATGTATATGCACCTAACTACAGGGCACCGGTCTATTTAAAAGATATGTTAAGGGACTTAAAGGGAGACTTAGATTCCAACACAATAGTACTGGGGGACTTCAATACTCCACTCTCAGAAACAGACAGATCAACAAGACAGAAGATCAACAAGGAAACAGCAGATTTAATCGACACTATAGCCCAAATGGATCTAACAGATATCTACAGAACTTTTCAATCCTACATCTAAAGACTTTACATTCTTCTCAACAGTGCATGGAACCTTCTCTAGGATTGATCACATACTAGGCCATAAAGCAAGTCTCAGCAAATTTAAAAGAATTAGAATCATACCATGCAGCTTCTCAGACCACAGTGGAATGAAGCTGGAAATTAGCAACTCAGGAAACCCCAGAAAGTATGCAAACACATGGAGACTGAACAACATGCTCCTGAATGAACACTGGGTCATTCAAGAAATCAAAAGAGAAATCAGAAACTTTCTGGAAGTAAATGAAGATAACAACACAACAAATCAAAACTTATGGGATACAGCAAAAGCAGTATTGAGAGGCAAGTTTATAGCAATAGGGGCCTATATCAAGAAATTGGAAAGGCACCAAATAAATGAGCTTTCAGCGCATCTCAAGGACCTAGAAAATTTGCAGCAAACCAGACCCAAATCTAGTAGGAGAAGAGAAATAATTAAAATCAGAGAAGAAATTAACAGGATGGAATCCAAAAAAAATTACAAAAAACCAGCCAACCGAAGAGCTGGTTTTTTTGAAAAATAAACAAAATTGACACCCCATTGGCCCAACTAACTAAAAAAAGAAAAGACCCAAATCAATAAAATCAGAGATGAAAAAGGAAACATAACAGCGGACACCACAGAAATAAAAAGAATCATCAGAAATTACTACAAGGACTTGTATGCCAGCAAACAATAAAATCTATCAGAAATGGATAGATTTCTGGACACATGCAACCTACCTAAATTGAACCAGGAAGACATAGAAAACCTAAATAGACCCATAACTGAAACAGAAATTGAAACCGTAATAAAGGCCCTCCCAACAAAGAAAAGCCCAGGACCAGATGGATTCACTGAGGAATTCTACCAGACATTTAAAGAAGAACTGATTCCATTTCTTCTGAAACTATTCAGAACAATCGAAAAAGATGAATCCTCCCAAATTCTTTCTGTGAAGCCAGCATCACCTTAATCCCTAAGCCAGAGAAAGATGCAGCACTGAAAGAAAATTATAGACCAATATCCCTGATGAACATAGACGCAAAAATCCTCAATAAAATTCTCGCCAATAGAATACAACAACACATCAGGAAAATCATCCACCCACACCAAGTGGGATTTATCCCTGGTATGCAGGGATGGTTCAACATTCGCAAATCAATCAATGTGATTCACCACATTAACAGACTGCAGAAGAAAAACCATATGATTATCTCAATAGATGCCGAGAAAGCATTTGATAAGATTCAACACCCTTTCATGATGAAAACTCTAAGCAAATTGGGTATAGAAGGAACATTCCTCAATATAATCAAAGCAATTTATGAAAAGCCCACAGCCAGCATTCTATTGAATGGGGAAAAGTTGGAAGCATTTCCACTGAGATCTGGCACCAGACAGGGATGCCCACTCTCACCACTTCTATTTAACATAGTTCTGGAAGTTTTAGCCAGAGCCATCAGATAAGAAAAAGAAATTAAAGGAATACAAATTGAGAAGGAAGAAGCCAAACTATCCCTCTTTGCAGATGATGTGATTCTTTACTTAGGGGATCCAAAGAACTCTACTAAGAGACTATTGGAAACCCATAGAGGAGTTTGGAAAAGTAGCAGGATATAAAATCAATGCACAAAAATCAACAGCCTTTGTATACACAAGCAATGCCGTGACTGAGAAAGAACTGGTAAGATGAATCCCATTCACAATAGCTACAAAAACGATCAGATACCTTGGAATAAACTTAACCAAGGACGTTCAAGATCTCTACGATGAGAATTACAAAATCTTAAAGAAAGAAATAGAAGAGGATACCAAAAAATGGAAAAATATTCCATGCTCATGGATTGGAAGAATCAACATCATCAAAATGTCCATTCTCCCAAAAGCAATTTATAGATTCAATGCAATCCCAATCAAGATACCAAAGACATTCTTCTCATATCTAGAAAAAATGATACTGAAATTCATATGGAGGCACAAGAGACCTCGAATAGCTAAAGCAATCTTGTACAACAAAAACAAAGCCAGAGGCATCACAATACCAGATTTCAGGACATACTACAGGGCAGTTGTAATCAAAACAGCATGGTACTGGTACAGAAACAGATGGATAGACCAATGGAACAGAATTGAAACACCAGAAATCAACCCAAACATCTACAGCCAACTTATATTTGATCAAGGGTCTAAAACTAATTCCTGGAGCAAGGACAGTCTATTCAATAAATGGTGCTGGGAAAACTGGATTTCCACGTGCAGAAGCATGAAGCAAGACCCCTACCTTACACCTTACACAAAAATCCACTCAACGTGGATTAAAGACCTAAATCTACGACCTGACACCATCAAGTTATTAGAGAACATTGGAGAAACCCTTCAAGATATTGGCACAGGCAAAGAATTTCTGGAAAAGACCCGGGAGGCACAGGCAGTCAAAGCCAAAATCAACTATTGGGATTGCATCAAATTGGAAGTTTCTGTACTGCAAAAGAAACAGTCAGGAGAGTGAAGAGACAACCGACAAAATGGGAAAAAATATTTGCAAACTATGCAACAGATAAAGGGTTAATAACCAGAATTAACAAAACAAACAACCCACTTAAGAGATGGGAAAAGGACCTCAATAGACATTTTTCAAAAGAGGAAATCCAAATGGCCAACAGGCACATGAAAAAATGTTCAAGGTCACTAGCAATCAGGGAAATGCAAATCAAAACCACAATGAGGTTTCACCTCACCCCGGTTAGAATGGCTCACATACAGAAATCTACCAACAACAGATGCTGGCGAGGATGTGGGGAAAAAAGGACACTAACCCACTGTTGGTGGGAATGCAAACTGGTCAAGCCACTATGGAAGTCAGTCTGGAGATTCCTCAGAAACCTGAATATAACGCTACCAATCAACCCAGCCATCCCACTCCTTGGAATTTGCCCAAAGGAAATGAAATTGGCAAACAAACAAGCTGTCTGCACCTTAATGTTTATTGCAGCTCAATTCACAATAGCTAAGACCTGGAACCAACCCAAATGCCCATCAACGGTAGACTGGATAAAGAAATTATGGGATATGTACTCTTTAGAATACTATACTGCAGTAAGAAACAACGAAATCCAGTCATTTGCAACAAAATGGAGGAATCTGGAACACAGCATGCTGAGTGAAATAAGCCAGTCCCAAAGGGACAAATACCATATGTTCTCCCTGATCGGTGACAACTGACTGAACATCAGAAAGGAAACCTGTTGAAGTGAAATGGACACTATGAGAAACGGTGACTTGATCAGCATAGCCCTGTTAATGAACAGCTTAATACATTATCCCTCTTAGTAGTTTTTTTGTCTGCTCTACTTAATATGACTGGTTTAATTCTGTAATTAATACACAGTTATTCTTAAGTGTTGAAATTTAACTGAAATGTGATCCCTGTTAAACATAAGAGTGGGAATAAGAAAGGGAAGAGATGTACAATTTGGGACATGCTCAAACTGACTTGCCCCAAATGGTAGAGTTAGAAACATACCAGGGGACTCCAATTCAATCCCATCAAGGTGGCATGTACCAATGCTATCTCACCAGTCCAAGTGATCAATTTCAGTTCACAATTGATCATAATGAAAGGACTAAGAATCAAAGGGAGCACATAATCAAGTCTAGTACCTGCTAATACTAACCAATAGAATAAATAAAGGGGAGAGTGATCCAACATGGGAAGCGAGATACTCAGCAGACTCATAGAATGGCGGATGTCCTAAACAGCACTCTGGCCTCAGAATCAGCCCTAAAGGCATTCGGATCTGGCTGAAAAGCCCATGAGAGTATTTCAGGCATGGAAAGCCAAGACACTCTGGCAAAAAAAAAAAAAAAAAAAATCTAAATGAAAGATCTCTGTGAGTGAGATCCCAGTGGAAAGAACAGGTCTTCAAAGAAGGAGGTGTCTTTCTCTGAAGGGAGGAGAGAACCTCCACTTTGACTATGACCTTGTCTAAACAAGATAAGAGTCGGAGAACTCAAGGGGCTTCCATAGCCTTGGAAACTCAAGACTGGAGCATGGGGAGATTACTGAGGCCATAAACAAGAGTGTCAATTTGTAAAGTCAACAACAGGAGTCACTGTGCACTTATTCCTCATGTAGGATCTCTGTCCTCAGCGTGCTGTACATTGAGACTTAATACTATAACGAGTACTCAAACAGTATATTTCACTTTGTGTTTCTATGGGGGTGCAAACTGTTGAAAGCTTTACTTAATGTATACTATACTGATCTTCTGTTAAAAAAAAAAAAAAGAAGAAGAAGAAATTATCAATTCCCAATTTGACTCTCCTGGGATTAAACATGACAATAGGTCTGATCTGATTTCATCATCATTTAAAAAAATCATCTATTATTTTTCACTTTATGTTTCTGTGTGGGAGCAAACTGTTGAAATCTTTACTTAATGTATGCTAAACTGATCTTCTGTATATAAAGAGAATCGAAAATGAATCTTGATGTGAATGGAAGGGGAGAGGGAGTGGGAGAGGGGAGGGTTGCGGGTGGAGGGACGTTATGGGGGGGAAGCCATTGTAATCCATACGCTGTACTTTGGAAATTTATATTCATTAAATAAAAGTTAAAAAAAAAAGTATGTTACAATGGCCAACTAAGCATAGGAAGCATAAGTTCCATCCATACCACAATCACCACAACAGGAGACCTTACTGCATTCACTAAGTGAGATGCTTTATGAGGCATTAGCGTTATACAAAACTTCAAAAGTAACATGCTAATTCAACTGTTTACCAAATCCACATTCATGTAAGATTTAAGTCATAGAGTAACCAGAATCAGATGATTGATGATATCCAAAATCAAATAAAGGTTGCCTTGATTTTAAAAAATATACCATTATTGCCTCAGGTTCCATGGAAAGACTGTGACACTGTTTTGATATCAACAAAACTGTACAATGAAATATAAGAAATTACTCCATATTCTTAATAAACCTATGTATACTGAAATAACTGTTACACTAAATTATAATAAACTGTTAGCATACTAAAAAAAAAAAAAAGGAGGTACCTTTCTCTGAAGGGAGGAGAGAACTTCCACTTTGACCATGGCCTTGTCTAAATATGATCAGAGTCAGTGAACTCAGGGGGCTTCCATAGCCTTGGCAGCTCATGACAAGAGCCTAGGGTGATTACTGATGTCATAAACAAGAGTGTCAATTTGTTAAGTCAACAACAGGAGTCACTGTGTGTGGGGAGTAACTCGGACTAGACTAAGTTACTGGAATTAAGACTTATTCTATGCATCTGCTCTCCCACAATATGGCGCTGGGAGAGGAGTAAACAACTTCTACACAGCTGCCTCCAGTTCGACCAATAACCTGCAGGAGCTGATCCTGCTCCTGATTGGAGGAGAGCAGCGTACTCGGCGTGTGGGTAGCAGAGTTGGGATTGGTGGAAGAGGACTATAAAGGAGGAGAGAGACAACATGCACCAGGAACATCTAAAGGGAGCATCCGGATAACATCTTAGCAGCCCCCGAGAGAGCCAGCCGGCGGTGTGCCGCTCCCCCGCGGACGTGGGGAAGTGGAGGGACGGCAGCCAATCCGGGAAGAACCAGCAGCAAACCCGGGAAGGGCCGAGCAGACGAAAGAACAGCACAGGATCCTGTGTCGTTCCTCCACGAAGAGGGGGAGTGACAACTGTGCACTTACTCCTCATGTAGGATCTTTGTCCTTAGTGTGCTGTACATTGAGATTTAATGCTATAACTAGTACTCAAACAGTATTTTTCACTTTATGTTCCTGTGTGGAAGCAAACTGTTGAAATCTTTAGTTAATGTATGCTAAACTGATCTTCTGTATATAAAGAGAATCGAAAATGAATCTTGATGTGAATGGAAGGGGAGAGGGAGTGGATAAGGGGAGGGTTGCGGGTTGGAGGATCGTTATGGGGGGGGGAAGCCATTGTAATCCATATTCTGTTATTTGGAAATTTATATTCATTAAATAAAAGTTAAAAAAAAATGAAAGATCTCTGCAAGAGAGATCCCAGTGGAAAGAACAGGCCATCAAAGAAGGAGGTACCTTTCTTTGAAGGGAGGAGAGAACTTTCACTTTGACTACGACCTTGTCTAAATAAGATCGAAGTTGGCGAACTCAAAAGGCTTCCATAGCCTTGGCAACTCATGACTAGAGCCTGGGGAGATTACTGACGCCATAAACAAGAGTGTCAAATTGTTAAGTCAACAACAGGAGTCACTGTGCACTTATTCCTCATGTAGGATCTCTGTCCTTAATGTGTTGTTCAGTGTGAATTAATGCTGTAACTAGTCTCAAACAGTATTTTACACTTTATGTTCTGTGTGGGTGCAAACTGATGAAATCTTTACTTAATATATACTAAATCAATCTTCTCTATATAAAGATAATTGAAAATTAAACTTGATGTGAATGGAAGGGGAGAGGGAGCGGGAGATGGGAGGGGTGCAAGTGGGAGGAAAGTTATGGGGGGGAAAGCCATTGTAATCCATAAACTGTACTTTGGAAATTTATATTTACTGAATAAAATTCACATTTAGGCTGAAAAAAATTGAACTAAAATAGTGATTGCTAGAGGCTGAGAAAGCTAGTGAATGGGTAGAAAGTTCATTAAAGGGTCAAAAATACAGTTAGATAGAAGTACTACATTTAGTGTTCCAATGCACAAAATAGTGACTATGGTTTGCAGTAATGTGTAAAGAACTGGAAGAGAGAAACTGATAGGCTTCAAACACAAAGAAAATATATGTAAATGAAAATGCTAATTGTCTAATTTGTTCAGTTTACAGTGTATACATGTGTTAAAATATTGCATGGTACCCTATAAAATGTATAGATATTACATGCTAAACAAAAATTTTTTTTTTCAATTTTAGAGTAAATGTAAATTTTGTTTTCTTTTCTGATTGAATATCAGCTCTTATTGTCTATGTATTAGTTTCTTGTTGCTGCTGTAACAAGCTACCAAAAACTTCATGACTTAATATAAGTGTATGACCTTACAGTTTTGAAGGTCAAATCCAAATCAGATCTCTCTGGGCTAACATCAAGGTATTGGCAGAGTTAAATTCATCCCTAGATGCTCTCTGAGGCACAATCCTTGTTTTGCCTTTTCTACCTTCTAGAGGTGGCCTATGCATTTTGACTATGGCTGCTTTGCGTTTCCAGAGTCAACAATTGACTTGTCAAATCTTTTCCACATCTGTCCAACAATGACTCTTCTGCTTCCTCTTCCATATGAAAGAACATTTGTGATTATATTGGGCCCCCTTGGATGATATGGGATAATCTCCTCATTAGCAACTCTAGTTCCATATGCTATCTTAATTAAGCTTTGTAGTACACAGTACTATATTCACAGGTTTTGGGGATTAGGACATGGTTATCTTTGGAGGCCTGTATTGTACCTATCATATTCCAGAATTGGAAGGAGAGTTTCAGAGACTGGCAAGAAAATGACATACACATTCTAAATTTACTCTGTCATTTCTGTTTTTGAAATTCTTACAATATTTTAGTTCTGATTCTTTTTCTTCCCCAGTGATGTATCCATTTTATATTTGCAATTTTATTTCTGATTTTTTGAGTATCCATCATCTATCCATTCATCTTACCAGCCACCCAATGTTTGGTGCCTACAGTAAGGTATAAATGGAATTCTGATTAAGAACGGCTTAGGGATTGTTCTAAATGGTCTAATTGTAACTTTGTGCCTTTAATCAACCCTTCTTTTCCTCATCTTTTCTCCTGTCCCTCAGCCTCTGGAAATCATGTTTTTACTCTCTGCTTCTATGATTTTGATGCTTTTTAGAACCCAGACTTAAATGAGACATTGCAGTATTAATATGTATCTTTCTGTGCCTTGCTCATTTTCATTCAGTATAATGTCTTCCAGTTCTATTTGTGGTGTCACAAGTTATAGAATTTCCTTTGTAAAGGCTGTATATCACAATATTATATAGTACACCAATATACACACTTGTCAAACTTAAAAAAAAAAAACATAATCACATGAAGAGGGATTTTTAATTACCTTGACAGTAGTAATCTATGTATCTGTATGTGGAGATACTGTGCTGTGCACCTTAACCATACTGAGTTTCAATAGAAAAAAGGTAGCGTGGAGATCCTGGCTTAATTGACCCCTTGTGCCTCAGATGAATCATTCTGTAGCATGCCCTGAAGCAGCATGCTGTGCTAAGCGCATGCCAAATGCCTCATCATAAGTTAGTTCATTATTAAGTAAAGGTGTCAGAGAAAAGCATGGAATAATTTATAAGCTTTATTTTCTCACCTTTTCCCCAACTTCATATCATGCAAAAAGTCAAGTTTTTTTACTGTGTACATTTCAGAAACTAATGGCTGGAAATTGTATATAATTACTACAGCATTTTTGTCTTTTCTTTTTTTTACTCTATTTCATAATTTTGAGACCTTTCTTCTGAAAACAAAAAAGGGTGCTACATAGAAGAAAGGGGATATGTAGTCCTCTGTTACAAGTACACATTTGCTAAAGGGTTGGAGGTTTGATCAATTCCATTGTAAATTCCAGGATTCTTTCCAGCTTTTAAATAGATGTGACTGGATTTAGCCCACAGACAACAAGGTTGACAGAAGACTTGATGCTAGTCATTCTGCATGCAAAGGAGCATTGTGTTGATGACGGTGAGCAGGTGTTCTTTGTTTCAACTAAGTAGGACAGGAAGCACTGGTATTAAATCAAAGGAGAAATAATTCAGAGTAAGCATATAAAGTATATTACAACACTGGAAAATGTTACTAAGGAAGGATGTAGATTTCTCTAAGGAAAATCATACCATTTGTCTTTTCTACACACTATAGGAGCTTCCATATTGGAGCAATATTGTTTTTAGCATCAGCCAAATAAATATTTATCGAAATAAAAGAAATTCAAATAGTCCTTTAATAATGTATGCCTGTCTCAAGGTCCTAAACTGTCAAGAACGTACTTGAAAGGTTCACAAGAAACATTCATTATGAGTCTTTGCTAAGCAATGAAATCCCTGTCAGTTGAATGAGAAAGATAGAGAAATATCAACTAAACCCCCAAAGTCAAGGTTTCTCATAGAGATAGGCTTTACTTATCTGGAGGGATGTTCCCTCGGGCATTTGCTTAAAATACCTTTTGTCTCAAGGACATCTGTGAGCAAAAAAGGTTTTTAATCAAACATTGAAACATGATGTCAGCTTATAGCATTTTCAGTCCCTTCTTAGGCTGTTTTAAAGATATCCTTATAAGGCCAAGTCATCCCTTTTGGGTGTGAGAACACTGGCCACATGTTGGATCCCATGACTCCCCTCCAAGATATCCCCAGCTAGAGAGGTAGGAGTTACTTTTTACTTCTGTGAAAATTGGATTATGTCATTGCCTGCCTTAGAAAATCTTGTTTGCCCATATTACCTATAACATACAAACCCTCCAACAAGATCTGTTGCTTACAGTACATCCCTAGCCTTCATTTCTGGTCTCATTCATGAAGACAACCTTCCCATTTGCTCTTCAGCCTATCTGGCTACATGTCCACCCTCCCTACTGAAATGATCTTACCCAGCCTGCCTGACCTTGCCCACTGAAGACTAGACTCCCTCCATTCATCAAACAGAATTTGCCCCTCAAACCCTTTCCATCTGACCTTATCTAAACTTTCTCTTACTGAGATCTCCAATGACCTCTCTATCCTTCAACCAACCAGCAACCTTTCAGCCGCACCCCCCATGCTTGATCTCTTGATCATCATTTGGTACAGATGACCACTTCTTACTCCCTGAAACTTAGTGTATCACACTCTTGTGTTTTTCTCTACCTCTTTGGCCTCTGGTCATAATATAACATCCTCTTCTTTTTACTGACTCTTTAAAGTTGATGCCCTGCAGAATTATCTCCTCTGCTTTTGAGTCTGACTATAATGAGAATTGACATGGTGGAAGTGTCATGTGCATTTGCACAGATTGCTATTCTTTTGGTGGCAAATGATGGAAACTAACTGAGGGCAGGTGCAGGTCACAAAGAGAACTGAACAACCAAGCTTGGGAGAGGCTTGAAAAGGCAAGGAGTGATAAGAAATTCAGTGTAAGAAATGTCTGCCCTTTTCAGGGGTGCCATTGCTAAAGTATTCAGTCCCAACAGCCCACATGTGGTTTTTTCTTGTCTGATCTCCCATCTGCCTTGCAAATCTTACAAGTTCTTTGAGACCTCTGAGTGAAACAGTGTTTTTTCCATGAAAGCTGTTCTGATTCCTTCAAGAGTTGCTGATTACAATTATAATTGCTGATTCTTTGAGCTCAAATTGTATCAAATTTGTACCTCTGTTGTTCTTGTTGTTTACTCCAATTAGTGTACAATTATTGTGATCATGTGGGCTTTTTTCTTCCATTTGTCTAAGATGTATTTACGGGAAAAAGCAGTAATTTGTTTTTCTAGCTCTAAGACCTATGTAGACTGTTTTTCTAGCTTTCTTTTTATTTTGTTTTATTGCATTTTAGGGTTTCAGTTTTTTGTTGAAATACAGTTTAAAATTTTAGACAGTCTTGAATTCATAGTTCACAAGTATAATCAATGTGATATACACACAAGTGAACATGGTTTGGCTTTAATCATAGTATTTCATACAGAGGAAACCGTGGAGAGGTGCCAGGTACAATAATGGTATTTCAAGAAGATAATCTTTTCCAAGCCCATACTACTTTTAACATATCTATCTTTGAGGATATTTTTAAATTTGTGTAAAATGGAATTAAGAGTTTATTTGATATACAAAATATTGAAATCCATATGTAATTTTTCATCATACACATGCCCTGTGTAATTTTTGAAGGCCCCCTCATATATTTTTCAGATTTTATCTTTTTAGTTTTAGTGCTTCCTGTTTATTAACTTTGACAGATCTTAAAGTCAAAAATTATCTTGGGCTTTTTATTACATCTTAGCAAAGCTAGCTATTAATATTGGCATTTTATTATTAATAAGATACATTCGGTGGATATTTAAGAAACAAAATTTTGTGTCATGTTGACAAGACATTTAGACTATAGGTGACAAAAATAAAATAGAAGAAGCAGAAATGTGTATAGAAAGGTTAAAAGAAGTGAATAGCAAAGAACAAAATAGTTTGCTAAATAATAGAAGAAGCTAACTACTTTGTACAGAGCTGTAATTACATTTAGATGTGCATCTAGAATGCAGAAGGATCCTTAGTAAAATTTTATATCTGTTACATATTGTAATTATTGTGACCATCAACCTCAGACATACCTCTGTATAGACTAAAAATTTTGAAGATGAACTGTTTATCATGAAAAACAATTAAACATTCATTTAATTTTTGAAAGATTTATGAAGTAAAACATGGTGTTAGTGTACTAGTTAGGTTACAATTGATGCCATAACAAATAAGTGGCAATATTTCTGTAGATAAAAATGACTGGTATAACAGTTACAGAGATACTCCTGTAGAGGGTGACTGCCTTCCACATGGTATTCTGTCGCTCCCCGTCTTCATGGAGGAACGACACAGGACCCTGCGCTGTTCTTTTTGTCTGCTCGGCCCTCCCCGGGTTTGCTGCTGGTTCTTCCCGGGTTGGCTACTGACCCTTCCACCTCCGTGGAAGGGCGGTTCCCCCTAGCCACTTTCCCCACTTCCGCGGGGGAGCGGCACACCGCCGGCCGGCTCTCTCGGGGGCTGCACAGGTGTTCCTTCAGATAGATGTTCCTGGTGCATGTTGTCTCTCTCCTCCTTTATAGTCCTCTTCCGCCAATCCCAACTCTGCTACCCACACGCCGAGTACGCTGCTCTCCTCCAATCAGGAGCAGGTCCTGCTGCTTATTGGTTGAACTGGAGGCAGCTGTGTAGAAGCTGTTTTTACTCCTCTCCCAGCGCCATATTGTGGGAGAGCAGATGCATAGAATAAGTCTTAATTCCAGTAACTTAGTCTAGTCAGAGTTGCTCCCAGTTGCTCCCCACAGTATTCAGGGCTCTAGAATCTTCTGGTTTAAGGCTCTTTCATTTCCTAGGGCATTGATGTTCTCTATTTCACTAGCCGAGCAGTGGAGAGGGACAAAGGAAGCAAACCTTATTTCTTTGTATTCTTTCCCCAAAGTGTAAGTATTCACTTAACTCACTTTCTTGTAGCTAAGACTTTCACATGTCCCTACTTAGATGCAAGAAGAAATAAAAAAAAAAAAACATAATCTTTGGCTTACTAGCTGCCTACTAGCAACAGTTCTCTATTGGTAAAAGTGGTAGCCTCGATGGATAGCTAACCAGGAGGGGTGTTAAGCTGCCTCTACACATAGGATCATTCACCTCAGCTCAAGGGGTGAAGTCCACAAGTCCCCTCCTTTCCTTACATCCACTGCAATATGTATATCAGTTTTGCTATGGCCCATTGCCTATGAATTAAACATGTGAATAACATTCATTTTACCTATTACTCCACCCTCCCTCTGCAACCTACCCTAGCACAAATCCAGTACATACTAATGGAGCAGCAACAGGGGAACTCAAGTTAAGCTTCTCATGTGAGAAAAGTGGAAATGGGAAACACACAACAGTGATTTCCAGTGACAATAGGGAAATCCTGTGGACAGGCACTGTGAGAACACCTTTCCTTGCAAGTGCTCAAAACCTCTTGATTAGACTTGGAAAGAACTCTTATCCTTTATTCTACGTGGTTCATTGGTCTCTGCACATCGGGAGCTTCTTCCTTGTCTCTAACCATTCACAGATAAACCACGTAAGGGATTGTGACCACTTTTTAACTTTGCAATTTAGGGACTTGAAGAATATTTTATAGATTATTTTAAGGCTACCTTTAGGGATTGAGTTTGTGTCATAATGGGTAAAGCCGCTACCTGCGACACCGTCATCCCATATGGGCGCCAGTTCACGTCCCAGCTGCCCCTCTTCCAATCCAGCTCCCTGATAATGGCCTGGAAAAAGCAGAAGAAGTGGCCCAAGTGTTTGGGCACCTGAACCCATGTGAGAGATCTGGATAAAGTACATGCCTTTGGCCTGCCCGAGCCCTGGCAGTGAGGGCCATCTGAGCAGGGAGCCAGCAGATGAAGACCTCTCTCTCTCGCTCAACTTTGACTTTCAAATAAATAAACGTTTTTACAAAGACTACATTTTTAACATGTTTACCAGTGCATTTATTTAAAAAACATGATAGATTTCATATCTTCAAGCTTCCATTTGTGAAATGAACCAGTATTCACACTTTTTTAAAATTTCTCTAGAAAACAAAACAGAAATAATTCCAAGTCTTGCCAGTGGGATAACTTAATATGGAGAATACATATACTCATTTATATGACAAAACAAGGAAGCCAAATATGCAATGGTAAATAAACCCAAGATTAACAAAATCAGGAGATTGCTGCCCACCTTAGGAATACAAGGACAGCAGGAGGAAGTGCTATTATCAGAGCCAAGAGTTCTGATAACAAAAGACCATGAGCTCCTCTAGGAGTCTGAAGCATCCATATTCTTCCATCTTTGGATGTTCCCACATGGCAGGCACTCAAATGATTATTTAATTGAACTAAGTTAAACAATGCAGCCCCTCCATTGACATCCGTTAGATAAATCCATCAGAAAGTAAAATGTGGCAGAAATGTTGGTGTTCAATATTGGGATGATTCTTAATTTGTTAGATCACTGTAATTAGCTATTTTGGGACTTCATCTAGAAGTCTATCATTTGCACTTAGAGAATGAGAAATTGGCAAACATTTTAATTTATTCTTTTTCTGTATGAGATTTTAGAGTTTGGAAAAACACCAATTTTTATGTAAACACAGGAGGAAGAATTTAAAAAAAATCTGGATGCTTATGATAAAATAATTGGGGGGGGGAGCGGTTTGAAAAGAGAATAAGCTTTCCAGACTTGCTAGAAAAACAGTAGCTATAGCTACAGAGGATGTGTACCTCTAAATTAGTCTTTGATTCTTTTTTGAAATTGCCTTCCAAGTTGTTAGGGACATTCTTTTGTCTGTTGGTTTGAGCCACGAGCTATTGACTTTTTTTTTCCTTTAAGAAAGAATCTGTTAAATATTCCACTGGATATTTTAGTAGTCAAAAGGGAATTTATTCCAGAGTATGTTCATAATTTTGAAAACATTGCAAATGTCATTTAGTCTGTTCTTGGATGTCCTTTACATTTAAAGTATAATGAAGCACAACTCAGTGTAGCTATTGCTTTTTGGATAGACTTGAGTGAAATCTCAAAATAGTAGATATTTAACAACTTGGAAGTTGAGAATAGTTTGAGAAGTGTTTGTGACCATGTACTTTCCTAGAGAGAAAGAGAAACTTGATTGAGGATTTCTCAGTGAGTATTTCCACTTATCCATGGAAAAATGAAATATTTGGTGGAGCAGTTGTGACAAATTCAGTAGCCATTGGTAGTTTAAAAGAATTTTGGCATACCTGTGTATGTTTAGAGTTCTTCTGTTCACATCTAAACTTGCTACTTGTTTATAATTCACATTAAGAATGAGTTAAAGTAAAATGTGCTGCAGGGCAGGTATTGAGGTGCATCGGGTTAAGCAGCAGCTTGAGATGTCTGTATCCCATCCTAGAATCCTAGGGTCAAGTTTTGGCTCCTCTACGTCTGACCCAGCTTTCTGATAACATGCCTGGGAGGTAGCAGGTGATAGCTCAAGTACTTGAGTTTCTGCCACCCCTGTAGGAGACTCAGAGTTCTTGGCTCCTGGCTTCAGTCTGACCAAGTCCCAATTGTTACAAGTATTTGAAAAATGAACCAGTGGGTAGAAGATCTCTTTCTTTCTCTGTCTTGCATTCTGTCAATCTGCCTTTCAATTAAATCTTAAATCTATATTAAATGTAATCTGCTACCCTTTAATGTCTTTGTTTTGTCTTACAGGCTTTAGTGCTTCCATTTTAATGTACCCATTAATACATGGAATAAGTGTGTCTGAAAGGTGTCATGGCTGACTAAAAGGGCAAAATGCATTGTTTTATCTGTGTGGCAGCTAACATCTAAAGAGTGGGCTTTTTCTTTCCTGTGTTGGCTTTCTGAAAGGAAATGAAATATTGTGAAAGAATTGCTTGGTGATCTGTCAGTGTTACTTTAATTATTATAATATCTTTGTGGTTCTGAAAACATGTAGTCAAGAAGAAAATCCGTCTTTGGTATTACTGATGTCGAGCAGAAAATGTGCTATCTGTCTTTCCATCTCTAATTGAGTTGATTTCCTTTAATACTATTTTACAATGCAAATATTAAAACATGAGGCATATTTTCGCAGCTTCAAATAATTAGTTTTGCTTTTTAAGTCTGTTATCTATAATTCAAATAACAGTCTTTCTGAACTTCTCTGCCTTGGGGAGCTTAGAGTATTTGTGAAATTATAGGTGTTCATTGACTATTTTTTGACTGTCAATTCACCTGTAGCATGTTGTACTATTAATTCATTATGAAGTGACACAGGAAGAAAACTCATTACACAGTAATATGAAAATATATACCTGTCAAGAAATAAATCAGTCTGTATTGAAAATCCATCTGCTGCGATGGGAAGAAATCAAATGAAGTTTGGCACCTTCTTTTCCAGTAGGAGTATGTATAGAAAGATTTCACTTCTAATCTACGGGCCCTCTGTGTTTTTCACTTATGTGGTTTTCTTGTCCTTTGCAGGTTATATTATACCCGACATCTAATAGCTCCAAGTCAGCTGAATTGCACAGAATGATAGTTCCAAAAAATAGTCAGGACTCTGACTTAAAAATCAAACTGGCAGTGCGAATGGATAAACCACCACATATGAAGCATAGTGGGTGAGTCTGAGGATGTTTCTCTGCATTTTTGGATTTCATTTCAGTATATCACTGTTGTCAAGGTAGAGGGGTAACCATTACATACAACTTCCCATGCAGTTTTCTCATAAACATTTACAAATGTATGTTGTTTTACTTGTATTTTTAGACCTATAGACATTTTTATAGATAAATCATGGGTATTTACTTAATGTAATTGTGTGCATGCACATGTAATATTGGTACTGAGTTGTACCAATATTATACCTTGGTGATATTGACAAAGAACAATGATGAGAAGAGATAATTTCTAAGATATATTCCTCAAAATACAGGTATAACAGTTGAAAAAGCCTATTACATAGGTCCCCAGAAATAGTTAAACTTACATGGAATATATAATGCATACAAGTGAACGAGTGGTACAGATGTAACCTAGAAATCTGCGTGAGTTTTGACAGGAGGGCAGTGAGTGTTCATCCAACGTGTAAGTGAAAACTAAATCAATACTGAAGGAAACTGCAGCTGGTAGATAAGCAAGAAGTACAGGGGCTGTTCCTGGGGGTCGCATGGGTCAGAGTCAACCTCGGCTCTCAATACTAAAAAACAAAACAAAGAAAGAAGCACGTTTATATAACATCAGTTAAATGATGTTTTATTCTTCTAGTTTAGTTTTGTTTCTATAGAATAAGAGCAGATTAAAAGATAGTTGGTCATAGCATTGTCATTCCAAACTGGCCTGATATGATATCCTGCCAAAAATCCAATCTGATTGAACATCACAGGTTGTATTCAGGTCTCTAACCATTACATGGTACACCATAAATATGTACAGTTTTATGTATCTTTTAAAATTTTTTAAATACTTTAATAAAATTTGAATCTACATTTTAAAAAAAAAAACTTACTTTGGAAGCAGAGAGGGAGAGAGAACTCTTATCCACTCATCATTCCCTGAATGCTTCTGGCAGGTTCTAGGCCAGGGCCAAAGTTAAGAGCTAGAAACTCAATCCTGGTCTCCCATGTGGGTGACAGGAACTTGGGTACTTGAGCCGTCACCAGTGCCTGCCAGGGACAGCACTGTGAGGAAGCTGAGGTCAGGAGCCAGAGCTGGTCGTTGATTGCAGGTATTCAGTCACAGAACACAGGTGACGTAACCACTAGGCCACATACCCAAACCAGAATGTTTTTAATATCATCTCTAGGTATGGACATAAATAGAAAACATTTTACCCACAGCATAACTATATTCATCTTTTCCTCATTTATTCAGAAGTGGATTTTACTGCACTTGATTGCATTTGAGGTAGAAAGTCAACTAATCTGTTTCTCCAATTGCTTTATTGTACACCAAGCAATCATATAACAGGGAGAACAGATTAATAGCAATTTGTTCTGGGGCAGAGTGGTGTT
The DNA here is from genome assembly GCF_964237555.1 of Oryctolagus cuniculus. Taxonomy (NCBI): domain Eukaryota; kingdom Metazoa; phylum Chordata; class Mammalia; order Lagomorpha; family Leporidae; genus Oryctolagus; species Oryctolagus cuniculus. Next base: position 158,631,075 of record NC_091434.1, on the reverse strand, counting down.
CTGTCAATAATTTATCCTCTAATTAATAATTAACAGATGAATAATTAATAATTGAAAAAGAGACAAGCCAAGTTTAAAACAAGATTGAAATATGGCAAATCCTTCTTGTGGATCAAGGAGCTAAAATAATAAATTGGGGTGTTATGGATTTTCATCTTCAGAGCACATTAGACTTGGAAATCCTTTGGAATTTTATAGTATGAACCTATTCTATGTCATAAAAATGTTAGCAACAAATCTCTCTCATGTGAACTCTGTTAACATGTATTCTCTGTTTAATTCATGTACTATTTATATATGAAGATACTTCATAAAGTTCATGAAAATGCACATTATGAGAAAACTATGCATGCATTTCAAACTTGTTTTAGACCAGAATGAACTGATCATTTAATTCAATGCACCACAAACTTAAAGAGTACCCTTATATGAGCCATCAGTTGCCCCTAAATAAATATTTTATCAGGGGGCCGGCACTGTGGAGCAGTAGGTTAATCCTCTGCCTGCAGCGCCAGCATCCCATATGGGTGCAGGTGCTAGTCCCTGCTGTTCCTCTTCCGATCCAGCTCTCTGCTATGGCCTGGGAAAGCAGTAGAGGATGGCTTAAGCCCTTGGGCCCCTGCACCCGTGTGGGAGACCTGGAGGAAGCTCCTGGCTCCGGATTAGCGCAGCTCTGGCTATTGCAGCCATTTGGAAATTGAACCAGTGGATGGAAGACCTTTGTTTCTGTCTCTCTGTCTCACTATCTATAACCCTATCTCTCAAATAAATAAATTAAAAAATTTTTATCAGTATTATCTATATTTTATATGTGTTATCAACTATGTGAAGTTTATTAGACCTGTTTGAGTCCCAGTACATCAAACAGTGTATAATTAATGAAACATTATTAATACAAATAATGGTTATGAAAATGATAATAGTGTATTCCTTGGATTTTGAAGGAAAACTAATAAAAGAGTGATAGAGCTTGCTGCATTTGTAAGTTAATTTTTTTTTTTTTGACAGGCAGAGTGGACAGTGAGAGAGAGAGACAGAGAGAAAGGTCTTCGTTTGCCGTTGGTTCACCCTCCAATGGCCGCCACGGCCGGAGTGCTGTGGCGGGTGCACCGCGCTGATCCGATGGCAGGAGCCAGGTACTTCTCCTGGTCTCCCATGGGGTGCAGGGCCCAAGTACTTGGGCCATCCTCCACTGCACTCCCTGGCCACAGCAGAGAGCTGGCCTGGAAGAGGGGCAACCGGGACAGAATCCGGTGCCCCAACCGGGACTAGAACCCGGTGTGCCGGCACCACAAGGCGGAGGATTAGCCTAGTGAGCCGCGGCGCCGGCCATTTGTAAGTTAATATTAAAAAGTTCTAAACACAATTTATAGGGAATGGAGTATAACTTTTTTTATTAGAAATTTCCTAAAATAAATTAAGTAAATGGTGTTTGATTATGAATTATATTTTAAAAGCATTTACATTTTTTAAGCAGAAAGTAAGATATATATTATTTAAAGCTCTTGTTTCTGTTAACTAACCTGATCAGTCCATGACTATGCATCATGCTTTTTTTGTTTTTTAGGACTATACAAATAATATAGATATTTAATTGGGACAAACTAAGTATGGTGATGATTCCAACCTTTTAAAACTACATTGGGTAATACACAGAGCATATTTTAGCAAAAAATATAAGATTTTTTTTATTTCCTAATATATCATAGAAACTAATTAAAAATTACACTTAGATAAGTCTGTTAAATGAACTACCAGCTAGATTTTGAATGATTACATGATTCACATCTCGCTTTTGAAATTATTTTCCTGCTTTGTTGTATAACTGGAAGATAGAGCTGTTCTTGAACAAATGGACTATACTTTAGCATAGCCTAGTGGCTAAGTTACAGTATTAACTTAAAATTCAGAAACTATCCTTGTTTTTATTGAATAAAATTATTTCCCTAATTCAGAGGTTGCTTTGCCAAAATAAAGGTAAAATGTGATTAATAAGACAAATGACTACAATGATAATTAAACATATACCTGAAAGAGAAAAAGAAAAAAGTTAAATTAGCTGACACAAATATATCAAACATTGTAACCGTGATGTATCAGAGTCTGCATATAACTGGTAACATTTATAGTAAAAAATGAACATTTCATGAGTATGGAACTATAGAAGAGCTTTGTCATATTTAAGAATTGGTTAAATGAAATGTTAGCAAAACCATTGCCTTGTAAAGGTCGTATTTCTTTGTGTAGAGTCCTACTTGGCTCTTTACACGTGTTTTGAATGCATGGATTGAACTATTTAGAAATTGTCACAAATAAGACTCGAGCTGTTTATATCATAAAGGTATAAAGTGCCCTGGGCCCATCTCTTGTGCCTGGGGAGAGGCATTAGTTCAGCTTGCAGCAGGAAGGATGGGATAAGCATCAAGCCATCTACAGTGCCGTATCCCAGTGCTTTCCCAGAGAGAGGGTGGGCAGCTAGGCATCCAGGGACTGGGGTCAGGCCTACTAACCTTCATTCATGCACTAGTTTAATTAATTAAAGTATATGAATTTAGTTGATTCGATGTGTAAAAATTAATATTTTGCTAAATTTGGCATGCATCTTTTTTAACTGTTATATCTGATGAAATATGTTTCAAATAAAGGAAAATTATTTCTGTGAAAGAAATCAAACATTATATTTGCTTACAAAGTGATCTGAAAACACTCTAATATCGTATCAGTATTGTGTTTATTATTTATGATTTATGATCTTCAGCTAATTTAGAGGACACCGATGACAAAGGGTATAAAATTTTTTAATATGTTAAGATAGAATATCTTGGAGGGTCCAGACCTTACAAAAAGGATAAGTATATTCTTTCCCAGAAAAAAACTGATTTCTCACTTCAAAACTACCTTGTAGACTGATTTCCCTTTGTGTCTTTGTCTAAAGTAACCATGTAGGCCAGCGCCCTGGCTCACTAGGCTAATCCTTCGCCTTGCAGCACCAGCACACCGGGTTCTAGTCCTGGTCGGGGCGCCGGATTCTGTCCCGGTTGCCCCTCTTTCAGGCCAGCTCTCTGCTGTGGCCAGGGAGTGCAGTGGAGGGTGGCCCAAGTGCTTGGGCCCTGCACCCCATGGGAGACCAGGAGAAGCACCTGGCTCCTGCCATCGGATCAGCGCGGTGCGCCGGCCACAGCACGCTGGACGCGGTGGCCATTGGAGGGTGAACCAACGGCAAAGGAAGACCTTTCTCTCTGTCTCTCTCTCTCACTGTCCACTCTGCCTGTCAAAATAACTAAATAAATAAATAAAGTAACCATGTTTTGACACATGACCTTCACCTGAACCTTTATGTAGTCTGGTCAGATACCCAAGTTGAATTTGTCTCAGTCTACCTTATTCCGATTTCATAAAAATACTACTTTTTATAACCTTGCCAAAACTTCTGGCAGTCTTTTCTAGCTTCAGAAATGATTGATTGATTTTTTTCCAAATACAGCTTACAGAAGATAACTCAGTAGTACTCCTTAAAAAGTTAATGTAGACATTGGATTTATAATGATGGGAAGAATAAATCATAAAGCAAACTTCCTTCTTCTAAACTCCTTAATATTCATTTTATTTTATGGTAATTTCTCTATTACAAATTACATTTTTACTTTAATTTGCTAATGCCTAATAACAAAGTATGCAATGACAATATAAATATTTTGAAACATAGATTTAATGGTCATTAAGGCAATGGTTTAACTTGTTACACTCCATCACAAAAATTCTCTGGCTTTTCTTCTAATGAATTACTTTGCATTTAATGTGAAGCTCGGATTACAGATTTTCTTTCAACTTTCTTTTACTTTCAAAGTTCTTCTCCAGGAAAGCAGCATCTTGACATGCATTATATTTTTTGTTTAGAGATTATTTCTTCTACTTTCCGTGCATCAAATAACTACTGTCCTCTTTTTTTTAAAGACACTGTTCATTATCATACTTGGACATTTTCAGGCACTTTAGACCAAATAATTAAAGGTACACTATGAGGTCATCTTTAAATTTTTTTTTCTTAAAAAAAAACACAGACCATATATATTCATTGCTTATCTTAATTAATTTGGGACACTTTTGTTAAGATAGTATTTTTTAAAATTTATTTGCATGCATTTCATAAACATAACTTTAGGAACATAGTAATTCTTCCCACCGTACCTGCCCTCCTACCCCTCTTCCTCCTCCCTCTCCTGTTTGGGAACACATTTTTAAAAAAAAAAATAATAGTGAAAACTTTTTATTAATACTATATATCAAAGTTTTATAAATAGTTAATGTACAGAATTAAGTTAATTTATATGTGCATTACTCCATGTACTTATTTGTATATGTGTGGTAAGAACACTTAAAATCTAATCTCTTAGCAATTTTCCAAGGAAGAATACATTGTTATTAAATATGATCACCATGGTATACATGAAGTCTATTTTTTTGGTTTTTTTGGCCTAAAATGATTTTCCTTAAAGAAAACTGCATTGAGTTTCATATTCTAAAGCAAGATAGAAACAGTGAAATGATTTGCAAGCCAGATTGTTTTCGTAAAGCTTGGGTTTAGACACACTTGGGTTCCAGTTCTAGCCCTGTCACTTATTGGCAAACTTGGTCAACTTATTTAAATTATAGCCTCACTTTCCTCAACCATAAAGTGGGGTTGTCCTGAATACGAAGTAAGAAACACCCATACAGCATGAAGCACAGTGTCTGTTACATAGTAAATTTCCTTTTTTTAAAAAATAAGTATTTTTAAAAACTGTAGTCTCTTGAAATATAGCATTCTTCGAGGTTTAGTTATGTTACTTGACTCTATTCAGAGGAAAATGCTGTGCTAGATGAGAAAATAATAGTGTACAAATCTCCACTAATTTCTTGAGTGTATTAAAGTTATTTTCCCCAGTAAGACCATTTGCTTAACTCTTAAGCTTTAGTTTACATTTTTGTTTTTTTTTAACTTTTATTTAATGAATATAGATTTCCAAAATACAGCTTATGGATTACATTGGCTTCCCCTCCTCCCCAATGACTTCCCTCCCACCCACAACCCTCCCCTTTCCTGCTCTTTCTCCCCTTCCATTCTTATCAAGATTCATTTTCAATTTTCTTTATATACAGAAGATCAGTTTAGTATATATTAAGTAAAGATTTCAACAGTTTGCACCCACATAGAAACACAAAGTGAAAAATACTGTTTGAGTACTCTTTATAGCATTAAATCTCAATGTACAGCACATTAAGGACAGAGATCCTACATGAGGAGTAAGTGCACAGTGACTCCTGTCGTTGACTTTATAAATTGACACTCCTGTTTATGTACTCTTTAGGGTACATTTTTGTTTGACAGATACCATGAATGTAGGGAGGGTAGTTTGTTTCTCTTTGAGAATTTTTTTTTTTTTGCTAAATTTGTCTTCTATATCCAAGGGCTAAAATGAAAATATTACCTAAGATCTTTTGAACTATGTCTGAACAACTGACTCCAATGATTTATCTAAGGAATAAGTTCAGTTTATAAGAAACGATACTTGGAGAGAATTTCATGGCTAGTGATAGGAATGAGAGAATGTTTTCTCTCATTTTAGTTTCAAGCAATGTAACTTACTTTCAAAACTGCCAGTGCTTTCAACTCATATTTTTCAATAACAAGTTTGGCTTTAGTTGCAATTGTTAACCTAACTTTTAATCCTCTTAGTTATATCATTAAACAAGTACAACCAGATCTGCGTAGCTCAAACAAGTATAACATGATCTGGATAGTCTACTAGGTCTTATTCATTCTCCCAGTTATATGATGAATACATTGTTGATCTCACTAGCTCTTATATTCCAAGTAAATTAGTTTTAATTTCAACTCAACACTTCCTTGTATATTTTAAATTGTAGTTTTATATATGCTTCATTTAAGGAGGCAGTGATAAGCTGAACGTCTTATTCTCAATACTTACTAGATGGCTTTTATTTTATAGTTACCATAGCACCCAAGGTGTTCATGTAGTTGAATAATTGTATAATTACATATGTTAATGTTTTATGAAGATAGTCATTGTATAATTATATATATTAATGTTTTATAAAGATAGTCAATGGGAAAGATTGCTGTTGGTAAGATTAGGGATCTGAACATCTTGCCCTTTGCTGACACTACTGCAGAATGCTCCTCCCCTCAGAGACATCACTAAGGAGAAGCCTGTTATCCACCCTACAAAGTGTGCTTAGCTGCCTGCTACCAACCCTCTTTACCTTTCACCTGTTCCTTCTTTTTAAGCTCTTATTACCTGATGTCACATTGTTTATTCTTTACTGGTCAACTCCTCAACCAGAGTGTTATCTCCATGGTGTGGTTTGCTACTGCTAGCTCCACAACCAATACACTTTCCAAAAATAGGAACTTTATTTTACTGGTTCTTAGAGACCCAATTTTTAGATCATTGCCTAGCACTTAATAGAAGCCATGCAAATATTTGGTGAGTGAATAAATAAAATTTTAAACAAAGATAGACTGCAGAAATATGTTCAGTTCTTTTATATTCAAATTAAATGTTGGACTGATCTTTCTGTTGTAAACTTCAAATTACAGTACTGATTGGTACCACTGTTATGTAAAGTTAATGGATTGTGTTTCAAATATTCTTAACACAACAGAATTACAAGAAGTTAAATTAATCCACAAATTTCTCTGTGATTATTGTAAATCCAAAGACTTGTATGAAAAAAATACACTTTCCCAAAAACTTTAAATTCAAAGTCATTATTCTCTGCAGTGAGACTGTCTTTTTTGAAAGTTGTTTAGGGGCGGGTTTGTGGCATGGAAGTTTGGTCATTGCTTGGGATGCCCAAATGGCATATCGGAGTGCTTCCTCCATGTCCTGGCTTCATTTCCAATCTCACTTTCTGCAAATGCACATCCTGAGATAACAGATGATGACTCAAGTATTCAGGTTCTTGAGTTGAGTTCTGGGAGACCTGGATTGAATTCTGGACTCTGAGCTTTGACCTGGCCCAGCCCTGGTGTTACAGGCATTTGAGGAGTGAACCAGCAAAAGGAAAATCTCTATTTCCTTTCTCTCTCTCTCTCTCCCTCTCCCTCTCCCCCCTCTGCTTCCTCTCTCCCTCTCTCTCCCTCTCACTCCTTCCTCCCTCTCTCCTTCCCTTTCTCTCTTCCTCCCTTCCTCTCTTCCCTCCTTCTCTTCTCTCTTCCCTTCCTTTGCCTTCCCTTCCCTGGAGTGCAAACTCCCAGCTAACTGCAAGTAATTTCATTCTTACTGCACATCAATATAAAAAGTCTCTGGTGCCCCCTCTGGGATCACTCCCACATGGATACAGCACAGCCTGAGTGACAGATTTCCAGATCACAGAAGTTACTCTCTTTGACTCCAAAAACATGCCTTCCTGTCGCTCCCCCTCTTCATGGAGGAGCAACACAGGACCCTGCGCTGTTCTTTCTGTCTGCTCGGCCCTCCCCGGGTTTGCTGCTGGTTCTTCCCGGGTTGGCTACTATCCCTTCCACCTCCGTGGAAGGGCAGTTCCCCCTGGCCACATTCCCCACTTCCGCAGGGGAGCGGCACACCGCCGGCCGGCTCTCTCGGGGGCTGCACAGGTGTTCCCCTTAGATGTTCCCCTTAGATGTTCCTGGTGCATGCCGTCTCTCTCCTCCTTTATAGTCCTCCTCTGCCAATCCCAACTCGGCTGCCCACACGCCGAGTACGCTGCTCTCCTCCAATCAGGAGCAAGTCCTACAGTTTATTGGCTGAACTGGAGGCAGCTGTGTAAAAGCTGTTTTCTTCTCTCCCAGCGCCATATTGTGGGAGAGCAGATGCATAGAATAAGTCTTAATTCCAGTAACTTAGTCTAGTCCGAATTGCTCCCCACACCTTCCCAGTTTTCATCTCTCTTGTTTTCACCATAGTTAGTTCCCAGAACATATACACTGCCTCCTTAAATTAGTGGGTTTCATGCCTCCTTTCCAGCTACCTAGAACCTTCTTTATTTAAAGTATATTATTATGTCCACTATATCTGCTCTTTGACATATTAAAGGAGAGGATAAATGAATTTAGAAATTTCTCTGCACAAGTTGTGGTACATAAATGGGCCCAATAAAAGGGCTCCCAAATCCACACCTCCTCCTCCCTTACACAAGCATGGTCCCCTCTGATACAATAAGCTTTTCTAAGTCCCTCACTCCCCTAAATATTATGGTTAGATCATACCCATTGGTATTCCAAACATAATTTTACAAGATTTTCATAAACACAAGCAATTTTCCTGTTTCTTTAGATCCCCTTTTCTGAAGGCTCCTGTATCATGTAAGATCTACGTTACATAAAATTGCACGCTTTTCTCTTCTTAATCTGTCTTTTGATGCAGGGGTCTCAGCCATGAACTACCAATGAATGAAGAAAGACCGCAGAATTTTGAGAAAGGGGCAGGGAGGTGTTGGACTGCACCAACCCATGGGGATAGAGCCAGAGAGAGAACGTAGCATGGCTCCAGACCAGAGCCCAGGGAGCTAGAGTTTGCTGACAGTTGCCTGTGGTCCTAATGGAAGTAGAGAGGGGCAATTGTTTCAAACCAATCTCTCCAAAATGGAATCCACAGTCTGGCTGAAAGAAGGTGGGAGCCATTTTATACTAGGACTGCGACTGTGGAAGCCTATGGGCATGCATGTAACAACTTGCTGGACAGGACACCTGAATGCAGCGCTGGCAGCAGCAGTAGGTAGAGATGTGTTAAACCAGTGACTCTAATGTGTGAGTGTGATCCAGAGCAGCAGAACAGCCTGCAGCCCCCACTGCCTCAGAGCTTGGTGAGAAGATGGCTGGGCACCTACAAGAGACAGAGGGGCATCCACACCAACAGTACCCTCTGGTCTCAGCATCTGTGGGAGTTTTTTTATGTGCTGAAACCTTAGGGCTTCTGTGGCTACATGAAAAGCTGTAGGGCATAGCTGGGATTGGAGTTCTAACATGCCCAGCTTGGGTTTTAACCTTGAAAACTCACCCCATCTCAGAATATTGACCAGATCCCCCTGGCCACAACCACCACATACCTGCTCTTCACTGAAAGGGCATGAAGCCACAGAAGCATAACCCCAAAGATAAAAACCAACAGAAGAAAAAATTAAAAATCAACTCCACAAATGCTGAAAAAGAAGAGCTGAAATTCAAGAAACAAGAATAAGGAAGTCACCATGACACACACACACACACACCCAGAGGAGCACAACAACATTTCAATATTAGAATGCAAAGACGAAGAGATTGAGGAAATGCCAGAAATGGAATTTAGAAAATTAATCATAGGATTACTCAAAAAAAATCATAAGCAAATCCATGAACCAAATAAAACCCTACATGACATCAATGAAAATTTTTCCCAAGAAACTGAGAATATAAAGAGAAATCAAAATGAAATTTTAGAAATTAAGAACTCAGTGGATCAAATGAAAAATGCAATGGAAAGTCTTAACAGCAGACTTGATGAGGCAGAAGAAAGAATATCCAAACTAGAAAACAAATCAATGGAAATCTTGGAGTCAGGCAAAAAAAAAAAAAAAAAAAAAAAAAGAAAAAAGAAAAATCAAGAACTTAAAAACAGTGTTGGATATCTGTGGGATACTATCAAGCAACCCAACATACAGATCTTAGGAATTCCTGAAGGAGGGTAAACATAGAAGGGAATAGAAAGCCTATTTAGTGAAATAATTACAGAAAACTTCCCCAATTTGAAGAAAGAAAGGGGTGTTCAAGTAGAAGAAGAAGCACATAAAACTCCTAACAGACATGACCAGAAAAGACCCTCACCACAACACATTGTAGTCAAACTTTCCACAGTAAAACAAAGAGAAGATTATCAAATGGGCATAAGAGATACGTCAGATTTACTTTCAGAGGATTTCCAGTTAAACTCACAGTTGATTTCTCATCAGAATCCCTATGGGTTAGAAGGGATTGGCAAGATACAGTCCAAGTCTTAAAAGACAAAAACTGTCAAACTGGAATATTGTACGCCACAAAACTTGCATTTATAAATGAAGGTTAAGTAAAGACCTTCCATAGCAAACAAAAAAGAGTTTGTCGACACTTGTCCAGCATTACAGAAGATGCTTAAGGATGTGCTACACACAGAAACACAGAAAGATAGACATCACGATGAAAGAATGGAAAGGCAGAAAAACCACCAGTGGAAATACAAAAGAAATCCTAAGTAAACAATAGGATTATTTATGGAAAAATGGCAGGGCCAAGTTGTTACTAATTAGTAGTCACCTTGAATGTAAGGGGCCTCAATTCTTTAGTTAAAAGATACAGATTGGCTGAATGGATTGAAAAACAAGACCCATCTATTTGCAGCTTACAAGAAACACATCTCAGCAACAAAGATACCCACAGACTGAAAGTGGAAGGATGGAAAAAGATAGTCCATTCTAACAAAAACCAAAAAAGAGCTGGTGTTGCCGCCCCAATATCAGACAAAATAGACATTCCTATAACAAAAGAGACAAGGGCATATATAATGATTAAGGGATCAATCCAGCAGAAAGGTGTGACTATAATAAATGTATATGCCCCCAAATACAGGGTGCCTGGCTACTTGAAAAAAATATTAATGGACCTAAAGGGAGACATAGACTCTTAATTCAATAGTAATGGGGGACTTCAGTACCTCACTTTCAACAATGGACAGAAGAAAGATCCAGAAAGATCAACCATTTCTGGATAGACAGAAAATCAACAAGGAAACAACAAAGTTAATCAACACTATAGATCAAATGGATCTAATGGATATCTACAGAACCTTTCACCCCACAGTGGCAGAATACAGATTCTTCTCATCAGTGCATGGAACATTCTCTAGGTTACACCATATGTTAGGCCACAAAGCAAGTCTCAGCAAATTTTAAAAAAATCTAAATCATTCCATTCCTCTTTTTGGACCACAATGGAATAAAGCTTGAAATCAACAATGCAAAAATCTATAGAATATACAAAAACACATGGAGACTAAACAACATGCTCCTCAATGAGCAGTGGGTCATAGAAGAAATCAAAGGAGAAATAAAAAAAATTCTGGAAACAAATGAAGATGACAATACATCATATCAAAACCTATGGGATACAGCAAAAGCAGTGTTAAGAGGGAAGTTCATAGCATTCGGTGCCTATGTGAGTAACTGAAAGGGTACCAAGAAAGTGAGCTATCAGTGCTTCTCAGGGACCTAGAATATCAACAACAAACCAAACCCAAAACTAGTAGGAGGAAAGAAATAATTAAAAATAGAGAAAAAATAAAATTGAAACAAAAATACAAAAAAACTCAGTGAAATAAAAAGCTGTTTTTTGAAAAAATAAACAAAATTGATACACCATTGGCACAACTAACCAAAAAAGAAGGAAAAGACCCAAATCAATAAAATCAGAGATGAAAAAGGAAATATAATAACAGATACCACAGAAATAAAAAAGAAGCATCAGAAATTATTACAAAAAGCTGAACGCCAACAAACTAGGAAACCTAGAAGAAATGGATAGATTCCTAGAGAGAGACAGTCTACCAAAGTTAGGTCATGAAGATATAGAAAATCTAAACAGACCGTCTACAGCCTCAACGTGCCCGATCTCGTCTGATCTTGGAAGCTAAGCAGGGTCAGGCCTGGTTAGTACTTGGATGGGAGAAAATCTAAACAGACCAATAACCAAGACAGAGGTTGAATCACTAATGAAGACCCTCCCAACAAAGAAAACCCCAGCACTGGACAGTGTCACTGTAGAATTCTAGGCATTTAAAGAAACTAATTTCAATTCTTCTCAAGCTATTCAAAGCAATGAAAAAGAAGGGATCCTCCCAGACTCTTTCTACAAAGCCTGCACCACCTTAATACCTATACCTGGAAAAGATGCAACAGAGAAAAAGAACTGTAGACCAATATCTCTGGTGAACATAGATGCAAAAATCCTCAACAAATTATTAGTTCATTGAATTTAACAGCACATCAGAAATATCATCCACCCTGATCAATTGGGATTTATCCCTGGAATGCAAGGATGGTTTAACATTCACAAATCAATGTGATACATCCAAGACATTAACAAACTGAAGAACAAAAATCAGATGATTATCTCAATAGATGCAGAGAAAGCATTTGATAAAATATAACATCCTTTCATGATGAAAACCTTAAGGAAAATGTGGATAGAAGGAACATTCAACACAATCAAGGTAGTATGTGACAAACCCACAGCAAGCATCATATTGAATGGAGAAAAGCTGGCGGTATTCCCCCTAAGATCTGGAAGTAGATGAGGATACCTACTCTCACCATCGCTATTTAATATAGCCTTGAAAGTTTTAACTAGAGCCATTAGGCAAGACAAATCAAAGGGATGCAAATTAAAAAAGAGGAACTCAAACTATCCTTATTTGTAAATAACATGATCCTATATGTAGGAGATCCATAAAACTCCACTGAGAGACTACTGGAGCTCATAAGTTTGGTAAAGTGGAAGGATATAAAATGAACACAGAAAAAGTCAATAGCCTTTATACACCAACAATGCCATGGCTGAGAAAGAACTTGTAAAATCCGTAAATTTTTATAATAGCTACAAAAAATCAAATACCTTGAAATAAATATAACCAAGGATTTCAAAGATCTCTATGATGAAAATTACAAAACACTAAAGAAAGAAATAGAAGACATTAAAAAATGGAAGTATCTTCCATATGAATTGGAAGAATCAACATCATCAAAATGTCCATACTACCAAAAGCAATTTACAGATTCAATTCCATCCCAATCAAAATACCGATGACATTCTTCATAGATCATAGAGAAAACAATGCTGAAATTCATATGGAAACACAAGAGACCTCAAATAGCTAAAGCAACCCTATACAACAAAAACTAAACTGGAGGCATCATGATACCTGATTTCAAGATATACTACAGGGCAGTTAGAATCAAAACAGCTTGGTACTGCCACAAAAGCAGACTTATATATCAATGGAACAGAATAGAAACTCCAAAAATCAATCCATGCACCTATAGGCAACTTATATTTGATGAAGGAGCCGAAATAAATCCATTGAATAGAGACAGTCTCTTTAAAAAATGGTACTGAAAAACCTGGATCTACACATGCAGAAGTATGAATTAGACCCCTACTTTACACCCTGCACAGAAATCCACTCAAAATAGATCAAGGACCTAAATCTATGACCTGATATCATCAAATTATTAGAGAACATAGGGCAAATTCTACAAAGTATTGGCATAGGCAAAGACTTCTTTGAAAAGGCCCCAGAAGCACAGGCAATCAAAGCCAAAATTGACAAATGAGATTACATTGAGCTGAGAAGCTTCTGCACTGCAAAAGAAACACTCTGCAGAGGGAAGAGGGAACCGACAGCATGGGAGAAAATATATGCAAACTGTACATCTGATAAACAGTTAACATCCAGAATATATAAGGAGCTCAAAAAATCAGTAACAACAAAACAAACAATCCAGTAAAGAAATGGGCAAAGGACTTAAACAGGCATTTTTTAAAAAAAATTTATTTATTTGACAGAGTTAGAGAGAGAAAAAGGTCTTACTTCCATTGGTTCACCCCCAAATGGCCGCTATAGCCGGTGCTATACTGATCCAAAGCCAGGAGCCAGGTGTTTCTTCTTGGTCTTCCACCTGGGTGCAGGTGCCCAAGCACTTGGGCTATCCTCCAGTGCCTTCCCAGGCCACAGCAGAGAGCTGGACTGGAAGAGGAGCAACCGAGACTAGAACCCGGCACCCATATGGAATGTTGGCACCGGAGATGGAGGATTAACCAAGTGAGCCATGGCGCCAGCCCCACAAGCAGGCATTTTTCAAGAGAGGAAATTCAAATGGCCAACAGACATTTGCAAAAATGCTCAGATTCACTAGCCATCATAGAAATGCAAATCAAAACCAGAGCAAGGTTCCACCTCATCCTAATTAAAATGGCTAGCATACAGAAATCCACAGAAAACAAATGCTGGGAAGATGTGGGGGAAAAGGTACTCTGATCCACTGCAGGTGGGAATGTAAACTGGTACAACCACCATGGAAAACAGTATGGAGATACCTCAAACCTGAATATAGACCTACCATACAATCCAGCCATCCCACTCCTGGGAATTTACCCAAACCAAAAGAGATCAGTACGTGAGAGAGATATCTATACTCCCATGTTCATTGCAGCACAACTTACAATAGCTAAGCTATCGAATTAACCTAGATGTCAATCAACTAGTGACTGGATAAAGAAACTATGGTGTATATATACACTATGGAGTATTACTCAGCTGTAAAAAAAAAAATAGAATCATGTCTTTTGCAATAAGATGGTCTCACCTGGAAACCATTATATCAGTGAAATAAGCCAGTCCTAAAAAAGACAAATATCATATATTTTCCTTGATCTGATGCAACTAATAGGATACCTGAAATGTAATGTATTTGAGTGAAATAGTCATTGGAGAGTGGATGATTATTTATAGCTGCTGCTCGTCACAGGGCAGCAGGTCCAATAGAGCTCCTCAGGGCCAACAGATCAGTCAACGCCCAGGGCGCAGCAGGGTTCTCGACTTTATTGGGAGGGAAAAAGCTTTTATAGACACAGAAATGGGGCTGTCCAGGGCACAAGGGAACCAAGCCAACCAGCTGAAAAGTAAGGCAGAACACGAGCCGGGCATGCCCTCAAGGGCCAATCACAGCCAAGGACTCATACTGTTCACGAGTATGGAAGTCTCCTGTCAGGCTAGGTACCTCCCCCAGGGACCATCTTGGATTGTTGGAAACACTGAGTCACTGAAATTCGGAAGTGTGGCAAACTCGAGCAAAGGCTTAGCAACTTTGTTTCCTTTTCGATTGGAGCCCCCCACCCCCCCCCGCCAATATAGCCTTTTCCTCTTCAATTGTAGAAAAATCATTTGTTTTGTTTTCTTTCTCTATACTATCAGCAGAACTCCTCTACTTAGAGTAGGGCTAACTATAAGATCACTAAGTAAACTGATAATCACAAAACATAAGAATGGGAATCTGAAAGGGGATGGGAAAGGGTTGGAATGTGGGCCAGAGGAAGGGGAAGCCCCACTTTGTTCCTGGATATATATATGAAATATATGAAACTTGTATAACTTAATTTTAAAAAGTTGAAATTTATCAGAAGTTATGCACATAAACACAGATTGTACGTGGTACCATTTGCAGTAAAGAGAAATGTAAAGATGCAGTATTAAATCATAAGTGCTTAAAATTAATTATAATAATACAGTACTATAATTTTGTAGCTCCCTCCTACAAAACTGCTGTTCTGGGGAGTCAGCACCCTTAACCACTCCAGGGTAAACTTAATATGTGGCAGCTTCTTTGAATGAATAAGTAAAGGAATTACATTTTCTGTAAAGTTAGTGATACTGAAAAGGAGACATCAGTTAGCAGAAAAATGCATTAAATCCTGTAGAGCTAATTATTACCTGTACTGAAATGGAACAGCTATTAACCTGATAGTGGGAAAAGTATAAAATGGAAAATTATTTAAGCTTTCAAAAGCATACCCATCTAAAGAATGTAATGGACTGTCAAATCGTTGATTGAGATTGATATCCAATTGGAAAGAAGTCATTAATAGGCAATTAACAAAAACTGTTTTTGCTAGTGCTTTAAAGCTCTTTCCGAAAAGAAATAGTGCACCAGAACTCATAAACATTTTTCTTTTAAAAATAGAAAGTTTGTTTTCACTTACTTTACACTTCCTTGAAAGTTTTAATATACCCACCCACAAGAATGCTTCTGGAAACAGTTGGATGTAGTTTTCATTAGTCAGTGAAAGAACAGGAACACAATGATTATTTGAAGATAGTAACAAAAAATATTCTCTTTGTAGGTAGTTGGTGTGAGAACCATATGTATTTAGCAGTGTTTGTTAAACTAAGCAAATATGGAGCATAAGCATTTTGAAGAAGGTTAAAGGGGTCAACCCCTCTTATGAAAAGTGAAGTTAATGCTATAACTAGTACTCAAACAATATTTTTCATTTTGTGTTTCTATGTGGGTGCAAACTGTTGAAATCTTTACTTAATATATGCTAAACTGATCTTCTGTATATAAAGAGAATTGAAAATGAATCTTGATGTGAATGGAAGGGGGGAGGGAGAGGGAGAGGGGAGGGTTGCAGGTGGGAGGGAAGTTATGGGGTGGGGGAGCCATTGTGGTCCATAAGCTGTACTTTGGAAATTTATATTCATTAAATAAAAGTTGAAAAAAAAAGTGAAGAAAAACTACAGAAGGGAAGCAGATCAAACCAGTATAATCGGGCAGATTCCTAGACTGACATAGATTGTGTTGACTGAGATGTAAGAAATCACTGAACAGAGTGAGTGAGGATTGAACGTGGGTGAAACAATGTAAAATGAATCTGACAGTTACCATGGAATAGGAAACTAATGTGACAGTTAAAAGTACTACAAAGAAGATGGATACAATTATCATGCCAGCATAATGTCTCTTTCAGTTGGACACAAATAAGCCTTTTTGTTTAAAGAAAGACAAGTTCTCATGTGTTCATCCTTTACCTTGACCACAAACAAGACAATTATGGATATTGTGTAATACCTGCTCATACTTCCCAAAGTTGCTCTTTTGTAGACGATGTATGTTGTTCCCTCAAAGATGTTATCATTGGATTTGCTTGTAATATCAGAGAGAATGGGGTATTAAGCTTGTTTCTAGTTAAATATGTGAAAAATTAAGGACATGTGTTGAGACATAATTAAAACATACTAAAGAACAGTGTAGTACCCTAGCATTGGAGCTTAGTTGGAATGCCTGGAATCTGCACTAGTGTGCCAAATGCACACTAGTGTGATCTTGGAGCAAATTTCTTAAAAAAAAAGATTTATTATATTTATTTGAAAGTCAAAATTACGAAGAAAGGGAGACACACACAACACACGCACATGTAGAGAGAGAGAGTGAGTTGTGGTTAACTCTCCAAATGGCCACAAGAGCCAGGGCTAGGACAGGTAGGAGCCAGGAGTTTCATCTAGTCTCCCATGTGGGAAAAGGGGCCCAAGCACAGGTGCCAGCTTAACCCACTATATTACAACCCTGGCCCCCAAGGCAAGTTTCTTAACTTCCGTGTGTCTCATTTCTTCATTTTTAAAATGAAAGATAGTATTTATTTCAAAAGGTTGCAATAAGAGTTAAAGGAGTTGATATCACTAAAGCATTTGCTGGCGCCTAGTTAGCATACTAATTTTAGCATTAATTTTCTGTAATTTCACCATAGTATTAAATATGTGTTCCATGTAATTTTGAAATGTTTCCCTATTACAGATGTAAAATGTATTTATTATAAAATCTGGGCTTAATAATAGAGGCATCAAAAAGACAATAAAGGTAACCACATATTACCACTTTAAAAATATTCTTAGGTTTATAGGAGATGATGTTTTGCATGGTTGTTAACATGCTGCTTGGGATAACTGCATCTCCTATCACAGTATCTGGGTTTGAGTCCCGGTACTACTCTTGTTTTCAGCTTCCTGCTGATGTGTACCTGAGGAAGCAGCAGATAGTGCCTCAACTAGTTGGCTCCCTTCTAGTCGTACAGGACACTGGATTGAGTTCCTGGCTCCTGGCTTCAGCTGGTCCATTCCAGGCTGTGTGGGCATTTGGGAAGTGAACTGGTAGATGGGAGGTCTCTCTCTGTCTGTCTTTCTCTCTGTCATTCAAGTAAATAATTTTTTCACTTAGGTACATAAAATAAATGATTTTATTTACTTAGGAATATAAAATATAAAAGTGAAAGTGGTTCTCTTTCTCCTCTTTCACCACCTACACTATTTATATATAATATATGTAATATATAAAATATATAATCTATAATATTAATATATTTAATTTTAATTTAAACAATTCATATATCTGGGCTTGATTTTTTCTGCTACTATCAAGTATTTTGTATTTATTTTTCAAACCATTAAAGTCATATCATCACTAAATGGGTTAAAAATTATATCTTAATTAAAATTATCTACAACTAGCATTTCTGTGAAGTCAATTGGTTGTAACAAGTCATATAAATGAAAAATTGAACTTTTGTGATGCAGAGCATGGATTATATTAATGATTGATAGGTAGCATGAGTGAACTGAACAATTACAAGCCAAGAAGGAGAAAGTGTTTATCCTGGTACCAGATATCCAGTGAGTGGATTAAAGCTGTGATCTTGCGTTTAATGTTTCTCATGGTAATTGTCAGGAAAAGGTATGAAGAATCATGGGACCTTAATAATATGCCTTGCCATCTTAATTGCTGAGAAAAGCAAAAGAATCTTAATTGCCAGGAGATGCATTACTAATTAAAGTGTCATTCTACATTCATTCTGAAATAATTAGTTTGAATATTTGTAAGAGCTGAGATATAAATTTAGTTCCAAATTCAGGAGCATACCCACAACAGACTAGGTTAAAATAATTTATGATTAAGAAAGGTTAACAATCATAAAATTTTAAATGTTTCTTTAATTTGGTACAATTTAATTTTTATTGGATTATTGAACTTGAAAAAATGGAGTTCACAGTATTTTAAAACTTACTATGGTTTTTAAATTGCTATAGCACTGAGTTAAAGTCCTAAATTGCTTTCAGACTTCTAGAGTATTTTTATTCTTTCATGTCTATATTTTTCATTATTTGGAACTTTTTGTAATGATGTCAACATTTTGTTACAGTATAATAAATATGAATTGCAAGTTCTGTTAGCACTACATAACAACTTGTAAATATATTCATGATTCACTAGAATTTTAATATTCTAGATTATATCCCAAATATTTCATTAAATCTAAAAGGACATGAACTTGAGCAATAAACTTATCACAAAGAAGTAAATATATATCAGGTCTGACTTAAAACTGGACACATGATTATAGTCATCAGCTGAAGCTGCACTGAAGTTAAGGACAGTATTCAGACCAACATAATCATGAAAAGGGAAGACTGAAAAAGCTTCCTTGACCTCGTTATTGCATAAAATTTAATCATGCCTCATCTTGGTCTGCAAATTCTAAGATTCTGATATTTTTTAAAAGCTAAAGAATTAAAAATACTCATGTTTTTCTTCTTTGTACCTTATAAATAATAATATTTGTGTTAGAGGCTATTAGAGGACTTACTGGACATCTGACTTATTCCTTGGATATTTGGGGTGCAGAGATTGAGTGCATATGGCCCTCATTGCGTGTCCCATGTCTCCTGCTTCTCCTTTGATTTACTTTTTGCCATTTCATTCATATTCTACTCCTACACACACTTGCATCCAACCTATGTCATATATCTTTGAACATTATATATCCTTGTGAAATATATACTGTTTTGGGTGGCTTTAAATTTGGATATACTTGGGTGTAGATTTTCTTGTTTCATTAAATATTAAGTATGTGATGGGACTAGCACTGTGGAGTAGTGGGTAAAGCCGCCACCTGCAATGCCAACATCCCTGATGGTCACCAGCTTGAGTCCTGGCTGTTCCACTTCCAATCCAGCTCCCAGCTAATGCACCTGGGAAAGCAGCAGAAGATGGCCCAAGTGCTTGGGCCCTTGCACCCTCATGGAGAGATCCAGAGGAAGCTCCTGGCTTTGTTCTGGCCCAGCCCTGGCTACTGCAGCCATTTGGGGAGTGAGCCAGTGAATGGAAGATTGATTCCCTCCTTCCCTCCCTCCCTCTCTCTTCTTCCTCCTCCTTCCCCTCCCTTTCCTCTTTCTCTCCTCCTAATCTTCCTCCACTACCTACTCCTCTAACTCTACTTTTCAATATTATGCAAACACACACAAAGTATGTGAGACCTATATGGAGAATGTTGCTAGTAGTCTACATAGTTTTCTTTACGGTTTCATTATCTTCCTTTACCCTCAAGTTGAATTGGAAAGTGAGAGTGAGACAGTAAGTGGAATTTTTGCAAAAGTTCCAATAGATCCCAAGAAGCACAAGTCACTGTTGTTGCTGTTAAGGCTTAGTATTACATCTTATCAACCTAAATTCTTACTGATAATCTTCAAAACAAGATCTATCTGCCATGGAATTCTTGTTTGAGTTTCAAATATGTATATGTGATTTCAGCAGTGAAATCATGATGTTCGGCACCACCAATTTTTAAAGGGAATGTGCAGTTGATATTAATAGAGTAATTGTGTAAATGTTGAACAAACCATAAAATTTCTTTAACATGATTTTTTTAATAAAATGTGTTTATTGGTCTGCTTTTACCTTGTAAAGTACTCATCGTGTTATACTACTAATCATAAAACTGATACAGTGTATAACTTCTTGTATGTGCATCAAAACAGAGCAGGGTGATCACTTTAAATATGTTTGAATATGTTTGAAGCGCCCAGAATATTATTTATTTCCTACAACTCTACTGATAGATACCATGGTATCAGTTTAAGATGTGAATGCTGCTGCCTAGAGGTTCAATGAGTTGCCAAAAGTAAGCGACCTTGACTTGAACTCAGATTTGTCTGATTCCAGGGCTGGTTCTCTAAACCATTAGGCAACACTTCCTGGCAATACACAGTACCTTTCTCCTCAAGTGATTGCACCAGGAATTCACAACAATAAATTGCCACCAAAGGCCAATCAAATCACATGTGTGTGGGCATGATTGTTTACAAGGTCATAAGGAGCAGAATAGTCTAGATTGTGGGTTTCAAGAGAACATACCCTGCTTATCCTATGCTATATCTCTTCCCTTTATATTAATATCACATTAACATGAGAAATATGTTGTAGTAATTATCAATCATGTGCTATGACCCTGAGAATCTAATGTATTAATACATTCCTTGAAAAAATAAGTAAATGAAAATCCCATGCTTTCAACATCCGTCTGCAGGTCAGATTTGGCTCATAAAGTCACCTTTTGCATCTCTTGCTTTACAGAAATTATGCCACTCTGTCATTGCCTTTGAATAGTTTTGGAAGCTTTACAATATTTCACATACTCAGAAATCTCATAAATAGCATTTGTTTATTTTCTTAATGAATAGAATACCTTAGATAACCACATATTATAAAACTGATTTCATTGGAATGGAAAAATGAATGGAATTAAAAATTATACTATTTTTAAAAAACTCTTTGTGTTCTTAAAATATTGAAGTCCCCCTTAATATACTGTGTTATTATTCTGTCATGCAGTCAAATGATCCTTGTATTGTTTTTTCTGTGGTTATCTGAAATGAGGTTTTCAAAGCGTGGCCATATTAGTTAGTAACTGTTTTGCAAACTCTAAATATTAGGGTCTTAATTTAAGGTATATAATTCAAATCAGTCTGACATTTTTACCTGAGCTCAGAATTGTAGCAGTTTCTAGGTTTGGCATGGTCAGTGTCTTAATTCATAACTCTATTTTTAGCCTTGGATTTAGAGTGAACCATATAAAAAGCAAATTTGCATGGTGTTGTTAGCCAGGTGAACATACGGGATCCCCTGTGTGAAGTTACTTTGCAAAGCTATCACTTGGATACGATGTTGGGAGGCATTATTCAAATAGGCTTGGCATATTTAAAGCTTAGAATATTTTGATGTAACCAAGGAATTTAGCTTACCACAAAATTAAATGGTGATGACTGTAAAATTAGAAAACAAAATCCCTCATATTAAAGTGCTCTGGCGTTTAGATAAAAAAACTATCTTTTAAAAAGAATTCAGGTACAATAAATAGAATTTATCTCAGCAAATGTTCAAACTCCTAAATCGGTGGCAAATTAGGTAGCACACAGGGCTGAAGATGTGAATATTATATAATGAGGATAATAAAGCAGTTGAATGTGATGTGCCTCGGGTGCATGTTAGTAGCTAATTCAAGTATGAATGCTTTGCAATCATTTGTCGGCTAAGTTGCATGTGTTCCACTAAATGGAAGTCTTAGACGTTCTCTCATACACCCCATTATTAGTAATTGAACACCTGATTTCTATCATGCAACAAATTAACATCTGCACTAGATCTGTCTTTTATGCATATGGATACACTGATTAGAATTTTGCAGATAGGCAGATACTTGAAAACAAAAAGACAACATTGTGAAACACTTACAGCCATGATTTTTGATTACATATTGAAAATTGTTTAATTATCTTACTCCATTTAATTAGCCCTTCTACTTAGGTCAATTGCTTTTTTTATTAACATGACATGTTAGCAATTTGTTAATTGGCATGTAATAACATGACACTTTTCTGAATATTTCCTATGTGAAATGCATGTGCTTTAAGAAACTAGGGAAATAGCAAAAAGGTAAAATATATTCACAAGCCCATACAGCATTTGCCAAGGCCACTGCTTGGTGCCACCAAAATGTGTGTTTCTGTACTTTGAATTTCTGCCCTTCGGTTATACAAAATGAGTCTGTTGATTTGAGTGGTTACAAAAATTTGAAACTGTGAGTATATAAAATTAGGGGCACAATAGAAGTGAAGAGATGGATATAATAATGCTAAGGAGATGGACAGAGAGATATGTACATACAAGTAAGAAAGTCAACACTAAGAAAGATTGTCAGTATCAAGGCTTTAGCCTCTAAGCCTCTTTAATAGTGTTTTATATGATAAATATTTTCTTGTCAATAAGGATATTAATGATTATACCTAGAAAGGAAATTTTATTTTCTTCCAAAGAATTCCTCTAGGGTCAGGCTCAAATTGACAACTCAACTGCCAGTAACCCATGTTCAGGCAGTATGTGGTTATATGGTAGGAACCCAGTTAACTGCATTGCATTAATTTAATTTGGAATCATATGGTTATCATATGGTTATATATATATCATATGGAATCATATGGTTATCACAACCATGTAGAATTATATGATGGAGAACATAGAATAGCATTGGTTTCTGTTATTTCTTTATTTATATTGTACTTCATTCTAAATAAGATTTGTGGTTCCTTAATAATAGCATAGAAATTAAAGGATAAAAGAGTTTTAGGGGATTCCTTGACCCTAAAGTTTTAACACAAATGCCAAGAGCATGGATGTTGAGTCTTTCTAAGCATGTTTAGGGTGGTGGGGAGGAGGGGTAAATGAGGGTGCTTGCTTATTTCACCTATACTGAATATACCCTAGGGAAAGCCCCAGGTTGAGTGTCCTGGCAAAGATAAACTTAGATCACCCTTGCCAAAAAAAAATTGCTTTCCCTTCTTGTTAATGAAATTTTCATCCACTTGGGGGCACTCTGATCAAATCTAAGAAGAAAAGAGAAGCGCATTGTTCTGATTTCTTTTGAGTTACACACATTGTTCTCTGTGTGATCAGAAACTCTATATTCTTTTAGATAAAAGACCTTTTAATATGCAGAGACACCTGGGGTTTTTTATTTATTTAAGTCTCAGAATAGGTGGAGATTAAAATAGCAGTTCCTAAAGTGTGGGTACAGGACATCCTGGAGAACTTGCTGGAGTGCAGGCCTCCAGGCCTGAGCCGCTGAATCAGACACTCCAGTGGAGGCCCTGCAAGCTTCATGTTCACAAGTTCCTCATGTAAAAGTTTGTGGCTTATTGGTGTTTGAGAACTGCTAGGTTGCAAGAAGTAAATTTTGAAACACTGCTTTGATTTGCAACTGTAGAAAAATTACCAGATTAGCATGTAGCTCATAAGATAGGCTCAAAATGTAATTTAATTCTTTTTTTAAAGATTTCTTTATTTATCTGAAAGTCAAGAGTTACACAGAAAGAGAAGGAGAGGCAGAGAGAGAGAGAGAGAGGTCTTCTATCCACTGGTTTGCTTTCCAGTTGGCTGCAACGGCCAGAGCTGTGCCGATCCGAAGCCAGGAGCCAGGAGCTTCCTCCGGGTCTTCCCACATGGGTACAGGGGCCCAAGGACTTGGGCCATCTTCTGCTGCTTTCCCAGGCCATAGCAGAGAGCTGGATCAAAAGTGGGGCAGCCGGGACTTGAACTGGCGTCCATATAGGATGCTGGAACAGCAGGTGGCGGCCTTACCCGCTACACCACAGCGCCAGACCCTGTAATTTAATTCTTAGGAACAGTTTAAACATTAGCAGTAAATAACTTGAGTCTGAAGACTTAAGTTAGTTTCTCTCGTCTGTGATGGCACAGCTAAGTCTGTATGAGCCAGTACCATGAATTGATGAGGCACTTTTATCCTCCCCACAAGATTTAAGTCACGAAAAATTAGAGTAAATCATTATGTTTCTGGGTCAAGGAGTCAGCTAGCTAATGGAATTTCTCAACTCTACACCTTATTTTGATTCCAGAGACATGGCTTACATGTGAAGGTAATGTTGCTGGCCTTTTCCCCTCTAGAATGTCTTTACACTTACTGAAAAGGCTTTTATATATACTGGGTCATCTATCTGATCCTCTAGGTAATCCTTTGAAGCAAATTTGGAAACCAATCGTTACCTCCACTTACAGTTAGAAGAACACTGAAGCTGAACTGAGACCGGTTTTAGAATTTCTAAGCGTAGTGTCAGTATAAGCCCATACTCATTCTGTTTATAGTAGTGGCCAGTTCTGTTGCTGTGTTCATGGGATCCGTGGAAACTACTGAAAGGAGACAGTACCATTGCCCTTACGAGAACACCCAACCCCTGGTTTTGGTCAGAAAGGAGAATTCCAGAAGAGTGGATACCTGGAGTGTGGGTTCTTGAGTCTTCACGTCCTGGGGGCTTCTTCGATGTCCTTCTGAACATTACACTGGAACTCCTCACTTGCACCCTCACTCTACCTCTTCTTTCTCTCCCTTTGTGGACCCTTGATTCCCTTTGGGAAGTTAATGAATGTAAATCTTCCAGAAGTCTCTATCCTGTGGAGAACAATTGACAAAATAATCACAGGGAATGTCAGGGACTAGAGTACCCCTTACCGCCATTGTGGTGGCTTCTGTGCTGTTGCTGGCATGTGATACTGTGTGCCCCACTTGAGATGAATGACCTTACGTGGCATCTCATGCAACTCCCCTGACACTTGAGTCTTAGTCTTTTCATTAAATGAAAGTCCCTCCCTTAATGCCCACCACCCAGGAACAACCTTCTGTATATATAAATAATTTCCAGATCATGACCAACATAGCCTCTAGCATAATATGTATTTGACCCCAGTATACAGGCAGTGGTTTCAATCCTCTTGATGAGAAATCAAGACAACCTGCTCCATATGGGTGTGTGTGTGTGTGTGTGTATGGCAAAAAGCTTACAGGAAGATTCACTAATACGTATTAGATAACTGCAGGCCATTCCTTCAAATTAACTATAATGCAAAGGAATTAGGTATTATCTTCCATCTGCTGGTTCGCTCCCTAAATGGCATCAACAGTCTGGTCTGGGCCAGGCTAAAGACAGGGGTCAAGAACTCCATCCTTGTCTCCCACATGGGTGGCAGGGACCCAAGCACTTGGGCTGTCTTCTGCCTTCCCAGGCACATTGACAGGAAGTTGGATCCAGAAGCAGAGCAGCTGAGACGCAAACCAGTGCTTCCATGTGGAAGGCCAGCATCACAGGCAGCAGCTTATCCTGCTGCTGTGCGACGCCCAGCCCCAGATAATATATCTAAATGAATCAATTATCACTAAGGAGCACTGAGGTATGTCTTACAGTGTCTGAAGTCAGTTTGTTTTCATGCCTATTTACCTCTCAGTGTGAAGCAAAGGGGGGAAAAAAGAAGTCTGTGCCAAATTGAACATTATTTTGTTTCTCTGTAATTACAGTTGCAATGTAGTCTTTAAAAAAATATTTAGTTATTTATTTGAGTTACAGAAAGAAGGGAGAGACAGATCTTCCATCTGCTGATTCACTTCCCAAATGACTATAACGTCTAGGGCCGAGGCAGGCCAAAGTCAGGAGCCAGAAGCTTCATCTGGGTTTCCCACAGGGTAGCATGGGTCCAGACAGTTCGGTCATCCTATTCTGCTTTTCTCAGGCCATTATCAGGGAGATTGATCAGAAATGGAAGAGCCAGGACGTGAACCAATGCCCAAAGGTGATGCCAGCATCGCAGGCAGCAGCCTTAACAGATATGCTGTAATGCTGTCCTTGCAGTGTAAGTCCTATAAACGTTCTAATAACTTATGCATCACACTGCAAAACAGTTATAAATGTACCAGCGACTGACTCAGACTCCCCGCACAGGGATGTAGTTTTGACATTAATCTTGAAACAAAATTCCTATTTTATTTTCCTGGGGGAAAAAATAGCATACCTCCTTGATTAAAACTGAACTGAGCTCATTTGTTTTCAGTTCTTTTATTTGGGAAGTGCCAGAGGATATTTCTTCCAAGGACTTATCTCCCCCACACTCCATATTATTGCTGTTACAAAAAATTCAGAGACATTTGCAGATTGGCTTTAATTCTTTCTTTGAAGTAATTGTGATCCTTACAAATTCATGTAACAGAGTTCTAGTCTTTATCTGTTGCTTTTTATCTAAAGACAGGAGCTTCTGCTTGTATTGTTTTAAAATTAGCTGCTAGCATATTTTTTTAAGAAACCTTTTCTTTAATGAGTACAAATTTCATAAGTACACCTTTAGGATTATAGTGATTCTTCTAACATACCTGCACTCCCACCCCCAGTGAGGTACTTACCTTTTTGCCTCCAACTGTGTTTTCCTTCCTGTTTCTTATCCATGGGAGCTTTTAACTATTTGACCTTGTGAAATAATTCCATTAACATAGAAATGGAGGATTATTTGAACATATATTGGTGCTGCTTTGGGAGAAATTGTACTGATTTCCTGTACTAGTTTGTGCCTCAAAGAAAAGGAGCAAATCTTGTTCCAAACTTGCATTTAGGAAGGAATAACTTAGCAAGTATCTTTAGAAGTGGTATACAGTTCCCTTGACAAAAGTAGTAATATATTCTTGTGCAGTAGATGGCGCAAACATTCCCTCAAAACAGAAAATTTTGTCTACTGAATAAAGCAGGTAACTCAATAATAAAGGTGGCAGCATTTAAGTAGAATTAAGTAATCTTCAAAACATTTTCTTTTAAAAAATGTAAAAGGAAAAGGTTAGAAGAGGGTGAGGTGGTAATTCATTTTGGACACATCAAACTTGTCAAGACACTTTATCAAGTTAATATAGAAAAACTTTAATGTTTAGCAGTAGCTAAATAATGAGTTATTACAAGGTCAGTTTTAACCAAAACTATCTGAGACTTGAAATTCTGAATACTAGCTGTAAATGCTAAAGGCTCTCTATTTTTTCTGTTGACTATCTAGATTTTGTTTTTCTTTGTATTCCGCTTTCATCGGTAGTACAACATTACACAAACCTTGTCTAGTGAATCTCAACCTTGTTGAACATGGGTGCACATTACTACCCGATTTATTTTGCTATTCATTCTCTAAATAATTAATGTATATGAGGGAGAGACTGAATTTCAGGCTGTATTTTCCTGTTAGTAATCTAGAATTTTTTAGTTGGTTGATAAATACAAATCTCTTAAGAACCTAAAGAATTCAGTAGCTTGGAAACATAAAGTAGGTACTCTATAGAAATATTGTGTGTACCTGATGTATAAAAAGAGATAACCTTTGTTGTGGTTTTACCTTTTGTGATATCATAGATACACAAATACTTTATTTTAGAAAGAAAGAACTAGTGCAGATTTTACACAGTGATTAAGTTGCTGCTTGGGATGCCTGTGTCTCATATCAGAATGCTTGGGTTTGATCCTGGTCCTGCTTCCCATCTAGCTTACCATTAAGATGCACCCTGAGAGACAGCAGGTGATGGCTCAAGTACTCAGGTGGGTAACCCCAACTGGGGCCCTATCTCCTGGCTACAGCATGGCCCAGCCCTGGCAGTGCAAGCATTTGGGAGTGAGCCAGGAGATTAAAGATCAATCCCCCACACCCTCTTGCCTTTCAAATAAAATTTTTAAATTAGGAATAGGTCCTGTTTGAAACATTTTTTTTATTAAATGAGACAAAGCTGAAAATTCATCATCACTTCCCTCCCTGTGTTTTTTGAGCCCTTCAAAAAAGTTAGGTTAAAATATTCTTCCAAGTGTTCTACTATCACCACTAATTCTATTAATAATAATGTTGCCTTGATTTACATTGTACTTTAGTTTCAGAGGCCCTTCTTTTTCACCCAACATTCCCCTAGATTTTTGTAACAACACTTAGCAGAGACAAGGATGTTCATTTGCTTGGGACGTCTCTGAATAATCAGCCTCAGACAGGAACCAACCAAAGGAATGCTTTGTTGGTGACCGGCAAAGGATAGAGTCGGAAGGTGTAGTTCCCTAAAGAAACTGCCTCCCAAGAAGCAGCTTGCCAGGTTTTAGAGGAGGGGTTGAAGGGTGTCTGGGGAGCAGAAAACGAGAGGAAGGGAGCTGTTCCTTCTTATGCAACGTACGTCTTCATATAAAATCTCACCCCAACTGGTTTCTTGCAGCTTTTCTTGTTTGTGGGCCCCTTCTGAGTGATGTTTCTCAGTAAATTTTCCTGGAACTCCTGTGAGAAACAAGCTTGAAGGACTCAACCATTTCAGATTCCCTGTCCCTGTCCCTCGTTGCCAAAATCCTACATTCTTGGTTACAACACTGTCCTTTATAGTCAGGGAAAGTATTGTTGTTCTTCTTTTACAAGTGAGAAAAGTGAAATCGGTGCCTGGCACCTAGTGATGTAAAGTTAGAGGACGTTAGATGTAAGAGAATCATTCATTTGTGTCTCTCTTCCTCCGTGTGTTTTCTCCTGTCTCCCTCCCCACCACCAGGGTGTTTTCATTCTTTCTTCCCTGTTTCGAAAAAAAAAAAATACCACATAATTCTGCATCCCTGATACTTGTGAAGAGAAATCCCGTCCATTCCTAAGATATTACTGGCCTCTCTTCCCTCTCTGCATTTTTATAACTACCTGATTGGTTAGCTTGAGAAAAAGAAACTGGACGTTGTATAGATTAGCCCTTTGCCCCTCCTTTGTCCCTTGAAAGTGAGTTGTCCACAGGAGAAACCTCTGCCTAAGTCTTTCATGGGAGTGTTAGGCCCATGGCTGTTGTGTGCAGCACTCCCTGTTACTGGGAAAGTGTGTCTAACCTTAATACTTAGCCTCATGAAAAAGCCCAGTTCTTACAGAAATAAACTACATTCTTAAATATTATCCTTGTCAGCATGAAAGTTCGTATTTTATCCTTTAGCTGTCAATTCTTTTGTCTTCAATTTGTTCAGAACTCAGGCCAGTAAAAGTACTGAATTGTTCATCCTCTTTGGAGATTCCAATAATATTCATGTATCCAAAATTTAAGTGTATTAGTGGAAATTAGAAATCAAATATCATTCTGCAATAGTTAAGCATAAGCATATTCTATTGCATTTTGACTAAAAGGCTTCTGTGACACTGTGAGGTTGGGTCTGATTTCAGCATGGGTTCAAAGGTCCTGGGAAGTCTGTCCTTGGGACAGAGAGATTTGAAGTGTGCTGGACTCTTGAAATTCTCTACCTGCTTTCATAATGCCACTCCATGCTTCTTTTAGATTTCACCTCATCTATTAAGTTAAAATTTAGAACCATCTTCTCCTAAAGCTTTTTGAATACTCTATATCCAACTAAATATAGCAGTACCAATTGTATGGAAAATCCAAAAGCTATACAAAACTTTTTTTTTTATTTTGCATATCCTGGCAAAGATATACTTTTTTTTTTTTTACATTTTTAAGCTTTTATTCAGTGAGAGAAATGCATAGGAAAGTGAGGCCCCTGTCTAAAGGAGAGACGTAAATGTGGGTTCACACCAAGTACCAGGAACCAGCACTTGGAGGAGCATCTAGGTCAGGAAGCATAAGGTGGGTGGCCCAAAGGCCATGTGCCTTGGAGGAACAGGGCCACAGAGGCCCCTTACTGGCAAGAGGCCAAGGAAAGGAAGGGGCAGGCACACTGTGTCCAGGCTTTTAATCCACTTCCAAAGGGGAGTGGATAATGAATCCGATTGGCCAGTGAGTGCACAGGTGTGGCCGGGTAGAGGCGTGAGGTCACACAGGGGCGAGGTGAAGGTGTGGTCCTCCAGCTCAGAAACCTAATCAATTTTAACCTGAAGATATACTTTCTTTATTGTGTTTTTATCATGATTGATTGTCATGAGAATTCTGAGACAGACACATAGATTTGTACGATGTAAAGATGCAGTACTAGGCAGTGAGGATACTGAGGCCTTGTCCTTCAGTCCTTGGCTGCAGATATGTTGGTCACAAAGCATACATTTGAAGTTCCAAGGCTGTCAGGAGGCATTCAAATCCTTCGTAAATCAGCGGCATGAAGATAACCCTCCAAAATGGAGTGTTTCATAGCTCTCCCAAAATGTCCTCATTAAGACCTGACAGCAACATTACAGGAGAAGCAACTATTTGTCGCTCCCCGTCTTCGTGGAGGAACAACACAGGATCCTGCGCTGTTCTTTTGTCTGCTCGGCCCTCCCCGGGTTTGCTGCTGGTTCTTCCCGGGTTGGCTACCGTCCCTTCCACCTCCGTGGAAGGGCAGTTCCCCCTGCTACTTTCCCCACTTCCGCGGGGGAGCGGCACACCGCCGGCCGGCTCTCTCGGGGGCTGCACAGGTGTTCCTTCAGATAGATGTTCCTGGTGCATGTTGTCTCTCTCCTCCTTTATAGTCCTCTTCCACCAATCCCAACTCGGCTACCCACACGCCGAGTACGCTGCTCTCCTCCAATCAGGAGCAGGTCCTACAGTTTATTGGTTGAACTGGAGGCAGCTGTGTAGAAGCTGTTTCCTCCTCTCCCAGTGCCATATTGTGGGAGAGCAGATGCATAGAATAAGTCTTAATTCCAGTAACTTAGTCTAGTCTGAGTTGCTCCCCACAACTATTCAAGACTCAGGCCGGCGCCACAGCACACTAGGCTAATCCTCAGCCTGCGGCGCTGGCACCCCGGGTTCTAGTCCCAGTTGAGGTGCCGGATTCTGTCCCAGTTGCTCCTCTTCCAGTCCAGCTCTCTGCTGTGGCACAGGAGTGCAGTGGAGGATGGCCCAAGTCCTTGGGCCCTGCACCCCATGGGAGACCAGGAGGAGGCACCTGGCTCCTGGCTTCAGATCGGCACAGCACGCCAGCTGTAGGAGCCATTTGGGGGAGTGAACCAACGGAAGGAAGACTTTCTCTCTGTCTCTCTCTAACTCAGCCTGTCAAAAAAAAAAAAAAAAAAAAAGAATCAAATATAGTCCTTGGTTACTGGGATCCAGCTTGTAAAGAAAACTGTGCTTTTTAAATATAAATCTTTAATCTTTATAGATTCCTGGTGAAAATATGTTAGACGTGAAGAAGGTAGTTTAATTGTAACTAGGATATTAATTTTGAACAGTGTAAAACTTTAATCATATGACTTTATTGCTTAAAGGTCCATTAGCAATATTCTGGTCCAGCTAATTTCCCCATGTGTGCTAGAGAACATGACTCCTATAAGGTGTTCTACAAGCAACACTATATCTTGGAGACACTGAATACAATGTTCTCCCCTATACCTTTCCCAATCTTCATGTCTCATTGCACAAGTCCTCTAAAGCTTCTTAGAAGTTTTCATCCACAGAACCTGTTAAGAGGTGTCAGTGCTGTGGCACAGCAGATTAAAGCCCTGGCTTGAAGTGCCAGCACCCCATATGGGCACCAGTTTGAGTCCTGAATGCTGCACTTCTGATCCAGCTCCCTGCTAATGTGCCTGGGAAAACAGTGGAGGATAGCCCAAGTCCTTGGGCCCCTGAACCTACATGGGAGACCCAAAGGAAGCTCCTGGCTCCTAGCTTCATTTTGGCTCAGCACAGGCCATTGTGGCCATTTAGGGGAGTATACCAGCCCCCCCCCCCCGGCCCCCGTTCTGTAACTCTGTCTTTCAAATAAATAAAATGGGTCAGGTAAGGAAAGTTGTTCAGAATACTCTAAGGAATTTTTTCCTCTTTTATCCAAGTCTGAGATATTTCTCTTAAAAAAAGATTTATTTATTTAAAAGGCAGAGTGACAGATGGGGTTGAGGGAGAGGGAGAGACTGAGATTTTCCATCCACTAGTTCACTCCCTAGATGGCTGCAACAGCCGGGGCTGGGTCAAGCTGAAGCTAGGAAAGAGAAACTCCATCTGGGTCTTCCACCTCGGTGGCAGGGGCCCAAGTACTTGGTGCATCATCCACTGCCTTGCCAAGGCACAGTACAGAAAGCTGTATCAGAAACAGATCAGCTGGGACTTGAACCAGCTCCCTGATATGGGATGCTAGCATTGCAGGCTGTGGCTTAAACCCTGTGCCACAGTGCCAGCCACTAAGATATTTCTTTACTTTTAACAAGACAATGAAGCTTCTACAGGTGAAGAACAATTGAAGGGCATTTAAATTGAGGGAAAATGTGAAACCATGCTTTACAAAATATGCCTTCTGTGGCAGAATATATCAATTAACTTTACCCATTCTGTGATGAATACATATTTGAAAACATCATGCATACCATTAATATATACCACTTTCATTTTTCAATTCTAAGAAACATACTTTTAAAAAAGGAGACCCTCCGTGAGTGAGATCCCAGTGGAAAGAACGGGTCATCAAAGAAGGAGGTACCTTTCTCTGAAGGGAGGAGAGAACTTCCACTTTGACCATGGCCTTGTCTAAATATGATCAGAGTCGGTGAACTCAGGGGGCTTCCATAGCCTTGGCAGCTCATGACAAGAGCCTAGGGTGATTACTGATGCCATAAACAAGAGTGTCAATTTGTTAAGTCAACAACAGGAGTCCCTGTGCACTTACTCCTCATGTAGGATCTTTGTCCTTAGTGTGCTGTACATTGAGATTTAATGCTATAACTAGTACTCAAACAGGATTTTTCACTTTATGTTTCTGTGTGGGAGCAAACTGTTGAAATCTTTACTTAATGTATGCTAAACTGATCTTCTGTATATAAAGATAATTAAAAATGAATCTTGATGTGAATGGAAGGGGAGAGGGAGTGGGAAAGGGGAGGGTAGCAGGTGGGAGGGACGTTATGGGGGGGGAAGCCATTGTAATCCATAAGCTGTACTTTTGAAATTTATATTCATTAAATAAAAGTTAAAAAAAGGAGACCCTAACATTTTTAAAACCTTATAAATGTTAACATTGGAGAGATCCTGAAGCCATTTAAAAACACACAGAGGCACTTGTTCTGTTAATTTATGTAGAAGAGAATACTGATGACAGTTGTCAATGATAAAAATCATGAAAACTGCCTTTTTCATAAAAGATTTCTCTGCACAGTTTCAATCAGTTAGATTGTTCGGCTTGTATTTAAATGTTTTTAAGATTTTATTTATTTACTTGAGAGATACAGACCGAGGGAGAGACAGAGATAAAGGTCTTCCCTAAAGTGCTACAATGGTTGGAGCTAGGCTGATCCAAAGCCAGGAGCTTCTTCTGGGTTTCCCACCTGAGTGCAGGGGCCCAAACACTTGGGCCATCTTCCACTGCTTTCCCAGGCCATTAGCAGAGAGCTGTACTGGAGTGGAGCAGCCAGGACTCTAACTGGAGCCCAAATGGGCTGCCTGTACTGCAGGTGGAAGTTTAGCCTATTAAGCCACAGAACTGGCCCCATATTTAGATATTTAAAAGTACTTTTCATGCAGCTACTCATAGAATTTTCCCAGTTTGGTTTTATTTATTTGGTTCCATTTATAGTGGAACACCTCTTAGAGAATGACCAGTTAGTTCTTGATAGCTGAGGCTAGAATGGGGCTTTAAGGTCTTGTTAGCAGTTTGCTTCTTTGCCACTGTTGATTTTCTAGAGTGTGCAGTAACATGTGCATACACACACACATACACACACACACAAGGCAGAGCAACAGAGAGAGAGAAGGAAAGACATCTGCTGATTTACTCTCTAAATGGCTGCTACAGCCAGGGCTAGGACAGAGTGAACCCTGAGCTGGGAACTTCATCCAGAACTCAAGCACTTGGGAGATAGTCCACTGCTTTCCCAGGTGCATTATCAGGAAGCTAGATTGGGAGTGGAGCAGCCATTACTCAAACAACACACTGATATGATGTGCTGGTGTTGTGGGCAGTGGCTTAACTGACTATGCCACAATCCTGGCCCCAGGCATGCTAATTTTTAAGATAGTTTATACCCTATAGCCTGCTATACTTATCTGATATTTGAGATTTAACTATCAGAAGGTAAAACTTATCAGGGAAAAGAAAAATGACAGTTTTTACATTACTGATTCCACAAAATGTCATACCTAAAATCGGGCCAGCACTGTGGCATAGTGAGTAAAGTCGCCACCTTGCAGTGCCGGCATCCCATATGGGCGCCAATCGAGTCCCGGCTGCTCCACTTCCGATCCAGCTCTTTGCTATGGCCTGGGAAAGCAGTAGAAGATGGCCCAAGTCCTTGGGCCCCTGCCTTTAGATCGGTGCAGCTTCGGCCATTGCAGCCATCTGGGGAGTGAACCATCAGATGGAAGACCTCTCTCTCTCTCTGCCTCTCCTTCTGTGTCTGTGTAACTGACTTTCAAGTAAATAAATAAATTTTTAAAAAATAAATGAAGAACTACTTTATTCAAGTTACTATGCCTGCTGTTTGTATAGCACGGACATTTAACTTCTTGCTCAGCAGAATGAATTTTTGGTTTTTCTTCCATAGTAGTTTCTCTCAGAACAGATCCATAATTTTACTCGGTGAAGGTGCTTTCCTGAGCTCCCCACAACTTGTACTCTCTCCTCTAAGAATTCAGGAAAGTGTTTACTTATAGGTGTCTTAATGTTCAGTTAATTTTCTCATGCTTAACTAAAAAACAAAACCAAAAAAAGGGGGGGGTGGTAATCTTGTGGGGTTAAATAAAAGACAGAATGCAGGGGAAGGATGGTTCCTTTTATGTAAGCAGCAGAGAACGTGCAGGGATGACTGCAAGTGCCTGAGGGCATTTGGTCCCTATTGGTTTTCACATCAAATGCAATGGTGCCCACAGATAGCCTGTATTGTTGTCAGTTAAATGGGATCATGAGTGTCTGAAAGGTGTTTGAGAATGAACCGAAAATCATTTTCACAAGTGGATGATTACTTCTGCCACATGTTAACTGAACTCCATCAGAATGGCCCAGATTTTTGAGCCTGCATTAATTGCTCTTTCAACCTTGACTGAGGTTTCCCTTTAAGAAAGCCCTTTCCAGGACTAAACTACTCTATATATTGATTTTTTTTCTTTCTGTGTTTTTCCATGAAAAATAAAAGCTTATAGAAGAAAAGACTTTATCATTCATCATGTAGATTGATTGTTCTGTTCCTTGGAATAAAGAGCTAGACTCTAAGTGATCCACCAAAGTAATACCTCTTTTTCTTTCAAGCACCAAATAATTCTCATCTTCTGTATACAATTATGTTTTTCAAATATTCATTAGTGATGATTTTTCATCATAAAGTAAAACCATGAACCTCACAGCATGGACTCAGTGCAAATAAATTGTCATATTCTCCATTCTTATTAGAACTGTATGCCACCACTCTAATTGAAACCAAACTACAATATTTAGTAATAGGTTTGGAGAATCTTTGTGTGTTGAAGTATTCTTTGAACAATATTCAAGTTGGAAATGTTTTTTAAAGTTCTTTCAAAGTGTATGACCAACTTCTTTATTTCATGTTACTATTTTCTATTTCCAGCTGTCAGAGAGAAAATATTATCTGTGTCATTACTGTTGCTAGAATAATTAGTATATATTCCAGTTGAAATGTATTCTTGAAATTTCATAAATGATTATAAATATGTATCAGAAAATATATAGTATTTATATAAAATGACTTAACTTATTAAAATTATTTCTGAGGGATTTTGTCTTAATTTTAATATATTCAGGAGAGTTCCATGTAAAAATAATCATTTAAAATAATTTAATAAGCATTGCTGTGTTGACTTTTGATGAAATACAAACTGTTTACTTGAAATTCAACAAAAATATGCATAGTGATTATGTCACTTTTTGTTTTGCTTGAATATTTTTACCAAAGTTCATTTTAGTAAACAAATCTATTATTGAGAGCCATTCTGGGGAATTCATAAAGATGGTTTTTGTGTTCAAATAAAAGTTCTTAGAAGTAACCTGTGGTGTACCTTCCAGCTGGCTTATCAACAGATGACTGTTGTAAGGACCATGTTGATATGAAACAGGTTGTGTAATTTTTAATGTTATGACCACCTATATCACTATTGATATACAAGATGAAAAAATGTGCTTTTTACTTTGTTGGAAGGAACTATTACAACCTGAGATTTAGTCGTTTCCTTTCAAAAAATTCAAATGGACAAACACATAATTCTGTTATTTATTTTTTCTTAACAGTGTAGCACATATTCTGTGCATCCAATCATATTTTAAATATAGAACCAAAAATCTTAAAGTTCACTTTCTCATCTCTCTGATACTTGAGGATACAATATAACCTAGGAATAGTTAGAAATAAAAAACAAGTCATAGGTGGATGAAACATTGGTAAGCAGTTGTGTTGTGTTGTTTCCTAATATTGATACATGTTTCCTTGGACCAAATAGTGCTTTGCATTAGAAATAACTTTAGAAGAGGAATGAATATTTTAAGAATATTGCTGTGTTTATAATGATTGATGAAACCAAATACTTCAAGACTTTACTTCTATGTGTTAAATCCTTTGTGTCAATGCTACTAATTTCTTTGTTACCTAATCCCATGAAAGAAGATTTTAAAGTTAAACAGGCATTTTTTTTTCTTTTTTGCTCAAAGGGAATGACTTCTTAATATGTTATTTAAGTTGGATGTTTTGGTGAAAGCACACAGTTTTAAATAGTACCTGAGCATTTATTTCTAAGTAATCTAAAATACTCTAATTACAAGAGTATTGTGATGCTTTAGAAATATTTCAGTGGGAATTTAATGCAAATTAGCATTGGAAGTATATGTGTGTGAAATGTGTTCAATAGAATATCTCTCTTATTCCTAATCAACTCATTCTTGGCTCAAATTTAACCTTGGTTAGGGAATTTTATCCTAGGGTATATTCTAATGGTGTACTGGAGTTTGTAGCATGACAGAGAAAACTGGTGGTATTTGTGTTCTTTCTTTTTTTATCCATTCCTTATTTAACTGAAAGAATTTAGCAAAGATGAGAAACAAATGTTATTTAAAACTAAATTCTGTGAGTTGATGAAAATGAATAATGTTGAAAGCCTTGCCCTGTCCCCCCAAAATCTGTTTTTCTCCTTAAAATAAGGTGAAGAAAATCAGTATACCCATTAGAGAATTCTTTTTCATGCTGTGTGATAAATACTTATTTTATTGGATAACATTATAAATTGTCACATAAAACCCAGTTAAATGTCGTTCCCAGTTTGAGTGGAATTTGGCAGATATGATTTACATACACTTAAAAAATAACTTTTTCATTTGAGTTAATCATACACTTGAGAGGGAGCTAGTAATGACTCAGCAGGTTACAACATACTCTGGGAGAGTACAGCTGCAGAGCAGACCCATGGGCAGATCCATCATAGCCAGCCAAGGTGCTCTCACTCCAGGATGACAAGTACATTTCTTGGATGATTTTCTTCTATGTCTCTATTTGATAGATTCATAGTTCATAGTGCAGTAAAAAACCAATTTGTGCTGAATTTGGATGACAAGAAAATATAAAAACTAGATTTGCAAGAATGCACTGGACTATTTTTATGAAGCAAGTAAATAGTAATCAAGTGTCTGTTTAATTATTACTATTGTCAGATAGCTAGATTTAGTCCTGTCAGCAGCACCTTTTCCTTTTATGGCATTATGCAGCTATAATTGATGTTTGTGATAATGACCCTGAGATGCTGCAGGGTTCTTTCATTAATGAAAGATCAAATTATGTTTTATGATTATTTGATGTTAAGTCAATATATTATGTTATGATTTCTTTAAAACCTTGCTACCGATGTAGATTCAGTCTCTATATAGAGGAACCCATTTTTCAGTGATAAAGGATACTTGGACACTGCTGTTCAGGTTAAATGAACAGACCCTGCTGCCTAGCATAACATGATATCAGGTTAAATGTAACATTCCTATATTTTCTACAGTGAAAATAATCTTTTGAACCTTAAATATCATTTAAAAAAATGTATTCCCCCACACTGGGCCTTAAAAAGACAGGACAGGGATTGAACAACAGTGCTGAGCGTGAAGATGGATTTGCATTTGTTTTATAGAGCTTTTCTAATAAATGAAATGCCTAATTACCAAATATCTGGGTGTTCTTCACCCTTTTTTCCTCACTCCTTCACATTCCCACCCAAGCACAGATGACAAAATGACCAACCTATATAGAACTTAAACTGCTTCAGATTCCAAAATGTAAGAAAAGTCTTGAAAACTGGGAACCCTACTTATCTATGAAAACCTGCAGGAATCCTCATCTGTACTGAGAAAAGAGGCAAATGCTTTCTACAGGGTATTTCAGCAGGTTTGCAAGAAAATGGAACTGCAAGATAATTTTATTTTGAGGCAAATGAATTTTGAAACTTATAAGGGGATGTTCTCATAATATGAATTATCTACCAACTTTCTGAAGACCCTTATATTTGGTCTAGGTATTCAGCTTAGTCATACCAGAAATATTTATAGTATTAACATGACTATTACCCAAAATACTTAATAATAGTAACCTTTCTGATTACAAAAGTAAGATGTAGCAGCTGTTGTTTGGCCAGGTGGATAGGATGCCAATTAAAATGCCCACATTCCCATATGGAGTACCAGGGTTTGATACCTGCTCTAGTTCCTGATTTCAACACTCTTCTAATGTAGATCTTAGGAGGAAGTAGTGAAGGGTTAAGTAATTGGGTCCCTGATAACCCATGAGGCAGGTATAGATTTGAGATTTGAGATTGCAGCTTT
This sequence comes from Oryctolagus cuniculus, assembly GCF_964237555.1. Classification (NCBI taxonomy): domain Eukaryota; kingdom Metazoa; phylum Chordata; class Mammalia; order Lagomorpha; family Leporidae; genus Oryctolagus; species Oryctolagus cuniculus. Next base: position 158,592,148 of record NC_091434.1, on the reverse strand, counting down.
GGCCCCTGTCCAGGGTCCTGTCACAGGCATTTGGAAAGTGAAACAGCAGGGGAAAAAAGTGCTTTTTCTTTCTGCCTTTTAAGTAATAATTTTTAAGTGATATGTGTTGTCATACATTGCCAATGATGGTAAAAAATATTGTAGTCACTTTGGAAAACAATTTGCAATCTATTATAAACATGCATTTTCTTTTTAAAAAATATTTATTTATTTGAAAGGCAGAGTTGCAGAAAGGCAGAGAGAGAGAGAGAGAGAGAGAGAGAGAGAGAGGTCTTCCATCCTCTGGTTTACTCCCCAGTTGGCCACAAAGATCTGAGCTGGAACCAGGAGATTCTTCTGGATCTCACACATTGATTCAGGGACCCAAGAACTTGGGCCATCTTCTATTGCTTTCCCAAGCCATAGCAGAGAGCTGGATCAGAAATGGAACAGCCAGGACACAAAGTAGTGCCTCTATAGGATGCCAGCACTGCAGGCAGCAGCTTTACCTGCTACACCACAGCACCAGCCCCCAGCACTTTCTATGTGACCCAGCAATCCCACTCCTAGATATTTACCCAGGAGAAATTAAACATATGGATATTAAAGACTTGTATACAAATGTTTATGGTACCTTTATTTATTATATTCAAAAGGATAGAAACAACGCAAATGCCCAGCAACAACTTAAGGGATAGACACATTGAGTTTATACAGTAGAATTAACTACTTAGCATCAAAATGAATGGACTCCTAATACAACAAACTGGCTAAGTTGCAGAGGTGTTTTATGAGATGAAAGGAGTCAAAGGCAAATGGAGAAGTACCATATAATTTCAAATTTATGAGATCTTGAAAATGAAAAATGATAAGGTCACAAATCAGTGGTTTCTAGAGCTGGGGCTGTGAGAAATATATTGACCATATGGCATAAGGAAAATCTGGGGGTGATGGAAATGTCTATACTGTGGTATGGTTATGACTGTCAATATTCAATGAAGTGAACACCTAAAACAAGTGAATTTTATTTATGTAAACCATACCAATAAACCTTACTTTAAAAAAAGATGTAGGGGCAGATGTTTGGCCCAGTGGTTAAGCTGCCTCTTGGGTTGCTTGCATTCCATATCAGAGTATCCAGGTTTGAGTCCCTTGTTCAGGCCCTGGTTACTGTTTCCATTAAAGCTTTCTGCTGATGAACACCTTGGGAGACAGTAGGTGATAGCTCCAATAGTTGGGTCCTGAACTTTAATATGAGAAACCCAGATTGAGTTCTGGGCTCCTGTCTTCAGGAGCCCCTAAATTGTATTTTTAATTTTTTTTATTTGTATAAATTTCATAAATACAACTTTAGGAACATAATAATTCTTCCCACCATACCTGCTCTGCCACCCACACTCCACCACTCATCCTCATCCATCTCCTGTTCCCACTCTTGTTTTTTACTGAGATCTATTTTCATTTTTTATACACAAAATATTAACTCCATTCTAGGTAAAAATTTCAGCACTTTGTGTGAACGAGAAAAAGAGAGAGAAAAAAATCAAACAAAGAAAAGCTGAAAACAAATCATAATATAAAAAAGAACAAAAACAGCCCAGACAACGACTGTTCAAAGTCATTGAATGTCAATGATAATTTTGCTTTTTTTTTTTTTTTTGGAAACTTAATTATCTTTAAAGAGGAACCCAAGAATGATATATCATTTGCTAGCACATAGACATAACTATAATTTGTGTGACATAAGAATATCCTCCACTTAATATACTAAAACGAAGTAATTCTTTGAGAACAAGTTTTACTATTAAATTTCTTAATACAGCTCCTTGAGGACAGAGGTCCTTCATGGGAAGTTAGTGCACAGTGACTCCTATTATTTGTTTGACAATTGACACTCTAATGTATGATGTCAGTGATCATCCAAGGCTCTTGATGTGATCCTTCCTAGGCTATGGAAGCCTGTTGGATCCACAAACTCTTTCAGTAGTTCAAAAAGGTCAAAGGCAAAGTAGACGCTCTCTCCTCCCTTCAGAGGAAAGTACATCCTTCTTTGGTGGCCACTTCTTTCCACTGGGGTCTTGCCCACAGAGGTCCTTCATGTAGAACATTTTTTTTTTGCCACAGTGTCTTGGCTTTCCATGCCTGAAATGCTCCCCTGGGCTTTTCAGCCAAACCAGAATGACTTAAGAATTGATTCTGAGGTCAGAGTTCTACTTAAGATGATTGTCATTCTATGAGTCTGCTGTATAGATTGCTTCCCATGTTGGAGCATTCATTCTTTTTTAATTCTGCCTATTATTATTACCAAACACTTATCCTACTTATATGATCAGCTTAGCACTTTGAAACAGACATAGTCAATGTAGAGATTGTAAAAATGCAGAAAAACAACAGATGAATATGAAACTCTTCTTTAATCTCACTGGCCACATATTAGCTATAGGCTCAAAATTTTGTTGCATTTTCTGGGGCTTTCCATACACATAAAATAAACTCATGCAACTGCTTTTTTAAAACTTAACATGGTAAGGCTTTTTCCTTGTCATTGATAATGTCTTTGGGGGGGGAGGGATATTGCTTTTTTAAAATCTTTATTTTTATTTATTTGAAAGACAAAGCAATAGATATAGATAGATAGATTGATAGATAGATAGATGAAGACAGAGAAAGGGGGAAAAAAGAGATGGAGAGAGAGATATCTTCCCTTTGCTGGTTGACTCCCCCAAAACCCACTACAGCCAAGGCTGTGCCAGCCTGAAACCAGGACCATAGACCTCTTTCTGAGTCTCCCTTGTGGAAGGCAGGGACCCAAGAATTCCATTCCTCATCTGCTGCCTTCTGGATTGGAAGCAGAGTAGCCAAGACTTGAACCAGGTACTTCAACGTGAGACTTGTGTGTCCCTATCAGCAGCCTAGCCTGCTACACCACAGTACCTACCCTTGACATCACTTTTAATGGCAAACTAATCATTCTTTACTGTTTATTAGATTGCTTTTAAGCTTTTACTCTTTAACAATATTAATGAGCTTTTCATTCTCATTTTTAAAAAATGTCTCTTGTGCTGGGAATCTAATTTTGTACCATTAGAAAAGTGATACTGTTACCTAGTCCAAGAACTCTTCCTTATAGAAAAAGAAACCTAACATTTTAAGTTAACTTCAATGAAACTTAATTTGATATGGTTATCTCTTCTGATATATTTTATTTATGCCCATTTTTATATCATAATTTTTTCTGGCTAATGTGAAAACTTTAAGAGGATAGAAACTGTTTTTTTTTTTTTTTCTGCATGTCCCTTATACACAGTTAACCTTTTCCTGAGTGTTATTTCTTTTCTGTGGATAGCCAAGAAGACTCTTCTGACCAGTTATTTTATGGATATCTTTAACCAGTTGTCACTTTTGTATATATTTGATTGAATTCTTTCTTACAGTACAACAGCCCAAAATACTCAAGGTCCTACATTCAGATGCTTACCTTGGCTTCAGTCCCAAATTCTCTTTTATTCTACTTTTAATAACATCTACCACTGCATGCAACATGTGTACATCCACCCACCCCTATGCTTTATGTCTTTAGAGAAACAATACTTTTTCATTCCAAATTTTACAATCTGTTGTTCTAGAACAATGATGTTGAAGCTGACTGTTTATGCAACACCCTAGTGTCAGCAAAACTCACATTAACTTACTTGTATTTATGGTTTGCATATCATTGTTTACTTTCACTTACGTGCAGCTGAGTTGCCCAGCAGTCTATACAGTAACACTGAATGTGCTGATAAGCAGGCTGAGGGCGCAGGCAGAGGTTATTCCAAATGCCCCTGTGTCTCCCAGGCAGCTCTATGGTGCACATATTGCTAGTGCACTGTCATTGAGGTCATCTGTTATGTCCATAGTATCCAGCAGCCTGGGGTCATTGCTTTTACCTTGTAATTGGAGATTGTATTTTCTAAATTTTCAGGAATAGGAGAGAAAAGCATGGTCTAAAAATTGAAATAAAAATATGCATACATATTTCAGGAGGAGAAAAAAAGAGAAAAGGTAGAAGGAGAGCAACTAAACACCCATCACTAGAACTATAGGAAAGAAATTAGAATCTTGAGTAAGGGTAGGCAAAAGATTTTTGAGGGGACTCCAGAAGCAACAGTAAACAGGTGGGAGGAGCAGTAGCCATCTCCTTTGGCCATTAAGTGAATCTGCATTGTACCCTTAGCACACGTGAGTATGAGAGCTGGTCAGAAGTTCACCAAGCACTTCAGCCAGATCATGTGTATTAAAGGAAATACATGCTGCAGATTGCCTTTTGGGTATTGCTTTCCAATGTAGCATAATATCCTAGTTGTTTTATTTCAACTTTTAGTGCATGCTTTTTTCCTCTTGATCCTGAAAATGTAGAAAATATAGGGAATAAAGAAGAAAAATTAAATATGCCATAATTTCACCACTCAAAAATAAAAATATTTTGAAATATTTATTTCTATTTTGTTTGAAAAATTCCAAATCATTACTAATGTGTGTAGTTTTTTGTTTCATTTCATTTCATTTTATTTTTATTTTTTTAAAACTTTTATTTAATGAATATAAATTTCCAAAGTACAGCTTATGGATTACAATGGCTTCCCCCCCATAACGTCCCTCCCACCCGCAACCCTCCCCTTTCCCACTCCCTCTCCCCTTCCATTCACATCAAGATTCATTTTCGTTTCTCTTTATATACAGAAGATCAATTTAGCACACATTAAGTAAAGATTTCAACAGTTTGCTCCCACACAGAAACATAAAGTGAAAAATCCTGTTTGAGTACTAGTTATAGCATTAAATCTCAATGTACAGCACACTAAGGACAAAGATCCTACATGAGGAGTAAGTGCACAGTGACTCCTGTTGTTGACTTAACAAATTGACACTCTTGTTTATGGCATCAGTAATCACCCTAGGCTCTTGTCATGAGCTGCCAAGGCTATGGAAGCCCCCTGAGTTCACTGACTCTGATAATTTTTAGACAAGGCCATGGTTAAAGTGGAAGTTCTCTCCTCCCTTCAGAGAAAGGTACCTCCTTCTTTGATGACCTGTTCTTTCCACTGGGATCTCACATGCGGAGATCTTTCATTTAGGTTTTTTTTTTTTTTTTTTTTCCCCAGAGTGCCTTGGCTTTCCATGCCTGAAATATTCTCATGGACTTTTCAGCCAGATCCGCATGCCTTAAGGGCTGATTCTGAGGCCAGAATGCTATTTAGGACATCTGCCATTCTATGGGTCTGCTGTGTATCTCACTTCCCATGTTGCATCATTCTCTCCTTTTTTTTTTCTATCAGCTAGTATTTGCAGACACTATTCTTGTTTATGTGATCCCTTTGGTTCTTAGTCCTATCATTATGATCAATTGTGAACAGAAATTGATCACTGGGACTAGTGAGATGGCATTGGTACATGCCACCTTGATGGGATTGAATTGGAATCCCCTGGTATGTTTCTAACTCTACAGTTTGAGGTAAGTCAGCTTGAGCATGTCCCTAATTGCACATTTCTTCCCTCTCTTATTCCCACTCTTATATTTAACAGTGATGACTTTTCAGTTAAGTTTCAACACTTGAGAATAACTGTGTATTGATTACAGTATTTAACCAAAAGTATTAAGTAGAACAAACAAAAAAAAATACTAAGAGGGATAACTTATCAAGTTGCTCATCAACAGTCAGGGTGAGGGCTGATCTAGTCACCATTTCTCATAGTGTTCATTTCACTTTTACAGGTTTCCTTTTTGGTGCTCAGTTAGTTGTCACCTATCAAGGAGAACTTGTGGTATTTGTCCCTTTGGGATTGGCTTATTTCACTCAGCATAATGTTTTCCAGATTCCTAACAGGGATCACTTTTCAGTTAAAATTTAAACACCTAAGAATAATTGTGTGTTAATTACAGAGTTCAACCAATAGTACTAGAACAAAACAAAGAAAAAATACTAATGTGGATAAAGTATTACATTGTACGTCAACAGTCAGGACAAGAGCTGATCAAGTCACTGTTTCTCATAGTGTCCATTTCACTTCAACAAGTTTCCCCTTTGGTGCTCAGTTAGTTGTCACCGATCAGGGAGAACATATGATATTTGTCCCTTTGGGACTGGCTTAATTCACTCAGCATGATGTTTTCCAAATTCCTCCATCTTGTTGCAAATGACCGGGTTTCGTTGTTTTTGACTGCTGTATAGTATTCTATAGAGTACATGTCCCATAATTTCTTTATCCAGTCTATTGTTGATGGGCATTTGGGTTGGTTCCAGGTCTTAGCTATTGTGAATTGAGCTTCAATAAACATTAAGGTGCAGACAGCTTGTTTGTTTGCCAATTTAAATTCCTTTGGGTAAATTCCAAGGAGTGGATGGCTGGGTTGAATGGTAGGGTTATATTCAGGTTTCGGAGGAATCTCCAGACTGACTTCCATAGTGGCTTGACCACTTTGCATTCCCACCAACGGTGGGTTAGTGTCCCTTTTTCCCCACATCCTCTCCAGCATCTATTGTTGGTAGATTTCTGAATGTGAGCCATTCTAACTGGGGTGAGGTGAAACCTCATGGTGGTTTTGATTTGCATTTCCCTGATTGCTAGTGATCTTGAACATTTTTTCATGTGTCTGTTGGCCATTTGGATTTCCTCTTTTGTAAAGTGTCTACTGAGGTCTTGGCCTCATTTCATTTTATTTTGAGAGGTAGAGAAAGACAGACTGAGAGAACTTCCATCTGCTGGTTTACTCCCCCGATGCCTGCAATGTCTGGGAAATGGCAAGACGAAAGCTGGGAGCTGAGACTCAATCCAGGTCTCCCATGTTGATAGCAGGGAACCCTATTGAACCATCAATGTAACCTCCCAGGATGCACATTAACAGGAAACGAGTTAGGAGCTGTAGCTACTTATTGAACCCAGGTTCTCTGGTGGGATATTGGTGTTTTGATCAACTTCCTAACCACTGTACCAGACACGCACATCTTTCCTGTTTTGTTTTGTTTGAGAAGAGGAGAAAGAGAACTCCCACCTGTTGGTTCACTTCTCAAATGCCTGCAAGGGCCTTGGGCTGGTGCCATCCAGATCCCTCGCATGGGTGATAGGGACCCAACTATTGGAAGGATCACTGCTGCCTCCCAGCCTGTGCTTTAGCATGATGTTGTAATTGGGAGTTAGAGCTGGAGTTTTAACCCATACATTCTGATATGAGATGCAGACACATCTTAACTGCAGGGCAAACACCTGTCCCATTTGGTAGTTTTGAACTGTGCTTTGTGACATAAGGTTATAGAGGAAAATAGTTATGTATTTTTAGGGCTTTTTAAAGACTTTTTTATTTATTTGAAAATCAAAGTTACAGAGAGAGAGAAGGAGAGACCAAGAAAGATCTTCACTTTCCAAAGACCCATAACAACTGGATTTGGGCCAGGTGGAAGCCAGGAGCTTCATCCAGGTCTCCCACATGAGTGCAGCAGCGCAAGGACTTGGGCCGTCTTTCTCTACTTTCTGAGGCATGGTAGTAGGGGACTGTATCAGAAGTGGAGCAGCCAGGACTCGAACTAGTGTTCACAGGGGATGCCCGCATTGCAGGTGGCAGCTTAATCTGTTTCACCACAACACCAGCCTGATATATATTATTAGTTTTATCAAAAATATTTCAACAGCAACATAGTATTTCTTTTTGTGTATATGCCAGCATTTATTAAATAATTCCCCTATGTTTGGACATTTAAGTTGTTATCAGTTTCCAATACTATAAGTGATATAGTTTGTCATATCCATGTAGCATAGATTTTATGTGCATTTCTCATTATTATGTGAATAAACTCCAGAATGAAAAGGTAGGACTGTTTTCGTGTATTTCCATATTATTCTGCAGAAAGGTGGTCTCATGTTTACACCCATGAGTGATAAATGAGAATACCCGTTCATGTCACCACACCTTATCGAGCAGCATCCCATATTACTCTTTTTTAAAGGAAGCAAGAAGTGTATTTGTTGTGTTGTGCAAAAGAATATTATTTAAATAAAGTAGAAAGTAAAAGTGCAAGCTGAGATTTCAGCCATAGAAATTGTGAAAGAATCTCTTTAAACTTGAAGCCCCTAGGCAAACTGTTATTCGTACTGCTCTTTTTGTAGCTTAGGATTGTGTATAATTAATATGAATAGCCTCTGCACTGTTAAACCTTCAATTCACATAAAGGAATTGTGATGAAATGGTGAAAAAAATCCTTACTTTTAAAATGAGGTCTCTACCTCCAAATATTCAGAAGGTGTTTATATGTTGTTCTGTGGCTCTCCACAAGCTCACACTCATTAATTTTTAATTTCTTGCCCCCCTCCCCGATATATTAGTGTGTCCTTTAAAGTAATAGCAGAAATTCTGTTCTCCAGTGATTGACCACTTTAATCATTTAAATTAGGGTTATAAATGTCAATGCCAAGTTAAAAGCCATGAAAGAAACTATGTTAAATTATACCAAGCCATCTTCATTATTTTCTGAATTTTACAGTTAAATAAATTTACAGTGATAGGCTTTCCTAAGTCAAGAAAATCTCATCATGATTGAACTGGTCGGGACCTTAGGAATCAACAAGTCCCAACCTGTCATTTGCTAGGTTGGGAAGTGGAAACTGAGACTGGTGCGGGCACGTTTCAGGGTTACCCAGCTGGACGGTGACCCTTCAACCTTGGTCCTTGACTGTACAACCAGTTCCTTCTCAGGCCCTGTACTACTCAGCTCTGGTCAGCTGAGCAGTGAAGCACTTAGCACTTTGCCTCTCCTGAGAATTCATAGCCTTTATCTCTCTTAAGATGTGTGTGGAAGGATGAAATTCCAACTGGTTATTTGGTCATCCTTTCTAACTCCTAGTAGGCTCAACTTGTGGTAAGAACTGACAAACTGATAAGACACATAAAATCAGTTCCCTTTCAGGAGCTTCAGCCATTGTGTAACACAGAAGCTGCAGGCTGTCTCAGACGCCAAGTGAACTAAACTTTGACTTTAGGAGGCTGATCTCAAAAGTAAATACCTATGGAAGAAATATGATCACGTAGAACCACAACATTATTTGTGTAAAGTATAATTTTGTTTGCTTTTCTTACCAGATACCTGTATGCCCTTGGACAGAAAGTTTGGAAAAGATGGAAAAAACGTTACTTTGTTCTTGTTCAGGTTAGTCATTATTTTCTTGTTATTCTATCACTGTGGGACAGTTGTTTATGAACTTTTGTTTATGTGGGTCTTCCTATTAATATTCACTGTTTTAGAAGTTACAAATGAAAAAAATTTAAATACTTGTTTTCAAATTAAAGTAGCAATGCTTTGTATGCTAATTCAAATAGCATTTTTTCTGTAAAATAACATGGCTGGGGCAAAGGATTTCCTGAAATGTTTTACATTTTTGCATGTCTCTTTATTGTTTGGTTTAATAGAATGTAGGTATATTCTCATATCAGGTTCTGCATTTAATTTGCTACAATATCAGATGAATCGTTGTGTCTGAAAAACTCCACAATAAACTCATGAGAGAATAGACATGGAAAAGGCAAACAACTTCTGAATATTGTTATGGAAATAGTTTTGGCTTTATAAACTCCTGAAAGGATCTTTGTCGCCCCCCCTCTTCATGGAGGAACGACACTAAACCCTGCCTAGGCTTCCTATCTGAGTCACGGCACCATTATGTCGCTCCCCCTCTTCGTGGAGGAATGACACAGGACCCTGCGTTGTTCTTTTGTCTGCTCGGCCCTCCCCGGGTTTGCTGCTGGTTCTTCCCGGGTTGGCTACCATCCCTTCCACCTCCGTGGAAGGGCGGTGCCCCCTGCCACTTTCCCCACTTCCGCGGGGGAGCGGCACACCGCCGGCCGGCTCTCGGGGGCTGCTCAGGTGTTCCTTCAGATGTTCCTGGTGCATGTTGTCTCTCTCCTCCTTTATAATCCTCTTCCACCAATCCCAACTCTGCTACCCACACGCCGAGTACGCTGCTCTCCTCCAATCAGGAGCAGGATCAGCTCCTGCAGGTTATTGGTTGAACTGGAGGCAGCTGTGTAGAAGCTGTTTCCTCCTCTCCCAGCGCCATATTGTGGGAGAGCAGATGCACAGAATAAGTCTTAATTCGAGTAACAGTCTAGTCTGAGTTGCTCCCCACAGATCTTGACATTCTCTAGAATTCCAAGACCACTCCTTGAAGACCACTGTATAGATAAACTATAGTACCCGTAATCACCCATTTTATCCAACCATGCCATATATATCACATACTGACATAAACATTTTTGGAAGGCAGCTATGCTCACCACTATACCACCAATGCTGATGTTCATGTAAACATTTTTAAATGAACTCAACTGCTTTATTTATTTGTGACTATGTCCCAAACATAGATCATTGTAATATGCAGCTTGACTGATTCCTTTTAATCTTGGATGCCCATGGCATGTGATCATTAATTTAAATTTACATTAAAAATAACTTTCCAAGTAATAGCCATTCCATGATAAATTCATGATATTTTGTTCCCAGTGGAAATACAAGAAAAGAGAATCACTCTTGAAATTCTTAACACAGTCTATAAAAATCTCACTGATTTCCTACCACACATGAAGCAAGCTTAATGGGGTTCAATCAGAGTGACATAGTGAAATGCAAAGAAAGTACAGTTATTCACTGTCTTCTCATATGCAGCTATCCATCATTTGCTAGATCAAATTAGTTTATTGATGTTCCATGATGGCATGGTAACATTATGAAAAGTGTAAAATTCATTCATAGTTTCATCTTCAAGGCAAACAGCCTTTAGTCAGGCTGAAATGAAAGTTTTCTTATGTGATTAGAACTAATATGTGGTCAGCAAATTTAACAAAAACTACACACACACACACACACACACACACGCAGTGCCACTCTTTTGGTATTGAATCTAAGCATTTGCTTTGAGAAGGGGTTCCTTGTTTGGAGTTTTGGGTGGTCTTTCCTCCATAAGTCATATATAGTTTCTTAACCTCTTAAATTGGTGTGAGAATTTAGATGCATTTATTAAACAGTTTGAGTGTACATAGTTCCGGCTATTCTTGGTTTTATTCCTTTCTTATAGATATCTCACCTATGTCTACCATGTGTGTTAGTGATTTGTCTTTATTAAGTCTTTCTAAAGCATTCAAGTAATTGTCCATAGAAATGGCAGCAGCTTTTATGGTTGTATCTCATGAATTTATAAAGAATCTCATTTTATTCTATAATTTCAGTAGGTGATATAACTAGCATACACTAATTTTAGAACAAACTAGCCTGTCTCTTGGTAAGCATAGAATTTAGCTGGTAAAAATACATATGAGAGAAATATATGAGGAATAAAAATGAGGAATGTAAACTTAATCACAAGTATTCAAGATGTCATTTGCATTTATCACAATCTTTTAATGAATGAAAGGCACAAAGAACTTCAATTGGAGAAAGAATGTCTTACCAATGAATTATTCTGGCAAAATTGGATGTACATCTGTAGAAAAATGACACTAGATCGCTGCTTCTTTTCATATACAAAAATCAAATCAACTCTCCCTTTCTATCTCTCTGTAACTTGGGCATTTAAATTTAAAAAAGGGGGGGTTAGCATGTGGCACAGTGGATTAAGCCATTGCCTGCTATGCCAGCATCCCATATGAGCACGAGTCCATACAACTCAAAGTCTGATCCAGCTCCCTGTTAATGCATCTGGGAAAGCAGCAGAAGATGGCCTAAGTACTTGGCCCCTGCATCCACATAAGAGACGCAGATGGAGACCCAGGCTCCTGGCGTCAGCCATTGCATCCATTTGGGTGTTAAACCAGTAGATAGAATATTGATCTTTTCCCCTACTCTCCATAATTGTGCCTTTCAAATAAATAAATGAGTATTTTTTTAAAAAGCTAAATGGTATTATTTCAAACTAAGAAGCTTGTGCACAGCAAAGGAAACAACAGAGTTAAGAAATATCCAACAGAAAGGGAGAAAATTTCTGCAAGCTACTCGTCTGACTAAGAATTAATATCTGGAGTATACCTTGAACTCAAAGCACTCAACAACCAAAAAGCAACGAATCCAGTTAAGAAATGGGCAAAGGACCTGAATAGACAGTTCACAGAAGAAGAAATACAAATGCCCAACAGAAAAATGAAAAAATGCTCAGGATTGCTAGCTGTCAGCTAAATGCAAATCATAGCTACAATAGCTTGTCACCTCACCCATGTTAGAATGGCTATTATTAAAATGACAAAAAATAACACATGCCGGCAAGGATGTGGGAAAGGGGAACACTTGTAACACTGTTGGGAATTTTTAGTAGTATGGACACTATGAAAAACAGTTGGACAGTTTCTTTATTTTTAAGATTTATTTATTTGAACACAGACACACACACATAGACATACACATACACAGAGAGAGAGAGAGCAACAGAGAGACCAAGATACCTTCTATCCGTTGGTTTACTCCCCAAATGACCATAGTGGCTGGAGCTGGGCCAGTGTGAAGCCAAGAGCTTCTTCCAGGTCTCCCACAAGAGTGCAGGGCCCCAAGCACTTGGGTCATCTTCTGCCGCTTTCCAGGCATATTAGCAGGGATTTGAAGGATTAGAAGAGATTCAAAGGATTAGGATTCCAAGAACAGGCGTGACTTGAACCGGTGCCCATATGGAATGCTTTACCCGCTGCACCACAGCACCAACCCCAGGGATTTCTTTAAAAACTAGAAATACAAGTTTTGCATATGACCCAGCAATCCCATTGCTAGGTACACATCCAAAAGACAGGAAATCATTGTATCAAACAGATAACCTGTTTGCAATAGTCAAGATATGCAGTTAACTCAAGTGTCCATCATCAGGTGAATAGATAAAGAAAATGTGGCATATATACACAATGAAATACTTTCTAGGCATAAGAAGTTTACAGCAAACTGGATGGAACTAAAGGACATTATGTCAAGTGAAATAAGTCAGACACAAAAAGACAAGTACAACATGTTCCCTCATGTGAGAGCTAAAAAACAGAAAGAAAACACCTCCATCTGAACACAAAATGTCAATTGCTGGAGGCTGGAAGGAGTGGCCAGGCTACAAGGTGTTTGTATTAAAAATAGAGGAAGTTGGTGCGATTTCTGGATTGTGACAAATATTTTAATATACGATGCTAATAGGGCAACCTGGGCGAGCGATACATGGAAACTCTTTGTACTGTAAGAGTTTTGTAAATTTAAAACCATTCTGAAATAAAAGGAATGAATGCAGGACATTTGTTAGTCTAGGGAACTTGTTCTTTGAGGCAGGCTTAGAAGACTTCTAATATACTGGTTGTTTTAACATGAAAATTGGACCTTCATGGATCAACCTGGAGAGGTGAAAAGATCACCTCATGATTTTGGCCAAGTAAGGTTTGAGCTAATCTTTTGCCCCTTACCTTATTTTTGAACACCTGATCAGAAAAATCAAAAGTTACAAGACAAATGTGTAGTTTGATGATCTCTACTTGAGAATTTAAGAATGAAAGGAGGAACTAGAATACTATGGTATCATTAATTATCATGTCTTTGCAGAGAGGTGTCTGTTTCTTTAGAAAGCTAGAAATGCTCCCCAAAGCAAAAATATGTGTGGCACATTTTAAAAGGCAAAATCCAGTGTAAATCAAAGTAAGTAAAACTATATTTTCCATGGTTGAAATGGAGGAAAAGCACCACCAAACTATAATGAATTTGGATTTATCCTTCCTGAAGTGGCATCTTAAAATTTGAAATCATGTTTAAGCATTATATAGTTAACACATATGTGTGCCTATATACACATGCACTCACGCAACGATTCCCATGTTCAAATGCATTGAAATGTTACATATGCCAGTACTGTGACAACCTGTTGAAGTTTTAAACACAATCGAATCTTCCTTTCAATTTCAAATGTAATGGGAAGACAAATTGAATGCACACATTTCAAAATCAAGATGGATATATATGGAAATTCAGGGAGAATGACCCATTGGGAAAATTGGGTATTTTTTATTGGTATTTTTAAAGACAAATTTCACTCTGTCTGCACAGTTTGTAGGTCCATACCTGCAGGCTGCATTATTGAAAGGTGAAGGAGCCGTGTTTCATAGGGAGGACAGTATACCCCTGCTGTGTCTGCTGCTGCCATCGGCAGAATGGTTCTCTGGTGATAATGTGAATCTCATCACCACTTGTGAGTGTGTATTATATGAGTGATATAGCTGAAGAATTTGTACTCATAAAAATTGATTGAGAGTCAGGTTTGGCCAGTTGCAAACTCATTGTTCAAAGTGAACACTAGGAGAGCCACTAAGGTGAAAAGTCCTTTTGAAGACTCTCATATAAACATATAAATCAGAATTCAGAAAATTATTTATTAACATTTGGTATTTACTTGGCATGTAAATAATATTAATTTGGTTCCTGTTTAGATTCTGACATTGATATAGTTACAGTAATAAGTAGATTTTAGTATCTTCTAAGAAACTGCAATTTTTAATGAAAGCAAATTTTGATTTGAGCCAAATTATTAAAAACACAGCAATTTTGAAGAATGCATTTGAAATCTGGACACTTAAGTTTACATCTTACGCATTGGAAGACATGACTGCTATACTGTACTATGATACTTTAATGTATTGTAGTTCACTCTAGTAAACCATTTTAATGTCTTTAAAACTGTATTTGTGATTTTATCAAACTGTATTATTTCTTCCTTCCATATTCTACTGATGCCTATTAAATATATACCAAGTATTGCATACTTTGTGGTAAACCTGAAAAATGCAGAAGCAATCACCTACTAACATAATTGTTCATTTTAGTCTAGTATTTATTAAGCAATTACTTTTTTAGCAAGCATTTAAATAAAGTGTTTTTAAAAATATTTTATTCATTCATTCATTTATTTATTTAAAAGCCAGGGTGACAAAATGAGGGAATGAGGAGAGACAGAAAGACTGATTAGTTGATTGGTATATCTTCCATCCACTGGTTCATTTCCCAAATGGCTACAGCAGCCAGAGCTGGGCCAGGCTGAAACCATGAGCCAGGAACTCCATCCTGGTCTCCTACATTGGTGACAGGGGTCCAGATACCTGAACCATCGTTCACTGCCATCCCAGATATGCTAAGAAGCTGGAGCTGAAGCAAAGCTGCTAGGACTGAAACCAGCACTTCCATAGGGGATGCTGGGGTTGCCAGCCTCAGCTTAATCTGCTGTGCCACAACATCAGCCCCTGAAAAGTGCTTTTAATATATTATTTTATTTCTCAGAATAAGCCTACAAGTATTGTTATCCCCAATGTACACATAAGAAAATTTATCCTCAGAGATGTTGTGGAATTTACTTAGGATTATGAAGTTTAGTGTATTGTACAATCAAGCAAATCCAGTTATTTCTTATGTGGAGAATAAGCTGTGTTTCCACTACTGTGATTAACTTGATGCACGCAACTACAGTTGATCTGACAGCAAGCAGACATATGAATAATCACTGTGGGTCATTAATTTCATGAGGTTCAAAACAGTGTTACTACATTAAAGAAATGGCCAGAGAGTGATTGAACTGAAGGCCACTTACTTTGTGACATCACTAGAAATAAGTCGACATTTATGTTGTTTTGGCCCAGTATCAAATGTTCACTGCTTGTTGTCAACGTGTCAGAATCAAGACTTGAAGTTGCTGCAAACAACAGCAGGCTATCAAGACATAATGTTAATTACATATCAGCTGAGTTGCCACGCGATGTAAACAGTCAGCCATGCCACTGAGTGATCTGTACATGCTGCAAGCATGGGAGAAGTACTCAGTAAGATGGCACCACGGTCTGCTTTAACCATAGAGTGGTTGCTTCTGCCTACAGGTTCTGCAATGCGTAGTGCACATGGTGATCCACTGCAGCAGACTCTCCCACTGCATGCAGAGCTTGACGTGCAGTTCTGTGGTCTCCGTTTAGGATGTCTGCCAATGTCTGCCTACTGCGCTGAGATACTATGAACTGAACAGAATCACTGCTGTCCAATCAAGAAAGTTGCAGAATACTGTGTGTTTTACATTGAGCACGCTTAACATAGGATAAAATCAAACCATATAGTTTTTAAGATAGAAAATAAAAGGCTCCCTTCCATACTCTTAACAGTACTGCTACTTTATCCCATTCTCATTCTTAAAGTGGCTATATGACTACTGATAATAGTGAGGCTTTTCTAAACTGTGTCTTTAAGTTTGTGCACACACAGACACACATACACACATCTAAAGGAATAAATCATTCCCTACTTCCCTACATTTTTTCTATGAATTGTTGTCTTTTAGCCATTTATTGCAAAGATGTTGCTTTAAAGTCATTTTATTATTCTAATGAATGATTGGATTCCACATCATACATTAACATAATTTATATAACAGATCATCTTCTTTGGGTATTTAAGTTGTTTCTTTTTTCTAAAATCGACAAACAATGCTACCATTGATACATGTACAGTATTATATGTTAATCTTTGTTTATATAGGGGAAGATTATTATATGAATGAAATTGCTGGGTCTGAGGGCACAGATACTTATAATAATAAATAAGCAGATAAAACTTTAGATGACTCATGTGTGTTTAAATATTGACCAAAGTCTTGATGTTTTTTATTTAAGTCACTTTTTATAGCTAACAGTTATGTTACATTCAACTATTTTGTCTTTTGTAATGCACATCTTAATATGAAAGAAAATTGAAAATTCTTTGTAGAACATGTTTAGAACAAAAGGTCAGAGAATAATTATTTTTATTTTAGGTTTCATTTTTTAAGATAACTTTGGCTTAGTGATAATTGAGTTTCCTGTAGCAACAAATGATGATGATGATGATGATGATGTTAATTTAAATAATTTTTTCTTGGACATTTAACTAACTTAGTGCATTACTCTCCAGAATTGCTCTAAACATATATTAACATGAGCCTACATACCTACATCTCAAAAGCTAAAGTTATAAAAGGAAGGAGAGATTGTGGGATGAGAACATGGCTGAATTTCATAAACAGAATCTTAAATGGACCTCAAAATTCCTATGTGACAGTTACTCACTTTTACAAATACCCTTTGTTAACGTAAAAAAAGAGAAGAAAAAGCTTTGTTGTTTTTGTGTTTATATTCTAAGGCAATGTCTGATTCCTTGTTTAATAGCTATGGCTCTGTGAAACAGCAAAGGACCTATGAGGGAGAATTATGCAATATTATGAAATCTGAATTTTGTGGACTAAATATTTCTAAAAATTATTTTATGAGACCATATTTTAAATTGATTTGTATGTCAGCATATCAGCATGTCCCAGGGTACTTTAAAAAGTTCATGGAGGAGCTACTATTGTGACACAGTGGGTTACGGCGACACTTGGGATGCCTACATCCCATTTTGGAGTGCCTAGTTTGAGTCCCAACTACTCAATCCTCTTCCAATTCACCTTCCTGCTAATGTGCCCTGGGAGGCAGCAGATGATGGCTAAAGTGCTTGGGCCCCTGCCACCCATATGGAATACCCAGTGGCTCTGGGCTTTGGAGTGGCCCAGCCCTAATTGTTGTGGGCATTTGTGGACTTTGGAAGATTTCTTTGTCCTTGTCTCTCCCTCTCTCTGTGTTACTGAGCCTTCAAATAAATAAACAATATTTTTAAAAAGTTAATGGAAAATGGAATTAAAATTAAGGGTTTTTAAAATATTCTTATATTTTATTTTTCTCATGTTAATGTGCTATCAATACAAAAAGAAAAAATTCAGTGTAGTTCATAGATACAATTCTAAGAATATAATGATATGCCTTCCCTCTCTCTCTCATTTTTGAGATAATATATTTTTAATTATATTATAGTCAAGAGCTTACTGCCCCACTAAATAAATAGTTCTTCATTTTGGCTATTGTGAGTAGTACGGCTATAAACATGGTAGTGTAGGTATCTTTGATATAATGTGTTCATCTCTTTAGGGTATATACCTAAAGTGGGATTGCTGGGTCAATTGCTAGCCTATTTCTAGTTTTCTTTAATATCTATTCATTTGAAAGGTAGAGTTACAGAGAGAGAAGGAAAGAAAGAGAGTTCCTCTATCCACCCTCCAAATGGCCACAGTGGCCTGGCCAAATCAGGCCAAAGCCAGGAATCAGAAGCTTCATTCAGGTCTCCCACATGAGTGGCAAGGGCTCAGGTACTTAGGACATCTGCTGCTGCTTTCCCCAGGCACATTAGCAAAGAGCTGAATTGGAAGTAGGCAGCGAGGTCGCAAACCAGCACTCATGTGGGATGCCAGCATCACAGGCAGAGGCTTAACCTGCTCTACCACAATGCTGGTACCTGTTTCTAGTTTTTAAAGAAATCCCCATGTTGTTTTACACAGCAGCTATATTAATTTACATTTCCATGAACAATGTGTAAGTTTATTTTGAATCAAAAACATTTTAAATTCCATGCGTACTTTGTTCGTGATACAGTTTCCATGAACTTCCTGAAGATCTCCTTTATATATGCATTCATATGGACACATCTTCTTTAATTTTCAACACAAATAGCATGCCTGCTACATAGTAGAGATTCAATTAATACCATTTGTTAAATAAAGGAATATCTCTCTAATGGTTCCTTCTTTTACCTCTATATGAAACATCGAAGTGACTTAACGTTTGAGTATACTTAACTTAAACCAAAATCTAGGTATTGTATTTGACCTCTCTCTCTTCATCTCCTAATGTGAGTCAGAAATTCTTGTTCATTCCATAGTGTAATAGTAGTCCATTTACATCCCATCCTTCCCCATCTCTCTGCTACCATATTAGTTGAAACCACCATCATCTTCTCATAGACTCCTGTAATAGCATCATAGCTGTTCTCTGCTTCTACTTCAAGTCTCTGCTTCACCTTAGCAGAATAATGTCTTTAAAGCATAACATACATGGTGACAATTACTGCACAAACCTTCCAGTGACTCCTTTTGCACTTAGCATTACCCATAACTGGGATCAACAGAAGGCCCTGCATGAACTGTCCTGAGCTTTATTTTAAAAAAATTTTATTTCAAAGACAGAGACAGGGAGAAATCTTCCTTCCACTGCTCTGCTCCTCAGAGGGCTGGGCCAGGTTGAACACAAGAGCCAGGAACTCCATCTGGAGTTCCCACATTGGGCCATCTTCAGCTGCCTTCTGGGTGTATGAACAGGGAGCTGGATAGAAAGCTGACAGCCAGGACTAACTGGTGCTCTGACATGGGAAGCCAATGTCTCAGGTAGCAGCTTAACTTACTACACTGTAATGCCAGCATCACCACAAATAAATATAAAATGTGCATCTATTTTTAAGTGTGATTTCTATGTAAACAAATCTTTGAATTAATCATCCTATCTTTCTCTTGCACTAAGACTCACTTTAGAAATCCTGACCATTCTACTGCTTTCATTTTCCCTGTGGTTGGTTCATTCTAAATTACCTATTTAGGTGTCAGTCCACATGTCATCTTTTCAACTGTACCTTTTATGGCCATGTAATTAGGTCACTCCCTGTCGCATTAGTCCGTTTTATACCTTTCAGAACATTTATCTCCAATTAAAATTCTTTGTAATTCATAATATTTTTATTGTTTTTACCCCTTCTAGACTGTCTGTAAATGTAAGGACCTTATCTTCCTTCCAGTTGATGTTAACACTGGCTGATACTTGAGTAGAAACCAACTAAGCATTTGCTGAATAAACTAATATATTCAAATCACCTGAGCATTGTTATAAAAAGACTGCCCTTTCTCTGATTTGTACACTGATTGCTAAATCTTTTTTATGCCATTTGGTCAAGACAGTTAATAATAATTATATTTTCCTGTCAGATCTAGCAGGATCTTGAAGATATATTCATTTCATTTGAATAAATTAAGCTCTGGGTTTGTTTGGCTTGGTTTGGTTTTTGGGTTTTTTTTTCTTAAATAACTCCAGCAGCACCTTTGGCCTTTGCTAAGAACATTTCCAGCTAAGGACATTTAAGTCCTAATCTTTACTGAAATTAGATGGTGGCAGTTGCTAAGCTGCCAGCTGTTAACAAGATCCCTACAGCAGGAATACAACATACAGACCTGAACGTTGTGGTCTCTGAAATCTCAGTGCTTAGATGTGTGGAAATGGACAGGTGTTGAGCAGGTTGGCAACTGAGAAAAAAATGTAAGGCTTTCTATCTCTACACCAGATGCAGATACATGATGGGACCACAGGAACATAAAGTATCTTTCAAAAATAGTGAATCCAAAACCTGATTTAATACTGTCTGCAGATTAGTCTGTTTATATCCCTCAATTCTCAGCAAATCCATTCTTTACAGAGTTATTAAGAGTGGATTGGGTTTAGGATATTAGATATTTATCATTGCTGCACTACAACTTAGGGGGTTTTCAATTTCAATATAGCAAATCATATAAGCTTGATTCAGTAACATACAAGTAAGCTTGTAAATGAAAACAAATAAAAGACAGGACTAGGTCAGACCACCTGTTTTTCTCTAACTCTCTAATATGTAGGAGCAGAGTGGAGGCCACGAGACTGCTTCTGACTGGGAGTGCAAGGAGCAGGGTGAACTGGGGGCCCAGTTGCTAGTCTTTCAGCAGCATATTTTAACTTTCAGTGCTGAGTGATACGGGCAGTTGTTTCAGGTACAGCTGTTTCTGAGTATCCTTGGTCTAAACACTGAGTAGCAAATAGTAGCTACAAGGTGTTAACATTATTCAGAAGGATTGGTCTGAATTAATACCATGGATTTATTGTAGAGCTGGCCTTAGCAATATGATTTATCATGACCTTGTAAAAGGGTAGGTATGAAGATCTAGTAGGGGTGGAGGGGAATCAAAACAATTGTGAAATTCTGTATCATTTTATGGAAATACAACAAGGACTCAGTGAGTCAGAGGATAGTACTATCAATAGTTAATGGTTTCTGGAGCCAGTATATCCCAAAAGCCAAACTGCACTTTTTCAGTTGTCTCATGGATCAGATTTCCTAATTGTCAGGTGACAGCTTTGCTGGTCGTTGGTATTTTGTTACTCTTCCATCTGTACTCTTTGTTGTAATTCAAGGCCCAATCATCTGTGAAGATTCTGGATCTGAATTGATTATATTGAAATAAACAAAATAGTGAAAGAAGTACAAGAAAATAAAACAAGTATTCTAATATTGTGTCATTTAAATGACCATGCCAGCAGAAATGGGATGATTGCTCTCAATAGCTGGAGTTTGGGGTTTTATTTTTTAAGTTCCTTTAAGTATTCTTTAAATTAGTACTTAAATTTTGATATATGTAAGCATATGAAAAAAATAATTGTGTCATTCAAAGCTAACTAGAAATACAGTATTTACAGCAAAAAAACAGCAACTAGATCTATAGTTCAAATTATATAAAGAAAGAAGTAACATTAACGTCAGCCTTTTATACTGCATGCTTTTTTTTTTTTTTTTTGTGACAGGCAGAATGGATAGTGAGAGAGAGAGAGAGAAAGGTCTTCCTTTTGCCTTTGGTTCACCCTCCAGTGGCCGCCACGGCTGGCGCACTGCAGCCGGCGCACCGCGCTGATCCGAAGGCAGGGAGCCAGGTGCTTCTCCTGGTCTCCCATGCCGGTGCAGGGCCCAAGCACTTGGGCCATCCTCCACTGCACTCCCGGGCCACAGCAGAGAGCTGGCCTGGAAGAGGAGCAACCAGGAAAGAATCCGGCACCCCGACCGGGACTAGAACCCAGTCTGCCGGGGCCTCTAGATGGAGGATTAGCCTATTGAGCCGCGGCGCCAGCCTACTGCATGCTTTTTAACAGCAAATTTTTAAAGCTGCATGTTAAATAGCAATTATCTGTTTAGCATTTTAGGTGGGTTATATATATAAAGTCTGTATCCTTTCGTACATGGCAACACAAACATATCAAGGATCTATGTAAAGAACTTTAGAAAGTCATTGTTTGAGCCGGCGCCGTGGCTCAATAGGCTAATCCTCCACCTTGCGGCGCCGGCACACCGGGTTCTAGTCCCGGTCGGGGCACCGGATTCTGTCCCGGTTGCCCCTCTTCCAGGCCAGCTCTCTGCTATGGCCAGGGAGTGCAGTGGAGGATGGCCCAGGCGCTTGGGCCCTGCACCCCATGGGAGACCAGGAAAAGCACCTGGATCCTGGCTCCTGCCATCGGATCAGCGAGGTGCGCCGGCTGCAGCGGCGGCCATTGGAGGGTGAACCAACGGCAAAGGAAGACCTTTCTCTCTCTCTCACTGTCCACTCTGCCTATCAAAAAAAAAAAAAATTTAAAAAAAAAAAAGAAAGTCATTGTTTAAGAGAATAATTTCTAAAATCTATTTCAGTATATATTCAGTGTCTGAAATGACATTAGATGCATTACCACTTCTTCCTTTCTTCTTCAGTTTCATATTCATTCAATAAACATCTTCAACAACATGGTCACCATGTGCTTAGTTTCTCACTAAAACTAAGGAAATAAACAGCCCATGAGAATGGGGAGTGAGAGATGGGGAAGGATATAGAGACCAAGATGTGGGGGTGAGAGTCAGCAGCCCTCACAGTCCATTCACACCATGTATGCATATGGTCCAAAGAACAGTTCAGTCACCAAACCAGTTAGGTGTCTTCATTGTGTTATAGTAACAAACTGAATCTGTCAGCCAAAATAAAGTGACTCTTTTAAGATGCAAAAAGAAGAGGGGGAAGGCTGGCGCCTTGGCCCAGTAGGTTAATCCTCTGCCTGTGGCGCCCACATCCCATATGGGCGCTGGTTCTAGTCTTGGTTGCTCCCCTTCCAGTCTAGCTCTCTGCTGTGGCCCGGGAAGGCAGTGGAGGATGGCCCAAGTGCTTGGGCCCTGCACCCACATGGGAGACCAGGAGGAAGCACCTGGCTCCTGGCTTCTGATCGGTGTAGCTCTGGCCATTTAGGCCATTTGGGGAGTGAACCACCGGAAGGAAGACCTTTCTCTCTGTCTCTCCCTCTCACTGTCTGTAACTCTACCTCTCAAATAAATAAATAAAGGAAAGAACAGGTCATCAAAGAAGGAGGTACCTTTCTCTGAAGGGAGGAGAGAACTTCCACTTTGACTATGACCTTGTCTAAATATGATCAGAGTCGGTGAACTCAAAAGGCTTCCACAGCCTTGGCAACTCATGACAAGAGCTTAGGGAGATTACTGATGCCTTAAACAAGAGTGTCAATTTGTTAAGTCAATAAAAGGAGTCACTGTGTACTTACTCCTCATGCAGGATCTCTGTCCTTAGTGTGCTGTACATTGTGATTTAATGCTATAACTAGTACTGAAACAGTGTTTTACACTTTGTGTTTCTGTGTGGGTGCAAACTGTTGAAAGCTTTACTTAATATATGCTAAATTGATTTTCTGTATATAAAGAGAATTGAAAATGAATCTTGATGTGAATGGAAGGGGAGAGGGAGCAGGAGAGGGGAGTGTTGCAGGTGGGAGGGAAGTTATGGGGGGGTGGGGTGGCGAAAGCCATTGTAATCCAAAAGCTGTGCTTTGGAAATTTATATTCATTAAATAAAAGTTAAAAAATAAAAAAATAAAAATGAAGGGAGCTACAGGGGCCCATCGTATGGCTTAGTAGGTAAGCCAGCATCCCATATGCGTGCCAGTTTGAGTCCTGGCTGCTCCATTTCCGATCCAGCTCTCTACTATGGCTTGGAAAAGCAATGGAAGATGGCCCATGTGCTTGGGCTCCTGCACGCTCATGGGAAACCTGGAAAAACCTCCTGGCTCCTGGCTTTGGATCAGCCCAGCTCTAGCCGTTGCTGCCACTTAGGGGAGTAAACCAGTGGATGGAAGATCTCTCTCCCTCTCTGTAATCCTGCCTTTGAAATAAAAATAAATAAGTTTTTAAAAAACATTTAAATGAAAAGAGAGAGAAGGACAGCTGGATAACAGGCACGCCTCGTGCTAGGTGCCCTATATCAAGTAGCTCATTTAAACAGTAATCCTGTCATGTGGAGGATGAATGAGTGGTCTCTTAAAAATATGAAACTTAACATATAGCAAAATCAGAGTAATGATAAAATTAAAATACACAACCTAATCTAAATTGGTTATAAAACATTTGGCATAAATATGAAAAATGACTCCCTTAATGAGTTACAGAAATACAAAGGAAGCAATAATTACATGTTATAAATTATTTTTTAAAAGATTTTATTTATTTGAGAGGCAGAGTTACAGAGAGGCAGGGGGAGAGACAGGTTCTTCATCTGCTTGTTCACTCCCCAGATGGCCACAACTGCTGGAGCTGGGCCAATACACTGAAGCCAGAAGCCAGGAGTCTCTTCTGCGTCTCCCACCTGGGTGCAGGGACCCAAGAACTTGGACCATCCTCCACTGCCTTCCCAGGCTGTAGTAGAGAGCCAGGACTTCAACCAGCACCCATATGGGATGTCAGCACCACAGGCAGAAGTGTAGCCTACTACGCCACAGCAACAGCCCCACAAATTATAAATTCTAAAATCTAGAATGTGTCAAAAATAGTAAATAGAGTAACAAAAATTTGGTTCCTCATATAAGCAGTCAACATTATTTGCTTAGTAAATAGAGAAAATATAAGGTCAACTATATGTTTGAAAGCTTTTTTGTTTTTTTAACTTAAGATTTTGTTATTTTTACATAACCTATTTTGATTTACATTGTAGATAGAGGCTTAATGCTTCCCTAAGAAAGATTTCAACAAGTGAAAAGTAAAAATACCATAGTTCAGTAGTAAAATAGAGAAAAGCTATACACAGCAATCAAATTTACTCATATAAAGTAAATTTTAAAGCAATCACTAAATCATTAAAACTATAATAGTATGTAATTACAACTGTCAAAACTTTTAAAGCAACTATTACAAATATAGGATGTTAAAAACCTTTACTGGTCATATAACTGAAAATAGAAAGCAAAAAACACTAGCAAAAGCAAAAAGATAAGCCAAAGTATGTCAATTTTTACAATAAATGGATTATAGCTGGACCTGTTAGGTTCTCATAGTGCAATAAAAAATGCTCTTGTCTGGTGATATAAAAGCGATTTGCCACAAACAAAAAAAATGAATAACAATGTTCATTTCACACAGTAAAATTTAAAATCAAAATATGAAACATAATGAAGAATTGTAATTGTATTTTTATTAAACACATCAGCAATTACTCATAAAACGAACTGTGGTGAATTTCTGACTAGATGCCTTAGGAAGAGCTTCACAAATGCATAATGGCTTGAATTATTTTTCAGTGATTAACAGGGGACTGGTTTGCTATTTGGGAATACAGTTGTTCTTTAGTTTCAGATGGGGAATTATGAAGCAATATGGTCTGCTGGAGTACCCAACTGGAGTGAGAGGATTTGTGTTCTGCATTCAGGATGACCTCTCCATCTGGGTGACCTTAGAAGGTCTTCCTTAAATGCTGAAGTTGACATCACAAGCTCAAGGCCCAAACATCTTATCTTTGCATATCAGTATTTCAGAGACTAATTCTGCATTTCTTTGCACTGAAGTTTGGCTCTTGGTTTAACTGTTCCTGATTTAGTGAGACTTACATATCATAACCTTCAAGTCCTTGTTGCATAAAGCTGTTCCGATTTCTGTTGGATGTTAACAGTTATTCTTTACTGATTACTCAGAGAGTACTATCAGAAAGTAAAGCTGTAATGATGAGAGACCCAACCCTATGTATACTGTCATATAGTTTGTATCTTATCTTTGTAAACTAGATTAAGAATGAAATAAAACATTTTATTGTTTCATCATGATTCTAAAAACACTGCATTTTCAGTTTACAACACCTCCCAATATTTTGTCTTTGCTTTTTGCTCTAAGTAGCTGTAAAAATAAAAAAAAAAAAAACACACAAAAAAAAAAACTACAGAAAGATCTCCCCACTTACATAAATTAGGTATTTATGAGAAGGTGAGAATGTCTTTGTAATGTGACTAATGAGTCCCTGATTTTGTTTTTCATAGATTTCAGTAGCATTTGATAGTTTTCTTATGTTATAGCTGTCCATATGTCCTGAAGGACAAGACCTGGCTCCTCTATGGCTCTTTCAAGTGTGCCTATCACATAGTGGATGCCTAAGACCTGTTACTTGGGTGAGGGAAGGAATCTGGGCTTGTGTTTATTTCCTGAGTATTTTTTAAAAATTTTTTTATTTGACAGATAGACAGTGAGAGAGAGAGAGAGAGAAAGAGAAAGAGAAAGAGAAAGAGAAAGAGAAAGAGAAAGAAAGAGAGAAAGAGAGAGGTCTTCCTTCCATTGGTTCACCCCTCAAATGGTCGCTATGGCCAGAGCTATGCCGATCCGAAGCCAGGAGCCAGGTGCTTCCTTCTGGTCTCCCATGTGGGTGCAGGGCCCAAGCACTTGGGCCATCCTCCACTGCCTTCCCGGGCCATAGCAGAGAGCTGGACTGGAAGAGGAGCAACCAGGGCTAGAACCCAGTGCCCATATGGGATGCCAGTGCCGCAGGTGGAGGATTAACCAAATGAGCCATAGAACCAGCCCTATTTCCTGAGTATTTTAAGTGGAGTGTTTGACATTTTGAATCAAATGTCATTTGTTAGGACATGTGGAAGAGGACCCATGTAAAGATATCTGAGCTGTTAGACTGTTACTTTTTTTTAACAATATAAATGTGTGGTTTGTCTTTTTATAAGATTTATTTATTTTACTTGAAAGTCAGAGCGACATAGAAAGAGGAGGAGAAGCAGAGAGAGAGAGAGAGAGAGGTCTTCCATCCACTGGTTCACTCCCCAATTAGCTGCAACAACCAGAGCTGTGCCAATCCAAACCAGGAGCCAGGAGCTTCTTCTGGGTCTACCACATGGGTGCAGGGGCCCAAGGACTTTGGCCATCTTCTACTACTGCTTTCCCAGGCCATAGCAGAGAGCTGGATAGGAAGTGGAGCAGCCAGGTCTTGAACCAGCACCCATTTGGGATGCCAGCACTGCAGGCAACAGCTTTACCCGCTAGCTATACCACAGCACTGGCCCGGTTTGTCTTTTCAAAACCAAAACAGGATATTTATTGGAGTGAAATAAATTTAACCAAGAGTGAGGCAGGGACTACTCTGTGGAAGCTACTTTATACATATTATAGAGAAACTGCATCAAAAACAACAAAATGAAAACCAAGAAAGTACTGTTACAAAAGGATTCAAAATTTGTAAGCATCTTGGAAGAAGACATAGGGGCTTATTAAATTAATAAAAAGATAGAAAATGGAATTTGAGATATAAAAATAATATTTTCCTGCTTGGGGTTCACATGAAGGAATGTATTACAATGTGTGTGAGTCCTGGCTGATGACTATCTGGAGTACCTTTTGTAGCTGGTTATTACAGCTGGTGATTGTGGACAGCGAAGGCAAACATTCTCATGCTGTTCATCTCTCTCCCAGTAGTTTCCAGATTCTTTGGTGGTGATGTGTCCAGAGTCTTTTTTTAGGTAGGTTTTTAAGACTCTTCCAAATGAGACAAGGAAATGTGAAACTTAGGAATCATTTGCACCCTACATTTTCCATGTTGATAGACATTTATAAAAGTATTACTTTGTAAAGGTCCCCTGATGTCTAATGCTTACAACTCAATTATTTGAAAGACAAATTTCACACAGTGTTTTTATATCTATCAACTAATTCCATCTTGATAGTTGTCTGTTTCCCCCCCTTTTTGGGAATATGTTGAGAAGGACTGTGTTGTCTCATATGTGTAAAGCTACACCTGTTATTCAGAAACCCTATAAAGCAAACTTGAGGGATTGACAAGGGATTTAAATATACAGTTTTGGTCAGTTATAAAGATGCTAGTAATTCTTTTTGGCCAGTATTTGAAATGCTGCACAAAATGTAATAATTGTTTTTGAAATGCATTTGTGAGCTTCAGGAAAAAAGCTTATGAGTTGACATTGTGTTTACAGGGGCTCGGGAGTGTGGGAGTACAGGGTACTGACATGGGTATTTAGGCTCTTGGCAGTTTATACTGCTCAGTCATAAAAAGAAAACAGACCCTAAGGTAGTCTTAAAGTTTCCAACAGAGATACCATAAAGATTTATGAAACAGTAACTAGGAAAATGTATCTTCTCTCAGCTTAGTAAATTTGTGTTTGGGTTTAGATTCTGAATATATAGAAAAATTAGCCCTCAAAATTTGCAACTATTATGTTATATGAAGGAATATTAAGTCCAAACTTACTTTATAAAATAGATAAGGAAATTATCTAAGTTAGGAATTAGCATTAAAAATATTCCTGGATTGGTGATAATCCTAAGGCATCTAGAAGTTAAAAAGCATTATTTGAGGGATAAGCCTTAACTTAGACTCTATCTCCACAGGTAAAAATATGCTAGATATCAGCTCACAGTCTAAAATTAGATAACTCAACTGATCATTTACATGCCTAAAGATTACCTCAATAGAGTACTACATATATAAACTATAAAATAATTGCATATAAAGGAAATTAAAAACAGTTTTAAAAATATAATGAAATTGGGGGCCAGCTATTTGGCATAGTGGGTAAAGCCACTGCCTGAAGTGCCAGAATCCCATATGGGTGCAGGTTCGAGTCCTGACTGCTCCACTTCCAATCCAGCTCTCTAATATGTCCTGGGAATGCAGTAGAAGATCACCCAAGTCTTCAGGTTCCTGCACCCACATGAGAGACCCAGAAGAAGCTCCTGGCTGCTGGCTTTGTATTGACACAGCTCCAGTCATGGCAGCCATTTGTGGAGTGAACCAGTAGATGGAAGACCTCTCCCTCTCTCTGCCTCTACCACTCTATAGCTCTGCCTTTCATATAAATAAATAAATATTTAAATATATATACATCATGAAAGAAATAATAAACAATATAAAACTATGAAAAGGGAACAAGGAGATTTGGAAAGGTGCCATGCAGAACTTCAATAACCAAAAAAAAAAAAAAATCAATGAGATTAGAACCTTATTAGGCTACATAATAATAGAGCAGACATATTTAAGGGGAAATTACTAATATAATTAATAACGGGCTATGATTTATAATAAAAGGAAGTTACTTAATTATCTGCAGGGACAAATGAATAAACATAAACAGAAGATACAGGAGAAAAATTCCAAAAGTGTAGGATTATTTCTGATAGAATTTAACAGTAAAAAGGAAAAATGGACAGAAGCAAAATGTAAAAACATGATGTGAAAGATTCTAAGATTGATATAGTCATGAAGTATCACATACCATAAAGTAGATGTAGAGATTCTCAACAAAATACTAACACTTTGAATAAAAACCACATCAAAAAGGTCGTACATGTGGGATTTATCCCAGGAATGCAAGGGTGGTTTAACATTTGCACATCAATAACTGTCAGAAATCACAGCAACAGAATGAACAACAAAACCTGTATCTCAATAGATACAGAGAAAGTTAGATAAGATTCAACACTCCTTCATGATAAAAAAAAAATCCACAAGTTAGATATATAGAGAGAATACCTCAAAATTATAATGACTATCCATGACAAATCAATAGCCAGTCATATGGAATGGAGAAAGGCTGAAAGTATTTCCCCTCTAATCTAGAACAAGACAAGGATGTCCACTTTCCCCATTCTTATTTAGTAAAGTAACTGGAATTTTATCAAGAACAGTTAGGGAGGAGAAAGAATGAAAGAGCATCAAAATTGGAAAAGAGGGAGTTAAATTATCCATGTTTGCATAAGACCTTTTAGGAAAAACCTAAAGGCTCCACCAAAAAGCTGTTAGAATTGATAAACCAATTCAGTAAAGTTGCAAAATAAACAGAAAAAAAAAACAATAGCTTTTTTATACACTAATGATCTCACTGAAAGATAATTAAGAAAGAAATCCCATTCTCATTAGCCACAAAAAATCAAATATTTATGAATAAATTTAACCAAAGAAGGGAAAGATCTATATAATGAAAATTATCAAATATTGATGAAAGAAATCATCAAGAACACAAAAAAATGCAAAGATGTTCCTTGCTCATGGATTGGAAGAATCATTATCATTAAAATGTCTATACTACCTAAAACAATCTATAGATTTGATGCAATCTTTATCAAAGTACCAATTCATTGCAGAATCAGAAAAAATTCATATGGAATCACAAAAGACCCAGAAAAGCCAAGGTGGTCCTGAGCAAGAAAAATTGAGTTGGAGGCTTCACAATACCCGATTTCATAATATACTACAAAACTATAGTACTTAAAACCACATGGTGCTGGCATAAAAACTGTTAATTAGATCAGTGGAACAGAACAGAGAGCCCAGCAATTAATTCACATTTATACAGCCAGGGGATTTTTAACAGAAGTGCTCAGATCATACAGTGGAGTAAGAATAATGTCTTCCAACGAGTGGTACTGCCAAAATTGGATGTATATATACAGAAGAATGAAATTAGATCCATACCTCTTACCACATATAAAAATCAACTCCAGACCTAAATTTAAGACCTGAGACTATGAAGATGCTAGAAGAAAATGTAGTGAAAGTACTCCAAGACATTGGTGTAAGGGATGACTTCTTGGGCAAGACCCACAAAGCACACGCAACAAAAGCAAAACTAAACAAATGGGATTATATCAAACTCAGAATCTGCACAGCAAAATTAACTTATGATCAGTAGAGTGAAGTGACATCCAACAGAATGGGAAAAAATATTTGTGAGTTACCTATCCAACAAAGATTAACATCCAGAATATATCAACAACAACAAAAACCAATATAATTGCTTTCAGTCTTTTGGCTAAGAACAAGTGTATAAATGAATAAAGGACCTCAATAGGCAGTTCTCAGAGGAAATACAAATGGCCAAGAAGTATATGAAAAAAATGCTCAATGTTACTAGCCGTAAAGGAAATGCAAATCAAAGCCACAACAAGTTATCACCCCCACCCCTGTCTGAATGGCTAATATCCAAAATACAGACAGTAACAAATTCTGGAGAGAGTGTGCAGAAAGGAGAACACTTATACACTCTTGGTGGGAACATAAATTAGTGCAACCACTGGAAAACCGTATTGAGATTTCCTTTTTGTGTGTGTGTGTGTATCTTTGTTTCAGTTTGTTTATTTCTTCTCTAATATTAATAATTTCTTTCTTTTTTTAACTTTTATTTAATGAATATAAATTTCCAAAGTACAGCTTATGGATTACAATGGCTTCCCCCGCCATAACTTCCCTCCCACCTGCAACCCTCCCCTTTCCCACTCCCTCTCCCCTTCCATTCACATCATGATTCATTTTTGATTCTCTTTATATACAGAAGATCAGTTTAGCATACATTAAGTAAAGATTTCAACAGTTTGCTCCCACACAGAAACATAAAGTGAAAAATCCTGTTTGAGTACTAGTTATAGCATTAAATCTCAATGTACAGCACACTAAGGACAAAGATCCTACATGAGGAGTAAGTGCACAGTGACTCCTGTTGTTGACTTAACAAATTGACACTCTTGTTTATGGCATCAGTAATCACCCTAGGCTCTTGTCATGAGCTGCCAAGGCTATGGAAGCCCCCGGAGTTCACCGACTCTGATCATATTTAGACAAGGCCATAGTCAAAGTGGAAGTTCTCTCCTCCCTTCAGAGAAAGGTACCTCCTTCTTTGATGACCCGTTCTTTCCACTGGGATCTCACATGCGGAGATCTTTCATTTAGGTTTTTTTTTTTTTTTTAAATTTGGTGATCCAAGCTTTTTTTTTAACTTGTATTTAATGAATATAAATTTCCAAAGCACAGCTTATGGATTACAATGGCTCCCCCCCACCATAACTTCCCTCCCACTCGCACCCCTCCCCTCTCCCGCTCCCTCTTCCCTTCCATTCACATCAAGATTCATTTTTTATTCTCTTTAAATACAGAAGATCAATTTAGCATATATTAAGTAAAGATTTCAACAGTTTGTATCCACATAGAAACACAAAGTGACAAATATTGCTTGAGACTAGTTATAGCATTAAATCACAATGTACAGCACATTAAGGACAGAGATCCTACATGAGGAGTGACTCCTGTTGTTGACTTAACAAATTGACACTCTTGTTTAAGGCATCAGTAATCTCCCTAGGCTCTTGTCATGAGTTTCCAAGGCTGTGGAAGCCTTTTGAGTTCACCGACTCTGATCATATTTAGACAAGGTCGTAGTCCAAGTGGAAGTTCTCTCCTCCCTTCAGAGAAAGGTACCTCCTTCTTTGATGACCTGTTCTTTCCACTGGATCCAAGCTTTTTTACTGTAATATAAATTTAAAATGTTATCTCAAAAGCTAAAAAAAAAATGGAGAGGGAAGGAATGTGGAAGGATGGGAATATCATTATAGAATTGTCTCTATGAACTATATTGAATCTGTTAAAAACCAGTTAAATTTTTTAAAAATTAAAAATAAAGAAGAGATTAACCAGGATAAAACATGTAACACCTAGAAATTTCACAACAAATCTACAACATAACAAAAGTTCGGAGAACATTAAGAACTACCAGAGATAAAAGCACAGATTAACTACAAAGGAACTTGGGCCGGCACCACGGCTCACTTGGCTAATCCTCCGCCTGCGGTGCCAGTACTCCAGGTTCTAGTCCCAGTTGGTGCACGGTTCTGTCCCGGTTGCTCCTCTTCCAGTCCAGCTCTCTGCTGTGACCCGGGAAGGCAGTGGAGGATAGCCCAAGTGCTTGGGCCCTGCACCCGCATGGGAGACCAGGAGGAAGCTCCTGGCTTCAGATCGGCGCAGCGTGCTGGCCATAGAGGCCATTTGGGGGGTGAACCAACGGAAGGAAGACCTTTCTCTCTGTCTCTCTCTCTCTCTCTCTCTCTAACTCTGCCTGTCCAAAAAAAAGGGGGAGGGGGACCGTGTAATTGGACTTTAATCAGACTTTTTAGCCTGATATTTAAGTCTTCTGACAATAGAATGTGTCTTCAAAGTGGGGATAGGATTGCTAGGCTAAAATTCTGAATCAGCAGCTGAACTGTCTGTCGTGAGTCAAGACAGATTAATGACGTATTTCCAAATAAAAACCCATTCTTATGGATTTAACAGGATTGGGTCCCAGGCTCATGCAGATATTTATACCCCAAATGCTTATATTAACATCTGATGAGATAAGGGAGGAGACTTGATCTAATTGCGGCACCTGAGAGAGAGGTCTAATGGAAGGTCTTTAAGTCATGGGCGCTTGCCCTTGGAAGAAAGTTCTTGCCAGAAGATTGTTTTCTGTGTCTGGTTTCTGGCTCACGTGTCCTCCCTGCTCTACACTTGCTCCACCACTGCCAGCCTCCATCAGCCCAACTACGGGGGCCACTCGTTCATGGGCTGTCAACCTCCAAGCTATAGAAAGGAATACACCACCTTCTCGCCTCAGTTCCCTCTCTCAGCTGTTTTAGGTAAGGTTGCAGAAAGCTGAGTAATATGCTGAGTGGAAAGGTTTTTATTAAAGGAAGAAAAAAATGAACTCAGAGTGATGGAATGCATTTCTAGAAGCAGCAGCCAACAAACATGTACACAGAAGGGCAAATACAAGGAAATACTGACTAGAAGATCATCTGTTGTAATGATGACTATATTATTGACTGCTAATATACTAAATACTACTTAAAGTAGAACTCATCTGATAAAGACACAGAAAGACAAAGACTGGCTTACAAAATTAAAGCTCATGATGGGAGTGCAACGTTGAAAGTTTCCTGTATTTTGGAGGACACTTGGAAAACAATTTAGAATTTGAGAGATCACTTGAAGAACAGAAGTATAATGTATAGTTCCTACATTATTGAGGGAAGGGAGAGATTTTTAGTATTTAAGAGGAACAGAACATAAGAGAAGAAAGTGTAAAAAAAAAGTAGAAAGGGCAAAACAAGACAGGAAAAAGTCCAAATATTTCTTTCAATACAACTGTGCTTTACTTACATTCCTATATTTAAAAATGCCACTTATTTATGGGAATCTAAAATAAACAGAACACAGGGACTGGTGTTGCGGAATAGCAGTTAAGTCACTACTTGCCACACCAGCATCCCACATAGAGTGCCGATTCGAGTCTCAGCTGTTCTTCTTCCAATCCAGTTGTCTGTTAATGTACCTGGGAAGGCAGAGGAAGATGGACCAACTATCTGGACCCCTGCCACCCATGTGGGAAACCAGGATGCAGCTCCTGGGTCTTGGCTTCTGGCTTCTGACTTCTGCCTGGCCCAGCCCAGACTGTTGGAACCATTTGGGGAGTGAACTGGTGAATCGAGGATCTCTCTCAGTGTGTCTTTACCTGTCTCTCTGTCACTCTACCTTTCAAATAAATAAATAAACCCTTTTTTTTAAAAAGTATCTAAAATAAAGAGAACAGAGTAATTGAAACTGAACAGATGAAAAACACATTTAACAGGCATATACTAAACAAACAAAATGTCGCGTAATTCTGAATATCCAAGAGTGTTAGACGTTTTAAAATTTTTTCATTATGTATATAAATGGAGCAATTTACTAGAAAGATAGAACAGTACAAGGGAGATGTAACAATCTCAGGTACAAGTATCTTAAAATATAAATCAACATTTCAGAGAATTGCATGGAGAATTCATAGGTATACAATCTTAATTGGAGGTTTTGCATATGTCACAATACAATAAAGGGAATATTAAGAAGATGTAAAATATTTGACTATGCAGTCAGTAAATTTTGTCTAATATATACGACTAAACAATATTAATTGCAAAATATACTTCTAAGCAAATATAGAATGTTATTAAAACTGGTCATATGCTACACAGCAGAACAGGTCTCAAAAAAATACCAGGATTTAGAATCATTCTGATCATATTGGAGTGAGTTTAAGATGCAATAACAAAATATAACCACAAGTCCAAAATTAAAAGCATAATTCTAAGTAGCTCAAATGTAAATAATGAGTATCAAAAATGAGAATTATTCAGAACTGAACTAATAAAAATGCTACATATAACTCGGAAGATGAGGCTGATGTGAGCTTGGAATGAACTTAAGTGCATATATTAAAAATGAATAAAAACTGAAAATGAATATGCTATTTTTTTAATTTATTTTTATTTGACAGGTAGAGTTACAGACAGATTGAGAGACAGAGAGAAAGGTCTTCCTTCCATTGGTTCACTCCCCAAATGGCCACTATAACCAGCATTGCGCTGATCTAAAGCCAGGAGCTTCCTGGTCTCCCATGGGGTGCAGGGGCCCAAGCACTTGGGCCATCCTCCGTTGACCTCCTGGGCCACAGCAGAGACTGGACTGGAAGAGGAGCAACTGGGACTAGAACCTGGCACCCATATGGGATGCTGGCATTGTAGGCAGAGGATTAACCAAGCAAGCCACGGCGCCAGCCCCTAATATGCTAGTTTTTAAAATCATCAAAGAGAGGCCGGCGCCGCGACTCACTAGGCTAATCCTCCGCCTTGCAGCGCCGGCACACCGGGTTCTAGTCCTGGTCGGGGCGCCGGATTCTGTCCCGGTTGTCCCTCTTCCAGGCCAGCTCTCTGCTGTGGCCCAGGAGTGCAGTGGAGGATGGCCCAAGTGCTTGGACCCTGCACCCCATGGGAGACCAGGAGAAGCACCTGGCTCCTGCCTTCGGATCAGCGCGGTGCCATCCACGGCGGCCATTGGAGGGTGAACCAACAGCAAAGGAAGACCTTTCTCTCTGTCTCTCTCTCTCTCTCACTATCTACTCTGCCTGTCAAAAAAATAAAAAATAAAATAAATTTTAAAAAATCATCAAAGAGATAAATCTAAGAAAAATAAGGAGATACAAATGGCAGAAATTAAGGAAATAAACAGTACAAAAGATTGGCAAAATGCAAAGATGTTCTTTGAAAGCTCTCAAAAGGTAACTAAACCTCTGGCAAAATTAATGATGGAGAATGGTATGAATGACCAAATAATATACTTTTTATTGAATAAATTTTCAGAAAAGGAAATCCCAAATGATTACTAAACAAAAAGGGAAATTTTCGCCCTGTTACAATGGGAATTATAAAATCAAATGACAGTGAGATACCATTTTCTACCCATCAACATTGGCAAAAAAGAAAAAGGCTCAAAATGCCAGCCTTGGCATGTTACATGAGAGGCTATCTTATAACACAGGCATATGTATACATTGGGATGCAGATTGGCAATATCTGGGAAAGATAAAGGTATGAATGACCTAGAAACCCCAGTCATTGGTGTATTCCTACAATAGTAGGTCTCATGCATGTCAGCCGGAAAACTTACGTAAGAATGTCCTTTGTAGGGTCAGTAACTGGAGACCATTTGGGGTAGTATGGCCATTCAAGTAAAATTACGTGTGTGTGTGTGTGTGTGTATATACACACACATATAGTACATATATATGTACTATATATATATGTATATATATATGATCAATATCAGAAACATGGTGAACTTTGGGGTAAAATAAGTTGCAGAAGAATACTTATGATCCATTTAAATAGTTTTAAAACAAGTAAAAGTATTTATTATTTCACTTATATATAAGTTTTAAAATGTGTGTAAGTGATAAACACGGCACACCAGGTTCTAGTCCCGGTCGGGGTGCCAGATTCTGTCCCGGTTGCCCCTCTTGCAGGCCAGCTCTCTGCTGTGGCCAGGGAGTGCAGTGGAGGATGGCCCAAGTGCTTGGGCCCTACACCCCATGGGAGACCAGGATAAGTACCTGGCTCCTGCCATCGGATCAGCGCGGTACGCCGGGCACAGCGCGCTGGCCGCGCTGGCCGTTGGAGGGTGAACCAACGGAAAAGGAAGACCTTTCTCTCTGTCTCTCTCTCACTATCCACTCTGCCTGTCAAAAAAAAAAAAATATATATATATATATATATATATATTGAAGAGTTTGTTCTACAAAGCTGGATGGTGGCCTGGGACCAGCACTGTGGCTCAGTGGGTTAAAGCCCTGGCCTTAAGCACCAGCATTGCATATGGGTGCCAGTTCGAAACCCGGCTACTCCACTTCCAATCCAGCACTCTGCTATGGCCTGGGATAGCAGTGGAAGATAGCCCAAGTCCTTGAGCCCCTGCACCAGCACCAGTGTGGGAGACCCGGAAGAAGCTCTTGGTTCCTGGCTTAGGATTGGCGTAGCTCCAGCCATTGTGGCCAATTGGGAAGTGAACCATCAGATCGAAGACCTCTCTCTGCGTCTCCTTCTCTCTCTCTGTATCTCTGACTTTCAAATAAATAAATATTTAAAAAAAAAAAACTGGATGGCCAATAAATACATGTTAGTGTGTAAGTATTGCACTTTTCTTTACACCTGAAATATTTCATAATATATTTAAGATATATTAGTCTTAGGGTACACTAAGTGGCACTTTGATCTAAGTGACTGTCTTTAAGAGAATGGGTTTCTCTTTTGGAGCAAATAATAGAAATGTAATGTTTCTGTTTATCATTTATTAACTTTACTTCCACTCCTGCTCCCCAAAACAACCTTCCCACACAGGCATACGACTTACTTTAGGTAATAATAATAAACCTCCCATAGAGATTTATTGACATTGACAATCTGCAAGAAAGAGAAGGAAACTTAAGTGTAGCAAGAACCACACATGTCGTAAGATGTTGGCCTCCGCACCCCTCCCCAGTAAAACATAATGTTTTTATTTTTCAAAATGGAAATGCCTTTATTCTTGTTGCTTCTTAAAAAGTAATTCTTTTCCTTTGAAAACAAAAACTCAAGGGACACAAAAATAATTTTAAATAACTTGTAATTTTATAACCCAATAATCTTTGTAACTATCTTAATAAATGTGTCCTTCTATTCATACACATGTAGAGTATTTACCCATAGTAGTATAGGCTACATTTTTGGTTTTTTTTTGCACACTCTTATAATTAGTCTTACAAATAGTTCAGTGATAAGAACAAAATCTGTCACATTTCTTTTAATGGCACAAAGTATCACACTGCATGACCATGTCATAAAATATTGGAACCACTTTTGTTTTTCCAGGGTTTTCTTATATGCACCACTGCAGTGAGGATGTAGCACATACACCCTTCAGTACTCACCTCGTGGTTTCCTTGGCATCAAAACCTAGAAGGAGGTTTTCTGTATTCAAATAATAAAATAGTAAGGATTTTGCTGCAGTGCAGTCAGTTCTCCAGAGAGACCAACAGGGGTGGAAACTCAGCCAGGAATGGATACTGCAGTCTTGAGGCAAAATCTCTTCTCTAGCAAACCCCAGATTTTGCTCGTGAGACCTGCAGCATGCCAAGTCAGCTGGTTGTAGAGTCAGTCATATCTGCAAAATACTTCACAGCAACACCTAGATTCTTGTTTGATTAAATAACTGTGTTACTGCCTAGGCAGATTGGCAGGTCATGCGTAAATAGACCACAGGACCTACTTTCAGATGGCTGTGCAGACAGTCTGCACCAGTTCCCATTCCTTGACAAGTCTGTGAGAACCTGCATTTCTTCACATGCTCACCAGTACGGTGAGGAAGGTTGCATCCAGAACTGTGCAGTGTAACTGCCCTAACAGTCATGTTCACCACTCTGTGCCTTTCAAAGCCAGAAATGCAGAGTCAGCTGCATTTTGGCATTTGGGCATTTGGCCAGCAGCTAAGGTGCTGGTTGGGATGCCCACATTCTGTGTCAGACTGCCTGGGAAGGAGTCCCGGCTGTGCTCCTGATTCCACCTTCCCGCTGAAGCAAACTTTGGAAGACAGCAGTGATGACTTGAGTACCTGAGTCCTTGCCACCCCTGTGGGAGACCTGGATTGAGTCCTGGCCTCTAATGAGTGAACCACCAGATAGGAGTTTGTTTGCTCACTCACTCCTCTCTCCCCCTCCCTCCCTCCTTTCCCTGAAAGAACAAAAAAAAAATGAATCTCTTCTTTCCACAAAAAGAGCAAGTTGATTTCTCCATCATAGACATTCACTTCCTCAAAGCCATTTTCCAGCCTGGGTTACAAAGAATGGATCGAAAAATAAAAGAGGGAGCAGTCATCCTTTGTTTATATTTCTAGTATGTATTCTGGATTTCCCTTGTTGATCTCTGCTTTTTTTGTTTCTGATGTCAGTTCTTTGTTGAACATGTTTTATACATTCTCATAATCTGGGTTTTGCCCTTGATACTTGCCTTATGGTGCCCTTTAATGAAGAGAATTTCTTAATTTTAATGTAATCTGTATCATTGCTTTACATAATTAGTTCTGTAATTCTGTGAGGTTCACTTAAATTCATCGTTGTCTATTGTCTGTGTTTCCTTAGTTACATTTTGTGTTTTCAAAAGAAAATAATAAACATCAGCCATACTGTTTTCCATTCAATCCTGTGTCATTGAATACATTGCAATTTGGATTTTTTTATCTTTTTTTTTATTTAGTAAGTATAAATTTTCAAAGTACAGTTAATGGATTACAATGCCCCCCCCCCATAATTTCCCTCCCACTCACACCCCTCCCATCTCCCCCGCTTCTTCTCCCATTCCATTCACATCAAGATTCATTTTTAATTATCTTTATATACAGAAGATCAATTCAGTATATATTAAGTAAAGATTTCATCAGTTTGCACCCACACAGAAACACAAAGTGTAAAATACTGTTTCAGTACTAGTTATAGCATTACTTCACATTGGACAACACACTAAGGACAGATCCCACATGAGAAGTAAGTACACAGTGACTCCTGTTGTTGACTTAACAATTTGACATTGTTGTTTATGGAGTCAGTAATCTCCCTAGGCTCTAGTCATGAGTTGCCAAGGCTATGGAAGCCTTTTGAGTTCTCCGACTTCGATCTTATTCTGACAGGGTCATAGTCAAAATGGCAATTTGCATATTTATTAATCCACAAACAATTATTTCCTGCTGCTGGGAAAAGCACCTCAGTTCCTTGTAAGATTTTCTAAGAGTATATCTATGGTAGCATTCCATACTCTTTGCCACATATCTATGTGTGTTCTCAAGCCAAGAGAGTGATGGCACCTTCTGACTGTAGCCAAAGCATTTTGTCCAAAGGTGGACTGGGGACTCAAGCATTTTGTCCAAAGATGAACTGGGATGATGACTGCACAGCTTTGACATGAAGGTCCTAGCACTAGAAAACATTGTCAAGGCCCGCATAGGAGGATCTTGGTGCTGGTGGTGTCACCAGTGACATAAAACTTACTCCAGCCTGCCCTTTTTGTGACTTTGGTTACAAGGAACAAGTTATATTAAGATCATTTTTACTTTGTTTAGAAGTCTTGAAATCAGTGTACATGGAAATGTTGCTGTGTGCAGCATGGCAGGTTGTCATGTTAACCTGGAAGAGGGACAATGTTGCAATGATTAAGGAAACAGACCCAGATTAGAGATTCTAACGTGGGGAAACCAGAGGAGAGTCTGTCCACTGCCAAAGGTGGAGACAGAGGCAGAGGTCCAGATGTCTGGTTACTCCAAGTTTTTATTATGAACGGTGATTTGAGTGATTTATCATAAAAAATGTGCAATTTTGTGAGAGCAAGATTTCGTGATGAAGGAGTTTAAACATAGTGAAATAGGGAACAACGGGGAATTTCAGTGCTGGTAGGAAGGACTTGTTTGCTTTGAAGCTAGGATTAAGAGAACAATCAGAATGTGGAGGAACCTTAATGGGGACTAATTATTAACTGGGGCCACTGTCCTGCTGTCCCACTTGCTGTTTACCAGAGCCCACAGCATTTCCTTAGCTGCTTCAGCATCACATCAAATGACCTTTGCTATTAACATAACTTGACCAATCACCTTTGCAATCTGTCCAGGCGTGCCTTCCGCAGATTTCAGGCCCTGCAGTGCTCCCCTACAAATGTGATTTTGTGATTATGTAAATTTGGAAATGCTGCTAATCTGTCTCCCTCTTGGTATGTTAGCATATTAGAGGACAAAGGAAGCCCTCAAGTCAAAGATTGTTCAAAGTTTGTTCAGCCTGATGATTCCAAACTTAATTTTAACATGAATACTTGGCCAGCAAATGATTGATTTGGGATATGCCAGTTCCTAGGCATTTAAGAACTGCAGTTGACACGTGAAAGTTGTTTTGACTTTAAAGCTAGGTTTGGGAAAATGCCAAAATTTAATAATTTATATGCAAATTGTGTTCTATTTGGGAAAATTTTTCTGAAAAAGAAACACCTAAAATTTAAATTTGATGATGAATTTTATGAATTGAATGTGAATTTAATCTGCAAACTGTTCTTTTCCTGAGCAGGTGAGCCAGTACACCTTTGCTATGTGCAGTTACAGAGAAAAAAAATCAGAACCACAAGAATTAATGCAGCTTGAGGGATACACTGTGGACTATACAGATCCGCACCCAGGTAATTTTAAGCTTAATCATTTTTCCTGCCATGCATGGAATTCTTAGAAATTTCCTGTTTCTTTTCAGTATTTCAAACTCCGCTATATGAATAGGATGCATATATTTCCTAAATACCTGGATAAGACTATGAGGTTCAATTTATGTGGTTTTGAGGGATGTTATTTTTAGCCATAATTCATCATCTAAAATATGTAAGAGGTACTGTAATTGAAAAAAATAGGCAAAATACTAGTAATTCTTACAGAAAGTTATTTATTGGAAAATAAAAATTACAATAGAAACAGAGAAGGAAAGGCAAATGAATTATTATATATTGTATTGTGATAATTTTCTCCTCAATCACTTATTCTTGTACTTCTCTCCTTCTCTCCATATTCATGCAAATTGAACATTCCTAATCTGGAATCTGAAATGCTCTAAAATCTGTAACCTTTTCAGTGCCAGCATAACCCAAAAGTGCAAAATTCCATACCTGACCTCATGTGACAAGTTACAGTCAAATACATGTGTACTAAAACTGTTGTGTCAAATTAACATCAGGCTACGTGTGTTAGGTGTATATGAAACATAACTAAATTTTGTGTTTAGATGTGGGTTCCACACATTAGATGATTTATATGTATATGCACATATTCCAAAATCTGAAAAAAAAAATTCAGAGATGTTTTCAGTCTCAAGCATTTCAGATAAGAAATGCTCGACCTGAAGTAGAATAGTACTAGACATCTGATACCAAAAAATAGTGAATAAATGAAAATATGGATATTAGTGATATTAATATCAAAGGATTAAG
Source organism: Oryctolagus cuniculus (assembly GCF_964237555.1). Classification (NCBI taxonomy): domain Eukaryota; kingdom Metazoa; phylum Chordata; class Mammalia; order Lagomorpha; family Leporidae; genus Oryctolagus; species Oryctolagus cuniculus. The sequence goes on along the minus strand of NC_091434.1, from coordinate 158,550,017 downwards.
AAGCCTAGAGATTAAGAAATATAAATAAAATTTACTGATTTGTCACTTAGAAATGGAAAATGGCATCTTCTCTGTGAAAGATAAAATATCGGACAGTGCAAGGTACCATTTTGGCCTTACAGGTATTTAGTGTGAGTGGCTATGTGCCTCTTCCTTTTCTCCTGCATATAAAATGACACATGTGCCAACAGTGAGACTGCCTTCTCTGACAAGAAGTTTCAGATTATGCTGTTCATTTCTGGGAAGCGTGTCTGTATGCCTTGTAGAATACTGCTGTCTCTTGGGATATTTGTCTTCCTAAACTTCTTTTAATTTCCAAAATGTTTTGGAAACTTAAGCTTTTAGTCATTGTTTCCCTTTAAATTTGTGGATTTGATCTTCAGCTAAATATCATTCTAAACACTGAGCTGCTCATGTCAAATCCTTTCTTTTCCATGAGGCCAGTTAGTGAATGAAACTAAAATCTGCCAATAGTGTACAATTGTAATGGTGCCTTTTTTCCTCTACAGGCCTTCAGGGTGGTCAGATGTTTTTTAATGCTGTTAAGGAAGGAGATACTGTCATATTTGCCAGTGATGATGAACAGGACAGGATATTATGGGTTCAAGCCATGTACAGGGCCACAGGTCAATCATATAAGCCAGTTCCTGCCCTTCAAACTCAGAAGCTGAATCCTAAAGGAGGAAGTCTCCAAGCAGATGCTCAGTTATGTAAGTTTTGTTTAAAATAATTTGATTATCAATTAATAACTTTAATAAGATACAAAATTGAGACAAATTTGTGTGGTATAGTAGTTTATATCATTAACTGATTCTTAATTAAATAAAAGTAGTTCATATTAGTAATCACAGCATCAATTAAATAATTTTTCACACCGATTAGAGTAAAAGATACATGTGCATTTCAATCATGACTTTGCCAAGCATTGAGATATTTCTAAGACTCTCAAGATTACAAGAAACTTTTCAAGAGAAAATGTATTTTAGTTTATTATAATTTTGACCTAGGTGTCCTATAGAAACAAGAAAAGTATTTTGAAGTCAAATTTCCATTGATGGAACTTCAAAATACAAAAATGAAAATTATTACTATCTAAAGTTCTTCTTAGTAGCCTAGAAGGAAAATAGGACTTTTCTGTTGTAGAATGATTTTTTAATGTAAAACAATTTATTTTTAAATAAATACAACTTTAAGAACATAGTGATTCTTCACTATATCTGCCCCCCTCCCCCACGCTCCCAACCCTTTTCCTTTTCTGTCTCCTATTCTCATTCTTATTTTTTACTAAGATCTATTTTCATTAACTGTATACACATATGATCAACTATACTAAGTAAAGAGTTCCACAAATTGTATGAAAAAAAAAAAAAAACCTGTTCCTCAACAGTCAAGACAGTGGCTGTTGAAAGTCATCACATTTCAAAGTGTTAATTTCACTTCTACAGATTGCCTTTTAGGTGCTCTAATTGTTATCACAGAAGCTACAGTATTTTTCGTTTTGGAACTGGCTTATTTCACTGTGATGTTGTCTAGTTTCATCTATTTTGTTGCAAATGACAGGATCTTTTTTTTTTTTATCACTGTGTAGCATTACATGGTGCGCATATCCCATAATTTCGTTATCCAATCTTCAGTTAATGTACATTTGGGTTGATTCCATAACTTAGCTATTGTGAATGGAGCTGCAATTAACGTGGGGGTGTAGATAACACTTTCACACACTGATTTCATTTCCCTTGGGCAAATTCCCAGAAGTGGGATAGCTGGATATTATGGTAGGTCTAGATTCAGATTTCTGAAGTGTCTACATACTGACTTCCACAGTGGCTGTACGAGTTTACATTCCCACCAACAGTGGATTAGGATACATTATTCCCTACATCCTCACCAGCCTTTGTTGTTTGTTGATTTCTGTATGAAAGCAATTCTTTTTTTTTTTTTTTTTTTTTTTTTTTGACAGGCAGAGTGGACAGTGAGAGAGAGAGAGAGACAGAGAGAAAGGTCTTCCTTTGCCGTTGGTTCACCCTCCAATGGCCGCCGCTGCAGCCGGCGCGCTGCGGCCGGCGCACCGCGCTGATCCGATGGCAGGAGCCAGGAGCCAGGTGCTTTTCCTGGTCTCCCATGGGGTGCAGGGCCCAAGCACCTGGGCCATCCTCCACTGCACTCCCTGGCCACAGCAGAGAGCTGGCCTGGAAGAGGGGCAACCGGGACAGAATCTGGCGCCCCAACTGGGACTAGAACCCGGTGTGCCGGCGCCGCTAGGCGGAGGATTAGCCTAGTGAGCCGCGGCGCCGGCCTGTATGAAAGCAATTCTAAGGAGGGCAAGGTGAAACTTCATTGTGGTTTTAATTTGCATTTCCCTTGTGGCTAGTGATCCTGAGCACTTTTTCATGTGCCTGTTGGCCATCTGGATTTCCTCTTTTGAGAAATACCTGTTTAAGTTCTTTGCCCATTTCTTGACTGAGTTATTTGTTTTATTCTTGAGTTTCTTGATCACTTTATTCTAGTTATTAATCCATTATCAGTTGCATAGTTTGCAGATAATTTCTCCCATTCTGTCAGTAACCTCTTCACTTTGCTCAGTGTTTCTTTTACAGTATAGAAGTTTTGCAATTAAATTTAATCCCATTTGTCAGTTTGGGCTTTGATTGCCTGTGCCTCTGGGGTCTTTTTCCAAGAATTCTTTGTCTGTGCCAATGTCTTGTAGAATTTCCCCAATGTTCTCTAATAATTTGATGATCTTGAGTCATAGATTTAGGTCCTTGGTCCATTTTGAGTAGATTTTTTATTAAGTGTAAGGTAGGGGTCTAGTTTCATACTTTTGAACATGAAGATTCAGCTTACTCAGCAAAATTTGTTGAGCAAACTGTCCTTTTCTCCAAGGATTAATTTTAGCTCTTTGATCGAATATACGTTGGTGGTATATGCATGAATTGATTTCTGGTGTTTCTGTTTTGTTATGCCATTGTTCTATCCATCTGTTTTTGTACCAGTACCAGGCTGTTTTGATTATAACTGCCCTGTAGTATGTCTTGAAATCTGGTATTGTGATGCCTCCAACTTTTTGTTGTGTAAGATTGCTTTAGCTATTTGGAATCTCTTGTGTTTCCATATGAATTTAGCATCATTTTTCTGTATCTGAGAAGAATTTCCCTGGTATTTTGATTGGTATAACATTGAATCTACAAATTGCTTTTAGTAGTATGGACGTTTTGATGGTGCTGATTCTTCCAATCTATGAACATGGAAGATTTTTCCTGTATGTGTGTGTGTGTGTGTGTGTGCGCGCCTCCTATTGCTGTCTTTTTTTTAAAAGATTTATTTATTTATTTGAAAGTCAGAGTTACACTGAGAGAGGAGAGGCAGAAAGAGAGAGAGAGAAGTCTTCCATCCAATGGTTTACTCCCCAAGTGGCCGCAACGGCTGGAGCCGCACCAATCCAAAGCCAGGAGCCAGGAGCTTCTTCTGGGTCTTCAACATGTGTGCAGGGGCCCAAGGACTTGGGCCATCTCCTACTGCTTTCCTGGGCCATAGCAGAAAGCTGGATTGGAAGAGGAGCAGCTGGGGCTAGAACCAGCGCCCATATGGGATGCTGGCACTTCACAGCAGGACATTAACACACTGCACCACAGTGCCAGCCACCTATTTCTTTCATTAATTTTTGTAATTTTCATCATAGAGACCTTTGACATTCTTGGTTAAATTTATCCCAGGGTATTTGGGGTTTTTTTGTAGCTATTGTGAATGAGATTGATCTTAGAAGTTCTTTCTCAGCCACGTTGTTGTCTGTGTATACAAAGGCTAACGATTATTGTGTGCTGATTTTATATCCTCCCACTTTACTAAACTCTTCTGTGAGTTCCAATAGTGTCCTAGTTGAGTCCTTTGGATCCTATATATATATATATATATATATATATATATATATATAGACTCATGTCACCTGTAAATGTGGATAGTTTGACTTCCTCCTTTCAAATTTGTATCACTTTAATTTTCTTTTGACAGGCAGAGTTAGACAGTGAGAGAGAGAGAGAAAAAGGTCTTCCTTTTTCCTTTGGTTCACCCCCCAAGTGGCCGCTATGGCCAGCGTGTTTCAGCCAGCGTGTTTCAGCCGGCGTGCTGCACCTATCCGAAGCCAGGAGCTAGGTGCTTCCTCCTGGTCTCCCATGTGGGTGCATGACCCAAGGACCCAGGCCATCCTCCACTGCACTCCCGGGCCACAGCAGAGAACTGGACTGGACGAAGAGCAACCGGGACAGAATCTGGCGTCCGGACCAGAACTAGAACCTGGGGTGCCGGCGCCACAGGCAGAGGATTAGCCTAGTGAGCCGCGGCAATGGCCAATTTTTTTTATTGTCTAATGGCTCTGGCTAAAACTTCCAGGACTATTTGGAGTACTAGTTGTAGAGTGGGCATCATTGTCTGGTTCCAGATCTCAGTGGGAAAGTTTCCAACTTTCCCCCATTCAGTAGGACGCTGGCCATAGGTTTGCAATAAACTGTCTTGATTGTGTTGAGGAATGTTCCTTCTATACCCAATTTCTTAGAGTTTTTATCATGAAAGGGTGATGTATTTTATCAAATGGTTTCTCTGCATCTATTGAGATAATCATATGGTTTTTGTTCCTCAGTTTGTTAATTTGATGTATCACATTGATTGATTTGCATACCTGGGATAAATCCCACTTGGTCCAGGTGAATGATCTTTCTGATGTGTTACTGGATTTGATTGACTAGTATTTTGTTGAGGATTTTTTCATCTATATTCATCCGGGAAATTGGTCTGTAGTTCTCTTTCTCTGATGTATATTTTTTAGGTTTAGGAATTAAGGTGGTACTAACTTCATAGAGGAGATTGGGAGGAATCCCTCTCTTTCAGTTCTTTGTAATAACTTGTGAAGAATTGGAATTAGTTCTTATTTAAATGTATGGTAGAATTCAGTAGTGAAGCCATCCTGTCTTGGGCTTTTTATTGCTGGGAGGGTATTTACTACTAATTCAATTTTCATCTTGGTTATTGATCAATTTACATTTTCTGTGTCTTCATGGCTCAATTCAGATAGGATGTATGTCTGAGAATCTATCCATTTCTTCTAGGTTTCCTAATTTGTTGACATACAGCTCTTTGTAGTAATTTCTGATGATTCTTTTTATTTATGTGGTGTCTGTTGTTACATGTACTTTTTCAACTATAATTATATTGATTTAGGTCTTCTCCCTCTTTTTTTGGTTATTTGCACCAGTGATGTGTATTTTGTTTACTTTTTCCAAAAACCTGCTTTTTGTTTTGCAGATCCTTTATATTTTTTTTGGTTTCAATTTTGTTTATTCTCTAATTTTAATTTTTCTTTTATCCTGTAAGTTTTGTGTTTGGTTTGCTGTTATTTTTCTAGGTTCTTGAGATGCATTGACAGCTCATTCATTTGGCACCTTTCTAATTTCTTGATGTAGGCACCAGTTTCTATAAACTTTACTTTTAACACGGTTTTTGCTGTGTCCCATAAGTTTAGATATGTTACATTGTTGTCTTCATTCATTTCCAGAATTTTTTTTTTATTTCTCCTGTGACCCACTGTTCATTCAGGAGCATGTTGTTCTGTCTCCATGTGTTTGCATGTGTTCTAGAGATTCTTGAGTTGTTTATTTACAGCTTCCTTCCTTTGTGGTCAGAGAAAATGCATGGTTTGATTTTGATTTTTTTTTGAATTTGCTGAGACTTACTTTATGATCTATCATATGTTCTATCCTAGAGAAAGTTCCATGCACTGGTGATTAGGATGTGTGTTCTGCCAATGTGGGGTGGAAAGTACAGTAGATATCAGTTAGGTCCATTTGGTCTATCATGTCAATTAACTCTGTTGTTTCTCTGCTGATTTTCTGTCTGTTTGATCTGTCCATTGCTAAAAGTGGAGTATTTAAGTCCCCCATTACTATTTTATTGGAGTCTATGTCTCCCTTTATATCCACTAACATTTCTTTTAATAGCCAAGTTCCCTGTAATTAGGTGCATATACATTTATTATAGTCACATCTTCCTGTTGAATTGTTCCCTTAATCATTACATAGTGCCCTTCTTTGTGTCTTTTAACAGTTTTTATGTTAAAGTCTATTTTTTTCTGATATTAGGATGGCTACACCAGCTCTTTCTTGTTTTCTGTTAGCATGGACTATCTTTTTGCATCCTTTCACTTTCAGTCTGCTTGTATATATATTTGTTGGTGAGATGTGTTTCTTCGATGCAGCAATAAATGGGTATTGTTTTTTTAATCTGTTCATCCAGTATGAATCTTTTAATTGGAGAATTGAGACCATTTACATTCAAGGTGACTTTTGATAAGTAATGACTTGGCCCTGCATTTTTCCATAAATATTCCTATTCTTTACTTTGGATTTCCTTTGTACTTTTACTGGGAGGTTTTCTGCCTTCACCTTCTTTCATAGTAGTGACTGTGTTTCTGTGTTTTTGTGTGTAGCACATCCTTAAGCCTCCTTTGTAAGGATGGACAAAGGTTGATAAATTCTTTCAATTTCTGTTTGTTATGGAAGGTCTTTATTTCACCTTCATTTGTAAATGAGAGTTTTGCAGGATACAGTACTGTGGATTGAGTTTTTTTTCTCTTAAGAGTTGGAATATATCTTGCCATCTTTCCTAACCTGTGTGGTTTCTGATGAGAAGTCAGCTGTTAGACTAATTGGAGATTCACTGAAAGTAATCTAGAGTTTCTCTCATATACATTTTAGAAGCTTTTCTTTATATTTTGCTCTAGAGAGTTTGACTACAATGTGTTGTCGTGAAGATCTTTTCTGGTCATGTCTAATAGGAGTTCTGTGTGCTTCCTCTACTTTGATATCCCTTTCTTCAAATTTGGGGAAGTTTTCTGTAATTATTTCAGTGAAAAGGCCTTCTAGCCCATTTTTTTCTGAGCCTTCCAAAACTCCTAGGACCTATATGTTGGGTCATTTGATAATATTCCATAAATATCCCCCACTGTTTTTTAGCTTTCTAATTTCTTCTTCTTTCTTTTGGTCTGAATGTAAAATTTCCAGAGATTTGTCTTCTAACTCAGATATTCTTTCTCCTGCCTCATCATTTCTGTTCTTAAGGCTTTCTACAATAGTTTTTATTTGTTCTATTGAATTCATTTGCAATATTTTGTTTTAACATTTTGTGGGTAAAATTTTCATTCATGTCATGTACAGATTTATTTAGTTCATATATTTGCTTGTGATTACTTCTGAGTAATCCAATATCAGTTTTTTGAACTCAGTTTCTGGCATTTTGTCAATCTCTTCACCTTCACATTCTAGTATTGAAGTGTTGTGTTTTGGGGGTGTTATGTTGTCTTATTCTTGTTTATTGAATTGCTGCATTTATTATTAGACACTTGTGGTGATATTTGTTTTTTTTTTTTTTTCCTTGTGATGGCTTTTATCTTTGGACTGTGCTTCTGTGGCTTAGTGGAGTGTCTGCTCTTTAAGTGAATACTCAGAGGTTTGTGCTGGATGTGGTCAGGGAGCTCTGCTCAGTGCTCCAGGGTGAAGGGTATATCCAAGGTAACACTTAAGTTGGGCATGGTAAACCTCCCATTTTTTTTTTTTGTCAGAGGGGAGGTTTGTTCTGCTCCGTTGGTGTATTCTCATGCTCACCTCCACTCCTGAGGAGACCAGTGCCTGGACTCTAGCCCCAGCGGGTCCAGTTTTCATCCATGCTGCCGTAAGAACCACACAGAGGATCTGTGCAGTCCTCGGTGGGAACTTGGGTCCTGTAGCAATGACCCTCACCAGGGAATCAGGGAGCCCAGAGCATGTGGAGCCACTCACAGTAACTATGCAAAGTCCCATCCGCAGCTTGCAGCCACAGTGTTTTCACAGTCTGGGCACACAAGGCTCCCACAGCCATAAGCACCCAACCCCCTGTCTAGTTTCCCAGCCAATCTCAATTGTCTCCTCTCAGCTGGTTGCTGGGCATGCACACATGAGCTGACACAGCTGTTATGTGTGCCCAAAATGACGCCTGCCCTCTCTCAGCTAGTTACAGGACACCGGTTTTGGATGGTCAGGGAGAGAGAAACGTGCTCCTTTTTTCCCTCTAGGTTGTCAGGTACACTGTCCCTGCAGGGCTCCAAGCCAGGCCCACACTAGGATCTTCCTACAGCTTTATTTCCAGTGGCTTGGGCTGCTGCAGCCTAGTCTCACCTCACTCCAAAACTGGTGCTGAGGCTCTTGGCTGCTGGGGTCCTGGGCTGTGCACTTTCACACCCTCCACTTAGGTCCACAGTGTCCCACCAATTTGTGGGGAGGTTCCCCTGCCATTTTCTCTCTCACCCCTCCCTGAGATTGCACTCTATCTATTTTTAACTATATTTCCCTAGATAGAGCAGTAAGCTCCCTCCCTATGCTGCCATCTTAAACTTTGTAGAATGATTTTTTTAAAAGTCATAACTCAACATTCTTTTTCCAATTACCTTAATATCATTTTCTGTATAATTTGAGTCATTAAGAACTATATTTTACATTTTAATTTATTCATGATCTACAACAAAATATGTAATAATGTTAGAAATATTTTCAAAAATAGCTTTTATAATCACTAAATCAAATGCTTAACTGCTATGATTTCTAGTAGTCCTCAGCCTTTAGGCTGAAATTGTGATTTTTTTTTTTTGTCAAGATTCTTCTCCAGGAGAGTTGTGTCTTGACATGAATTATTTTCTTCTAATTTTCATATATCATGTAACTACTCTCTTTTTAGACACCCTTCAGTGTCACATCTGAGCACCTTAAAGACATGAGGCCAAATAACTAAGATGGAGTATGAGGTTCTTTTTTCTTCCTGCTCTATGGAAACCACAGACCATTTTCATAGTTAATTTGGGATATTTTTGAAATTATAGTGAAAGCTGTTTAAGAATGCTATTTGTTAAATTTTTTAATTGGCTTTAAAATCTCTTATTTATTCTGACTTTAAAATTGATAACATTGTCTTCTTCAAAAACAAAATGAAAATAGCACATTATGGTTTGCATTTTTAGTTTATCTAAATTTTTTTACCCCATTTTCTGCATTTCTGTCACTTCTTTGACATAGCAGGAAAGAATTTTCCTTTGGAACTAAGGTCTTCAGAAGTAGAACTTGATTTCATTATAATTGAACATATCTTAAATCAGTATTTCTGATGTTTCCTGAGAGCTTAAACTCTTCAAATCTGATGAACTCAGTCACAGATTTAAATTCAGTACACCCAAAACCCTTCTCTCATTCAGTGTAACTTGTACTCCAAGATTGTTCTCTGTCTCTAAGGCCTAGGGCAAAACTTGTCTTATTTGATCCATTTATTGTATGCTGGTGTACATTACTTAAAATGATAAATCTGCCTCTTACAATGAGGTCCTTGTCACCTGTGTCCTCCTTGTGTCAACACCTTTGCGTGCCCTGTGTCATGTTTAGTGAGATCTTGCCACAGTGATGCACTCTAACTTGCTGGTTGTTTTCCAGCACTGCTTTGAGTGAATAAAACCCTGAGCATCACAGACATTTCTGTCTTACCACCGCCCTTATCCGTGGCTCATGTGCTATTGGAGGGTCAGATTGCATGCATCTGCCTGGGCTGTGCGTACATGGGGCGTACAGACACAGACTCTGAAGTAGGCCCACATAACTTGTTTATTTCCCTTCAGACCGCGTTTTATTGACCATCCCCACCACAGCATGAACTCTATTCAAATCTCCTCCCAAAACTGTTTTCCTTCTTCTGACTGTTCAGTATTTTTCCCCTCCTGCTTTTGATTCCTAACATGGAAAACCATGTTTTGGAACTTAACTTCATTTTCCTTCATTTTCATAGCCCATCTCTGTCCCTTTCCACATGAGCTGCAATTTTTTTATCCTGTCTTAAAATTGTATTTCATATGATCCCTTTGGTTCTTAGTCCTATCATTATGATCAATTGTGAACAGAAATTGATCACTGGGACTAGTGAGATGGCATTGGTACATGCCACCTTGATGGGATTGAATTGGAATCCCCTGGTATCTTTCTAACTCTATTGTTTGAGGTAAGTCAGCTTGAGCATGTCCCGAATTGCACATCTCTTCCCTCTCTTATTCCCACTCTTATATTTAACAGTGATCACTTTTCAGTTAAGTTTCAGCACTTAAGAGGAATTGTGTATTGATTATAGTATTCAACCAAAAGTATTAAGTAGAACAAACAAAAAAAAATACTAAGAGGGCTAACATATTAAGCTGCTCATCAACAGTCAGGGTGAGGGCTGATCAAGTCACCGTTTCTCATAGTGTTCATTTCACTTTAACAGGTTTCCTTTTTGGTGCTCAGTTAGTTGTCACCTATCAAGGAGAACAAGTGGTATTTGTCCCTTTGGGATTGGCTTATTTCACTCAGCATAATGTTTTCCAAATTCCTAACAGGGATCACTTTTCAGTTAAAATTTAAACACCTAAGAATAATTGTGTGTTAATTACAGAGTTCAACCAACAGTACTAGAACAAAAAAAATACTAAAATGGATAAAGTATTACATTGTACATCAACCATCAGGAGAAGAGCTGATCAAGTCACTGTTTTTCATAGTGTCCATTTCACTTCAACAGGTTTCCCCTTTGGTGCTCAGTTAGTTGTCACCGATCAGGGAGAACATATGATATTTGTCCCTTTGGGACTGGCTTAATTCACTCAGCATGATGTTTTCCAAATTCCTCCATCCTGTTGCAAATGACCGGGCTTCGTTGTTTTTGACTGCTGTATAGTATTCTATAGAGTACATGTCCCATAATTTCTTTATCCAGTCTACTGTTGATGGACATTTGAGTTGGTTCCAGGTCTTAGCTATTGTGAATTGAGCTGCAATAAACATTAAGGTGCAGACAGCTTGTTTTTTTGCCAATTTAAATTGCTTTGGGTAAATTCCAAGGAGTGGGATGGCTGGGTTGAATGGTAGGGTTATATTCAGGTTTCTGAGGAATCTCCAAACTGACTTCCATAGTGGCTTGACCAGTTTGCATTCCCACCAACAGTGGGTTAGTGTCCCTTTTTCCCCACATCCTCTCCAGCATCTATTGTTGGTAGATTTCTGAATGTGAGCCATTCTAACTGGGGTGAGGTGAAACCTCATTGTGGTTTTGATTTGCATTTCCCTCATTGCTAGAGATCTTGAACATTTTTTCATGTGTCTGTTGGCCATTTGGATTTCTTCTAGTGTAAAATGTCTATTGAGGTCCTTGGCCCATCTCTTAAGAACCAAAGGGATCACATAAACAAGAATAGTGTCTGCAAATACTAGCTGATGGAATAAAAAAAGGAGAGAATGATCCAACATGGGAAGTGAGATACACAGCAGACCCATAGAATGACAGTTGTCCTAAACAGAACTCTGGCCTCAGAATCAGCCCTTAAGTCATGCAGATCCGGCTGAAAAGCCCATGAGACTATTTCAGGCATGGAAAGCCAAGACACTCTGGAAAAAAAAAAAAAAAACTAAATGAAAGATCTCCGCGAGTGAGATCCCAGTGGAAAGAACGGGTCATCAAAGAAGGAGGTACCTTTCTCTGAAGGGAGGAAAGAACTTTCACTTTGACCATGGCCTTGTCTAAAAATTATCAGAGTCGGTGAACTCAGGGGGCTTCCATAGCCTTGGCAGCTCATGACAAGAGCCTAGGGTGATTACTGATGCCATAAACAAGAGTATCAATTTGTTAAGTCAACAACAGGAGTCACTGTGCACTTACTTCTCATGTAGGATCTTTGTCCTTAGTGTGCTGTACATTGAGATTTAATGCTGTAACTGTGGGGAGCAACTCGGACCTAGACTAAGTTACTCGGATTAAGACTTATTCTATGCATCTGCTCTCCCACAATATGGCGCTGAGAAGGGAGTAACAGCTTCTACACAGCTGCCTCCAGTTCAACCAATAAACTGTAGGACTTGCTCCTGATTGGAGGAGAGCAGCGTACTCGGCGTGTGGGTAGCAGAGTTGGGATTGGTGGAAGAGGACTATAAAGGAGGAGAGAGACAACATGCACCAGGAACATCTATCTGAAGGAACACCTGTGCAGCCCCCGAGAGAGCCGGCCGGCAGTGTGCCGCTCCCCCGCGGAAGTGGGGAAAGTGGCTAGGGGGAACCGCCCTTCCACGGAGGTGGAAGGGATGGTAGCTAACCCAGGAAGAACCAGCAACAAACCCGGGGATGGCCGAGCAGACAAAAGAACAGCGCAGGGTCCTGTGTCGTTCCTCCACGAAGACGGGGAGCGACAGTAACTAGTACTCAAACAGGATTTTTCACTTTATGTTTCTGTGAGGGAGCAAACTGTTGAAATCTTTACTTAATGTATGCTAAACTGATCTTCTGTATATAAAGAGAAATGAAAATGAATCTTGATGTGAATGGAAGGGGAGAGGGAGTGGGAAAGGGGAGGGTTGTGGGTGGGAGAGACGTTATGGGGGGGAAGCCATTGTAATCCATAAGCTGTACTTTGGAAATTATATTCATTAAATAAAAGTTTAAAAAAATTGTATTTTATATGTGTGTGTTGAGTGCCAAGCTGCATAAATGCTATTGTGTTGTTCTCTTTTACTTTTCTCATTTAGTTCTGTATTTTTAAAAATTCATTCATGTTCCTATGCATGCATCTGATAACATTTCTTCTGATGATTGCATGCCATATGATGGTTTGTGTCTGCCTGACTTTTCTTGATATAGTACACATTTTATTTCTTCACCTGTTTACTCTCCCAGAGATGGAAAGTTAGAAGGCCTTCAGATCTTTACCTAACTAATAGTTTATTATTTCAACAATGAGTATTAACTATCACTCCATTTATTTAAATCTTCCAAGATTTTATCTGGTAATTTATCCTACACTGAGTTCTTTTTTGTTCTTAAACTAATTTCCACATTTCATCTTTTTGTTGCTCTTGCAACTTGCTTTTTGAAAGTGTATTTCTAATGTACTGTTATTCAGATAAAGAAATATTATTTTATTTGCAAATTTGCTATCCACATATCTTTGGTTGTCTTTCCAAATTATTTTCCTATTTTTGGCTGGATTATTTTCTTATTACTAAGTTTTAAGGGCTTTCTGTTTTCTGGGTAAAGATGTTTATCAGATATGTGATTTGCAAATATTTTCTCCTAATCTCTACTTGACATTTTAAAATCTAATAGTGTCTTTCACAGGGGAGAAATTGTTAATTTTGATGAAGTTCAATTTCTCCTTTCTTTTTAAATGAATGTGCTTCTGGCACTGTAACTAAGAAATGTTTGCCTAATCCAGGATCACAAAGATTTTCTCTTATACTTTCTTTTAGAAATTTTATAGTTTTTACATATACTTATGTCTATCTTGAGTTTCTATAGAATGAGATGTATGCATCTGTGTTCACAGACAGCATATAGATATCCAGTTGTTCTAGAACAATGAGTCTTCCAGCTAATTTCCTTTGCACATTGTCAAAAATCAATTAACTAAATTTGAGTTTATCTCTGGACTCTCCTTTATTTTCCTTGAATCACTTTGTGTATCTTGATATAATAGCTTTATAGAATGATCATGTACATCATCATTACCATAGTTGTTAGCACCTACCTATGTGGTAATGATTATGTACAGTCAGGTAGTATAAGTCCTCCAAATCAGTTCTTTTTTAAAGATGTGTTGGCTATTCTCCTTTGCAGTTCTCTATGAATTTTTATATCAGGTTGACAGCCTTTGCTAGAATTTTTATTGGGAATGTGTTAAATCTGTAGGTCAGTCTGTGCAAAAATTTTAGAAAATTGAAATCTTAAAAACATGGAGGCTTCCAATCCATGACTATAGTATATTTCTCCATTTATAAGGCTAGCCTTTAGTTTCTATTTGGAATGTTTATCATTTTCAGTGAACAGAACTGAATATCTTTTGTCAGATTTATCCATAAACATTTTTATGTAAACTTGCTATTTCAGAATAGTTTTAAAATTTACTAAAAAAAGAACATTACATGAAGTAGTACAAACAGTTCTCACATAACCCACACCCAGATCCCTCTATTATTAACTTCTTTTATTAGTGTAATGCATTTGTCTCAATTAATAAATCACACTCAGTTTCCCTTATTTGCTGTATCCAGACTCTTTCTATCCACCCAACCCCTCCCAGCCTCTAGTAATCAGATAGAGGTTGGGGTAGGAGGGTTGCTTGTCTGTTTGTTAGCACCTACCTATGTGGTAAAACTTGTGGTTTATGTTTTGTGTCTGCCTTATTTCTCTTAACATGAAGTCCTCTAGTCCTATACATTTTGCTGCAAATGGCAGGATTTCATTATTTTTATTACTGAATCGTAGTCCATCATTTGTCCATCATATGTCCATCATGTATATGTATAACACTGTTATCCATTTACGTGATGATGGATACCTTCGTTGATTCCATAACTTGGCTATTGCGAACAGTGCTACAGTATACATGCTAAAGCATGTAATTCTTTGGTACAATGATTTTTGTGTCTTTTGGATATATACCCTGTAGTTAGATTGCTGAATCACATGGCAGTTTTATCTCTAGTTTTTAAAGAAACTTCAATTCTGTTTTCCACAGTGGCTGTACTCATTTATGTTCACACCAACAGTGTATATGAGTCCCCCTTTCTCCATATCCCCACCAGCCTCGGTTACTTCCTTTTTGATAATAGTCATTCTGACAGGATGAGGTAAATATCTCACTGTAGTTTTGATTTGAATTTCCCTAATGGTTAGTAGCTGTGAACATTTTTTTCCATACATTTGTTGGCTATTTGCATATCTTTCGATAACTGTCTGTTCAGGTCCTTTGCCTATTTCTTAATTGAGTTCTTTTATTATGGAATTTTGGCTCCTGATATATTCTGAATATAAATAATTTATCAGATAGCTTAGTTAGCTAGCAATTTTTTATCATTATAACAGATGGGTCTTCATTCTATTGAGTTTACTGTGAAGAAGCTTCTGAGTTTGATATAATCTCATTTTTCTAGCTTTGCTTTTGTCACCCATACTTTTGAGGTCTTATCTGAAATGTCATTCCATGCACCAGTGTCTTGAAGTAATTTCCTCCATGTTTTCTTCTAGCAATTTCATACTTTCAGGCCATACATTTGGACTTGGATCCTTCTTGAGATGATTTTTATGTGATATGAGATCATAATCTAATTTCATTCTTTTACACCTGTATATCCAGTTTTGCCAATACCATTTATTGAAAAAACTATCCTTTCTCCAGTGGGTTCTTCACTCTTGTCAAAACTCAGTTGTCTGGGGGTGAGCATTGTGACACCCCCATCCCATATTGGGGTGCCAACTTGAGTCTGTTGCTCTGTGCTTCCGATCCACCTCCCTGCTAGTGAGCCTGGATCTAATACTGGCTCAAATATTTGAGTTCTTTCCACCCAACTAGAAGACACAGGTAAAGTTCCCAGCTCCTGGCTTCAGTGTAGCTGAGCAATGGCTGTTGTGACCATTTCAGGATGGAACCAGCAGATGAAGATACCTGTCTCTGTCTGTGTCTTTATCACTCTGCATTTCAAGTAAGTAAATTTTTTAAAAAGTCAGTTGACTCTGTGTTCATGGATTAACTTATGGGCTCCCTATTGTGCTCCATTGATCAGTGTTGGTTTTTACGCCAGTACCATGCTGTTTTAATTACTGTAGCTTTGTAGTGTGCTTTGAAAATAGGTGTTGTGATGCCGCAACTTTCGTTTTCTCAGACTGCTTTGACTATTCAGGGTCTTTGTGATTCCATATGAAGTTTAGGATTGTTTTTCCTAATTCTGTAGAGAATGTCATTGATATTTTTGTAGTGATTGCATTGAATATATAGATTGCTTTAGGTAGTATGAATGTTTTAACAATATTGATTCTACTGATCCAAGAACAAGGAATATATTTATTTTTCTCGTGTGTACTCAATGATTTCTTTCATTAGTCCTTTATAAATTTCATTGTAGAGATCTTCCATTTCTTTGATTAAATTTATTTGACTAATATTTGAAGGTGTTTGTAGCTATTTAGAATGTCATTTCTTTCTTGGTTTCTCTTTCTGCAAGATCATTATTAGTGTATAAAATTGCTGTTTTTTATATGCTGACTTTGTTTCCTGTGACTTTACTGAATTGGTTTATGAGTTCTGACAGATGTCAGGTGAAATGTTTGTTTTCCGGCCGGCGCCGCCGCTCACTAGGCTAATCCTCCGCCTTGCGGCGCCGGCACACCAGGTTCTAGTCCCAGTCGGGGCGCCGGATTCTGTCCCAGTTGCCCCTCTTCCAGGCCAGCTCTCTGCTGTGGCCAGGGAGTGCAGTGGAGGATGGCCCAAGTCCTTGGGCTCTGTACCCCATGGGAGACCGGGATAAGCACCTGGCTCCTGCCATCGGATCAGCGCGGTGCGCCATCCGCGGCGGCCATTGGAGGGTGAACCAACGGCAAAGGAAGACCTTTCTCTCTCTCACTGTCCACTCTGCCTGTCAAAAAAATAAAATAAAATAAAATAAATGTTTGTTTTCCATGTGCAAAATTGTGTTATCTCCAAACATGAATATTTTGACTTCCTCCTTTCCAATTTTGATACTGTTAATTTATTTCTCTTACTTGATTGCTCTTGGTAATACTTCCAGTAGTACATTGAGTATGAGTAAGTGGACATCTTTGTCTTGTTCCAGTGCTTTCCACTTCCCCATTCAGTAGGATGTTGGCTGTGTATATATCTTATATACCCTTTATAGTTTGAGTTACATTCTTTCTGTGTGTAATTTATTGAAAGTTTTTTTTTTATGAAGCAATGCTGAATCTTATCAAATACTTTCTCTGCAACTATTGAGATGGTGGTACAGTTTTGGTCTTCATTCTGTTAATGTGACTTATGACATTTGATTTGCGAATGTTGAACTACTCTGGCAGCTCTGAGATAAATCTCTTTATCATGACTTTGATGTAGTGCTGGATTCAGTTTGTTAATATTTTATTGAGAATCTTTACATCTGTTCATCAAGGATATTGGTCTGTAGTTTTCTTTTTGTTTTGTGTCTCTATAAAGCTAGCCTGATAAAAAGAATTTGGCAGAGTTCAAGTAGTTTGAAAACTGTTGGAATTAGTTTCTCTTTAAATGTTAGAATTCACATATAAAACCATCAGATCCTGGACTTAAGGTATGTTCAGAAATTTTATATCTTCTTGGTTTAAACTTATCAGTTTTGAATATGTCCAAGAATTTATCCAATTGTTTGAGGTTTCCCAACTTGTTAGCATGTAGTTTTGATATGAATTTCTTATGATCCTTTGTATTCATGCTATCAGTTGCAATGTCTCTCTTTCATCTGATTTTATTTACTTGAAATTTTTTCTCCTTGTTTTGCTAGTCTGGCCCAAGATTTGTCTATTCTATTTATCTTTTCAAGAAGCCAGTGTTTTGTTGCTCTATTTTACTTTTTTAGTTTCAGCTTCATTGTTTCTGCTCTGATTCCTATTATTTCTTACTTCCTTGTAATTTGGATTTTGGCTAGTTTTTGTTATTCTACATCCTTGAAATGCATTGTTAGATTGTTTATTTGATACCTTTCTAGTTTTTAATTTTTTAATTTTAATTTTTAATTAGTTTTTAACAGATTCAATGTAATTTGTAGATATAGTGCTAAAAACATAATAATATTGCCTTCCTCCCTCCCCACCTCTCCATCACGTACTGTATGCAATATTGCTATAAAACTTCCCTCTTTTTTTTAAGAGTTTTATTTATTTTATTTCAAAGTCACAGTTACAGAGAAGGAGAGAGAGGCAGAGGTGGGGCGGGAGGGTCTTTCATCTGCTGGTTCACTTCCTAAATGGCTGCAATGGCCAGGGTTGGTTGGGCCAGGCTGGAGCAAGGAGCCAGGAGCTTCTTCCAGGTCTCTCACAAGGGTGCAAGGGCCCAAGCACATTGCCATCGCCATCTTCTGCTGCTTTCCCAGGTGCATTAGCAGCGAGCTGGATTGGAAGTGGAGCAGCTAGAACACAACCGGCACCCACAAGATGCAGGCACTGTCGGCAGTGTCTTTACCTGCTATGCCACAGCACTGGCCCTTAAACTTCCCTCTTAATATTTCTTTTGCTGTATCCCACAGATTTTGATATTTTGTGTATTCACTTTCACTTATTACAAGCAATTTTTATTTCCTTTTTAATTTCTTCAGTGTTTAGTGGTCATCAATGAGCACATTGTTTAATTTCCATATACTTGTGAATTTTCTATTGTTCTTTTTGTTAATTTCTAGCTTTATTCCTTTCTTGTCTTGGAAGGCACATGGTGTGATTTCACTCTTTTTAAATTTACTGAGACTTGATTTGTGACCTGATAATACAGTCTATCCTAGAAAATGTTCTGGTACTAGAAAAAGAATGAACTTTTCATTTTGTTCTAATGCATACCCTGTAACTGTTGTGGCAGTGCTCTGTAAATGTCTGTTAGGTCTATTTGCTAAGTAGTATAGTTCCACTTGGATCTCTTTTTGTTGATTTTCTTTCTGGATGATCCGTTCATTAATGACAGTGGGTGTTGAAATCTCCCAGTATTATTGTATTGGAGTCTCTCTCTCCTGTTAGGCCTAGTACTGCTTGCTTTCCATATCTGAGTGATCTTGCACTGGGTACATATATATTTATGGTTGCTTTATCTTTTTGCTGAATTGATCCTCTTAGAGCAGTGTATAATGACTGTCTTTGTTTTTGCGGTTTCTGATTTAAAGTCTGTTTTATCTGATATGAGTGTAGCTATTCCAACTAGTGCTTTATTTCCATTTGTATGGTATATCTTTATCCAACAATTTACTTTCATTCTTTGTGAATCTACCTGTGAAGTGAGTTTCTTTATGCAGCGTACAGTAGGGTCTTGTGTGTGTGTATGTGTGTTTTAATCTATTTGCCCAACCTGTGTCTTTTGACTGGGGAATTTAATCCATATATATGTAACATTAATATTAATAAGATCTAATTCTTGTCATTTTGATGGTTGGTTACTAATTGTTTTATATCTGTTTCTTTTTGCCTTTTTTGATTTAACTCTGGTTATGGTAGCTTTCTGTCCTGGTAAGGTTGGAGTCTCCTCTCTTTCTGTGTATCTGCTCTTAGTTAACTTTGTATCATTGTGGCTTTCCAAGGTTGGAGTCTCCTCTCTTTCTGTGTATCTGCTCTTAGTTAACTTTGTATCATTGTGGCTTTCCATGGTTTTACTTCTAATGTAGGTCTCCCTATTAAGACTTGTGGTAGTGCCGATTCAGTTGTCATGAATTCTGTTTTCGCTTGTCTGAGAAATATTCTGTTTCTCCTCCACTTCTAAAAGATAGATTTGCTGATTATAATACTATTAGCTGGAATTTTTTCCCTCTAGACTTTGAATATGATATCCCACTCACTGCAGCCTATAGGGTTTCTGAGAAGTTTGCTGTTAGTCTAGTGGGTTTTCCTTTATATGTAACTTGATGTTTTTCTCTCACTGTCTTTAGGATTCTCTCCTTATCCTTAACCTTTGACAACTTTACTATAATATGCCTCTAAGAGGGTATTTTTTGGTTTTGTCTGGTTGTAGATATTTGAACTTTCTGTATTTGGATGCGTATCTCTTTTTAGGACAGGGAAAATTTTTTCAACTATTATTTAATTTACTTGGTTCTGTTGCCTTTTCTTTCTCTTCTGCTTCAAGTATCCATTAAAATGAAAATTTGTTGCTTCATATTATCATCCCATGTGTCTCATTGTCTTTCTTCATTCTTTTTCATTCCTTTCATTTTATTTCAAAAATCTTATCCTCAAAACCAGAAGTTACTTCTGCTTGGTCTATTCTTTTACTGAAGCTCTCAATCATATGTTTATTTAGTTGATACAAATTTTCACCTCCAATTTTTTAAATTGTTTCTATTGTTTTGTTGAATTTCTCACTAATATTATGTATTGTTTTCTAATTTATTTGAATTTTGTATCCATATTCTCTTGTATCTCGTTGAGTTTCCTTAGGATCATAATTCTGAATTCTTTCTCAGGGATTTCATTGATTTCCTCCAACACAAAATCAACTTCTGGAGAACTGTTGTGTTCTTTTGCAGATGCCCTTCTTCCTTCTTCATGCTCCCTATGTCCCTGTGGTGATGTTGGCACATCTGGTCTAACAGTTCCTTCTTTATGGAATAGCTTTTGTTATGATATATGTTTATGTTTAGACAAAGTGTGCTATCAGTTGGGTAGCTCCTTTGACTTTGGTTTTAGGAGAGCCCAGAAGTGTAACATCTGAGTGATTTTTTTGGCTTTAATCAATGTCAGAAATATTTGTGAGTGCCACCATTGTCTAGTCTGCAGCATTTCATAGAAGTGGTATTATGACTTTGGGGTAAATGTTGGCTTCCTAGGGTATGAATCTTCAGTCCCTCAAGAGTTCAGTTTCAGCTGTAGGATTTGTGATGGCTGTGGCTTTGTTCCTGATGCTGTGTGACTCTGAGGGTTAACCCTGAGTAATACTGAAGCTTTTGGCACCAATAGTTGTAGCCCTGGAAGTGTGATTTGATAGGAGCTTTCCTAGGTCCTTTTGAGTGTGTGTGGGTGATGCAAGGGTTTATAGCACCAAAAGCCATAGTCCCAGCACTGAGAGCTGTGAAGGGAATTTTGCATCATTCCCATGGGATGAACAGGTTATGTTAGGGATTATGCCCTGGCAGTTGTGGCCTGGGGCAGTGGGGTGCAGGTAGGTTCTTCCCTAAGTCCCACCAGCTAGGTTCTGGTGACTCTGAGGAATACAGTCTCAGAGCTGCAGAGATGTTTTGCCCTTGCTGTTTCCTCCTCTTCCTCAACTTCTGTGTTGTTACTTTGTCGTCCTGCCTGGGCATATGTTGGAAGAACAACTACTCTCTAGAATTATAAATTGATAAAATAGCATAAAATTAAAACGATTAGCTTTCCTCACCCCTTACATATGCTCTATTGCTCATTTCTTTGCTACCTGTAGTTAGTAAGGGAAGTACTTGCATGATTCTTAGTAACTCAGATCTATTTAAGATTTTGTAATTGGTGATATTTGAAGAATAGCACGATGTTGTTCATAGTGTCAGTCTCCTACTTTTTAGCCAACCTCAGAATATTTAGGTTAGCTTTACTATTTATAAAACAAAGTATCTGTTTACCACAATGAAAAACAGTCATCTAATATATGACATTCACACAAGCATTAAGATAATGGCTATGATGATGATATAATAATATGCAGGGAGAAAACAACAGGCATGCATTATCAGCATCCCATAGTGGAGTGTCTGGGTTCATGTCCTAGCTCTGCTCCAATCCCAGCTTTCTGCTGATGTGAACCCTGGGAGGTAGCAGATGATGGCTCAAGTGATTGGGCACCTACCATCCACGTGGGAGACCTAGATTAAGTTCCCCATCCTGTCCCAGCCCAGGTCATTTCCAGTGTTTGGGAAGTGAACCAGCAGATGAGATTTCAATCTTGATATCTCTCTCTTTTTCTCCCCCCCTCCTCTCACTCTCTCTCAAAATAAATAAGTGTATTTTAAGTCACTATGTGTTAAGTATAAAATATGCTACATTATAGTTATGGTATTTGCTATCTTAAAAAGTCACACAAACTGAAAAACAAAAGTTTAGGTAGAATTATATCGAAATATTCACAATCAGTGAGTTTAAGTGGAAGGACTACTTGCTACTTTATTTTCTCTATTTCTTAAATTTTTCTTTAAATGTATTTTTATTACTAAAATAAGAGCTTGTTACTAAAGCTATACAGTCCAAACAAAATAACAAACATAAAATCTAACCCTTTAGCATACAATGTTATCTCTTTTAGGATACAAATATTAATGTGCATTTATAGATTTCTCTGAAAAATTAATATTTTACTTCCATCATCTTAAGATATTTTATTCTGCTTCCATTTTATTTGGCTCTTGGGATATGTAGAATTTATAAAGAAATAGTGTAAGCTAAAGAAGACTGCCGCTAAACAGTTCTTCCACTTCACACGTAGCTTGCTGCTGTGGCAGACTGACAAGCATCTTTGTTAAAACTGTCCTCCTTCCCTGCCTCCAACCAAACTACTAGGCAAGAGCCCTGCTTCCATCTTCTCTGTTACATATGTAGCATAATGCAGTGTGTGTTACTTAATGTAGCATAATAAGTTTGACTTCTTAAAGTATGTGAGCCATTCTAACCAGGGTGAGGTGAAACCTCATTGTGGTTTTGATTTGCATTTCCCTGATTGCTAGTGATCTTGAACATTTTTTCATGTGCCTGTTGGCCCTTTGGATTTCCTCTTTTGAAAAATGTCTACTGAGGTCCTTGGCCCATCTCTTAAGTGGGTTGTTTGTTTTGTTGTGGAGTTTCTTGATCTCATTGTAAATTCTGGTTATTAATCCTTTATTTGTAGCATAGTTTGCAAATATTTTTTCCCATTCTGTCGGTTGCCTCTTCACTTTCTTGACTGTTTTTTTGCAGTACAGAAACTTCTCAATTTGATGCAATCCCAATAGTTAATTTTGGCTTTGACTGCCTGTGCCTCTGAGGTCTTTTCCAAGAAGTCTTTGCCGGTGCCGATATCTTGCAGAGTATCTCCAATGTTCTCTAATAATTTGATGGTGTCAGGTCATAGATTTAGGTCTTTAATCCATGTTGAATGGATTTTTGTGTAAGGTGTAAGGTAGGGGTCTTGCTTCATGATTCTGCATATGGAAATCCAGTTTTCCCAGCACCATTTATTGAATAGACAGAATAAATCCTGGGGCCCCGGCTCCTCTGTTCTTGGCCCTGCTCAGCCTTCTCCCCACATGGGGAAGCCAGAGGAAAAGGAGCATCTCCACTTCCCGCAAAGCCCTGGCTGTGGGCGGGAAGGCCAAGGGCCACTCTCCCTTCTGGGAGGCAGCTGCAGTTCAGGCCCTAATACACCCTTTCCCTCCTGGCCTCCCCCTTCCCCACCTTCTGGTTGGAGAAGGGAGAAGGGGGGAGTAGATTGGGAACTGGTATGTCCACATCCACGTCCCCATTGTTCCTTGGCCCACCCTCAGGGCCGAGCCCCCTGCTCAGGCTGGGTGAGATGGGCTTGGTCCAGCAGGAACCCTGAGGGAGCAGGCTAACCCCTTTTTCTGGGGAGAGTGCCCCCTACCATGTAGTTAAGCAGGGGCTCGGGGCTCCCCACTTCCCTCCCTCGAACAGCAGGCTGTGTGGGTTTCAGTTCCCATCCTTCCCAGCCCAGCTAGGTGTCATCCGCCCTGTATCCTATCATGTGTCTGAGTGTGTGGGGGGTTCTGTACTAATTCCCGGGGCTGGTGGCTTTTCTTTCCATGCATCACTCCCCCCCACATGCCAGGGGCCGCCCGCCTGGCATTACCGCATGCTGTGGTATTTGGGGGAGGGGGCTGGGGCTCACGCTGTCCTGTGGTCTTGAGATTTTTATTTTTGCATGTGTAACCCATCCTGTACAGGTAGCTAACTTTGTAAATGCTGTGTACTCCCTCTGCCCCCATGGCTGCTGGTGTAAATAATTTGCATCTCCCGTTGGTTAAAAAAAAAAAAAAAAAAAAAAAAAAAAAAAAAAAACCTATCCTTGCTCCAGGAATTGGTTTTAGATCCTTGGTCAAATATAAATTGGTTGTAGATGTTTGGATTGATTTCTGGCATTTCTATTCTGTTCTGTTTGTCTATCTGTTTTTGTACCAGCACCAGGCTGTTTTGATTATAACTGCATTGTAGTATGTCTTGAAATCTGGTATTGTGATGCCTCTGGCTTCGTTTTTGTTGTACAAGATTGCTTTAGCTATTTGAGGTTTCTTGCTTCTCCATATGAATTTCAGCATCATTTTTTCTAGATCTGTAAAGAATGTCTTTGGTATCTTGATCGGTATCGCATTGAATTTATAAATTGCTTTTGGGAGAATGGACATTTTGATGATGTTGATTCTTCCAATCCATGAGCATGGAAGATTTTTCCATTTTTTGGTATCCTCTTCTATTTTTTTCTTTAAGGTTTTGTAATTTTCATCATAGAGATCCTTAATGTCCTTGGTTAAGTTTATTCCAAGGTATTTGATTGTTTTTGTGGCTATTGTGAATGGGATTGTTCTTAGCAGTTCTTTCTCAGCCATGGCATTGTCTGTGTATACAAAGGCTGTTGATTTTTGTGCATTGATTTTATATCCTGCTACTTTGCCAAACTCTTCTATGAGTTCCAATAGTCTCTTAGTAGAGTTCTTTGGGTCCCCTAAATAAAGAATCATATTATCTGCAAAGAGGGATAGTTTGACTTCTTCCTTCCCAATTTGTATTCCTTTGATTTCTTTTTCTTGCCTAATGGTTCTGGCTAAACTTCCAGAACTATATTGAATAGCAGTGGTGAGAGTGGACATCCCTGTCTGGTACCAGATCTCAGTGGAAATGCTTCCAACTTTTCCTCATTCAATAGGATGTTGGCTGTGGGTTTTTCATAAATTGCTTTGATTGTATTGAGGAATGTTCCTTCTATACCCAGTTTGCTTAGAGTTTTCATCATGAACGGGTGTTGTATTTTATCAAATGCTTTTTTGGCATCTTTTGAGATAATCATATGGTTTTTGTTCTGCAGTCTGTTAATGTGGTATATCACATTGACTGATTTGCGAACATTGAACCGTCCCTGCATGCCAGGGATAAATCCCACTTGGTCTGGGTGGATGATTTTTCTGATGTGTTGTTGTATTCTATTGGTGAAAATTTTATTGAGGATTTTTGCGTCTATGTTCATCAGGGATATTGGTCTGTAATTTTCTTTCAATGCTGCATCTTTTTCTGGCTTAGGGATCAGTGTGATGCTGGCTTCATAGAAAGAATTTGGGAGGATTCCCTCTTTTTCAATTGTTCTGCATAGTTTGAGGAGAACTGGAGTTAGTTCTTGTTTAAATGTCTGGTAGAATTCAGCAGTGAATCCATCTGGTCCTGGGCTTTTCTGTGTTGGGAGGGCCTTTATTACTGTTTCAATTTCTGTCTCAGTTATGGTTCTGTTTAGGTTTTCTATGTCTTCCTGGTTCAATTTAGGTAGGTTGCATGTGTCCAGGAATCTATCCATTTCTGATAGATTTCCCTGTTTGCTGGCATACAAGTCCTTGTAGTAATTTCTGATGATTCTTTTTATTTCTGTGGTGTCTGTTGTTATGTTTCCTTTTTCATCTCTGATTTTATTGATTTGGTCTTTTCTCTTCTTTGTTTAGTTAGTTGGGCCAATGGAGTGTCAATTTTGTTTATTTTTTCAAAAAACCAGCTCCTCGTTTTGCTGATTTTTTTGTAATGTCCTTTTGGATTTAATCCTGTTGATTTCTTCTCTGATTTTAATTATTTCTCTTCTCCTACTAGATTTGGGTCTGGTCTGCTGCAGTTTTTCTAGATCCTTGAGATGCATTGAAAGCTCATCTATTTAGTGCCTTTCCAATTTCTTGATGTAGGCACCTGTTGATATAAACTTTCCTCTTAACACTGCTTTTGCTGTATCACCTAAGTTTTGGTATGTTGTGTTGTTATCCTCATTTACTTCCAGAAAGTTTTTGATTTCTCTTTTAATTTCTTTAATGACCCATTATTCATTCAGGAGCATGTTGTTCAATCTCCATGTGTTTGCATATGTTCTAGGGATTCCTGAGTTGCTAATTTCCAGCTTCATTCCCCTATGCTCTGAGAATCTGCATCGTATGATTCTAATTCTTTTGAATTTGCTGAGACTTGCTTTATGGCCTAGTATGTGGTCAATCCTAGAGAAGGTTCCATGTACTGCTGAGAAGAATGTAAATTGGTTCTGTGTAGGATGAAAAGTTCTGTAGATAACTGTTAGATCCATTTGGGCTATAGTGTTGTTTAAATCTACTGTATCCTTGTTGATCTTCTGTCCTGTTGATCTATTTCTGAGAGTGGAGTATTGAAGTCCCCCAGTACTATTGTATTGGAGTCTAAGTCTCCCTTTAAAGTAAGCTCATGTGAAGGATGAACCAGAAAATCTGCTATTTGATTTTTAAGGTATATATTTTTAAAATTTTACAAACTTATTTTCCTGATTGATCTAATATGTTACATTTTGTACTTTATAGAGCAAGTATTTGTCTTCCCATTGAACATGTGATTTCTGATAAATTTGAGTGTTTAGACTGTTTACATTGCTTACTAGTTACTCTACTTCTCTGTATGTTGATTGAAATTCTCCTTGTGTGAAGTTATTACTTCTGTGTTACTTGCTGCAAAAGGCAAGATGCATGAATTCATATGCTAGTTTTCAATTACTTTAACAAAAAGAAACTAATTATTTGGACCAATAATCGAGTTGTGGACAAACTCTTAAATAATACATCTCGGCCAGTGCCATGGCTCAATAGGCTAATCCTCCACCTTGCAGCGCCGGCATACCAGGTTCTAGTCCCAGTTGGGGCGCCAGATTCTGTCCCGGTTGCCCCTCTTCCAGGCCAGCTCTCTGCTATGGCCTGGGAGTGCAGTGGAGGATGGCCCAAGTCCTTGGGCCCTGCACCCGCATGGGAGACCAGGAGAAGCATCTGGCTCCTGGCTTCGGATCAGTGCAATGCGCTGGTCGCGGCGGCCATTGGAGGGTGAACCAACGGCAAAAGGAAGACCTTTCTCTCTGTCTCTCTCTCTCTCTCTCTCACTATCTACTCTGCCTGTCAAAAAATAATAATAATAATACATCTCTTAAACAGTATTCTGGTCTTCAGCAGAAAAAATGCATGCATCTAATGCAAACCTACTGACCAGACTGATCTATGTGAAATTTTAAAACATGAAAAGATTCGCCTTTAAGATTACATGTGTGTTTTGTAGAGTGAAGTGGTACCTACACCTCTGCCACATTTAACTTCCTTTAATGTTCAAGCTCTGTGAGAAAAATGTGTAGTCAGGTATGATTAGTAGATAATGCAGCAACAGGCATGGCCTTAAAAGTAGGACAGTTTTCAATGTAAAATGATCTATTTTACTGTGTTTCAAAGGGGTCATTTGCAGCTTAGTTCGGCTCAGTGTTATGCAGAGAAGACCAGCTCCTGGCACCACTAACAAGTGGCACCATCTTGTTAGTCTTTGTGATGCTTGAGTCCCAGTTTCTACATTAAATGACCTCATTTCTCCAGTGTGCCTATATCCTGGGTCTTGGCTTTTCTCTTTCACATAGGTGATGTCTCCCAGTGAGCAGCAGCCAAAAATTGCAACCTCATTAGATTTTGTAGCAAAGGAAGGAGAAATATTTCAGTTAGGATTTTGTTTTAATCTCACATTCTGAACTCTCATGCCTTGCCAGGATTGGGTTTGGATGTGCAGCTCATAGCATTGGTTGTGGTCAGTGGCCACCAAATTGCCTCTACCACCCTGGTGGGCTGACCATCTGGCCCATAGTCCTCACACTGTTTTCTGTGCTGCCTGTTTTCAAGTCAGTGTTAACTGTTTAAATTAATAGCCTATTTATTCTTTTCTCTTGAATTCCAAAAAGGTTTCACTTGAATAAAACTTCTATAAATGAAACTATTACTTAAGTTTACAACAAGAAGTAATCTTTCTCAATGTAGGTTTTTTTCCATCCACTGTTAGCACAGTGGTAGTACTACCTGAAGACATGGAGCATATGATCCCACCATTACCATAGAAACTCCACCAAGCTCGTCAGTGACCACATCCCACCTCTATACTTAGTACCTAGGTTGATCATCACAATCTGTGACATTTTGCATTACATTGTTTAAGCTCCTGTCTTGTTGGTTAGTTTTGATAATTTTCTTATATTGTTTTAAAAGACCAACTGAACTGAAACTTGCCATTACCAGAGAACATTTGGTGCTGGCATGTGGTGCAGTGGATTGAGCCACCGTCTGCAGTGCCAGTATTCCATATGGGCACTGGTTCGAGTCCCAGCTGTTCCACTTCTGATCCTGCTCCCTGCTAACGTGTTTGGGCCCCTGCACCCACGTGGGAGACCCAGATGAAGCTCCTGGCTTCTGGCTTTGGAATGGCCCAACTCTGGTCATTATAACCATTTGGGTATTATGGAAGATCTCTCTCCTCTCTCTGTCTCTCTGTTTCTCTCTCTGTAACTCTTTCAAATAAATAAATAAGTCTTTGAATAACATCGTGAACTGTTTTTCATTAAAAATTAATCACTATAATTTTGTATTATATTAAACATTAATTGAAGGTTATCTAGTCACACCAGGTTTAATGCCAGAGATTTGATTCTGTTGCCACTGATTGGAATCATCTTTTATAAAAATTATTTGATTATTTCATTTGAAAAACACAGTTACAGAGAGAGGGAGAGACAGAGATCTTCTATCCACTGGCTTACTCCCCAGTTGGCCACAATAGCTGGGGCTAGGCTGGGCCAAAGGCAGAAGCCAGGAATTCCTTCCAGATCTCCCACATGGGTAGCAGGGGCCCAAGCACTTGGGCTATCTTCTGCTGCTTTCCCAAGCACATTAACAGGGAGCTGAATCAGAAGCAGAGCAGCCAGGACACGAACTGGTGCCCATATGGGATGCCAGCATTTCAGGCAGTGGCTTAATCTGCTGTGCCAGGACACCGGCCCTTGGAAGCATCTTTTGCATTTGATCCATATGATGCCTGTGTGTCTTTGAAGAGTAAGATGTAAATGGGTTACACTAAGAGAAAACCGTGTGAAAATATTCTTTTATAAAAATACAAAGCTAGGTAATATTTTAACAACTGATTTCCTATTTTACTTTAGTTTATAAGAGTGGAGAGAAGAAATAGTGAGATGTAGGCCGAAGGATACTAAGTGGCAGATGTTCAGGACCAGCCCATCTGAAGATCTAATTTAAAACAAGAGGACCAGGCAATAAAATTGTTAGCAAGTTTTATTCAATAAGTATATATTTATCCTTAAAATTTGTGTGAAGTGCTAGATTAATTTGTCTCACTTTAATAACCATTTCATTGTCCTTTTCCCACAACATGTTGTAAAATACACACAATAAAATTTATCTTTAAAAAAAGATTTTCAATAGTATACATTTTTCCCCTCCTAGATTTTGTGTTCCTGTTACCATGCATTTTACTTTCAGTGTGTTGTCTGCACTGTTATACATTGCTTTTGTTTTTGTTGAATACAGGACCAGCAAATTAAAATCAACTTTGCCTTTTTTTTTTTTTTAAGTAAAGGTCTGTGAAAACAGATCCCCAAAAGACTTTTCACATAAGCAGATCAGAACTTCTGCATGTTCAGCTTATTTTTATGTCTTCATAAATTCGTGGAAGCTAATGATATACTGGTACATGGCAAAGTATTTTTGCATAAAACATTTTCAAAGGTTCATGTCTGGTGAGGAAAAAGAGCAGAGAAGTCTTCCCAGCCTTTTTTGAATGTGGAATAATCCCTAAGAACACATTTCATTGTGTGAAATTATTGACCTCTAGCAACTTCAGGTGTCTGGGTTTTTCTTTTAACAAAATATTTTGTGCATTTGTTTGCTTGTCTCTTTTATCAGTGTCAATGGAGAATCTGTATTTGCCTTAAATTGCAATCTTGACTATCATTTTTGTCACTAATGATAATTAGTTATAATAGTAATGATAATTAGTTATAGTAGTAACTTTCCATTTTGGTGCATGATTTGGAAAGACTTGTCATGTCAGTAAATACATGGGTTGAAGTGTATTTCATAAGGATAAAATGTTATAAGTTCATAAAAATTATCATCTTTATAAAAATCAGCTACATGCTTCCTTTCACAAACTTGTACAGTATATTTAAGGCCATATACTGATTGTTTTAAAAGAAATAATTAAATCACCGTGTTCCTAAATTTGTATATACAAAATGCATGAAGTATGTATGCCTTAAATAAAAGGTTTCTAGGTTAAAAAAGAAAAGAAGAAGGAATTATGAATTTTTTTCTCCGAAATTTATTACATATTCTGTTTTCAATAGTTAAGCGATTGTCAGTGTTACTTTTAACTGCTTGTTATGACCTTCTCTGGTGAGAGAAATAATGAATAAAATTCAGAAGATGTTTTATAAAACTAATAATTGTTTCATAAAGGTGATACTGAATTTTCTAACAGAAATGAAGATTCTAAGATAAATTCCTTAAAACACAAAACTCTCTTCCAATTTTATAATACATATACTTTGCCTTTTCAATATTCTGACTCCTACTCATTTGATACTTTTCACATTGTCTTACAGTTAGCTTTGTATTAAGAATCTCAGCCAATAAAATAAAATAAAATAAAAGGTTGGATTATCTTATTTTTCAGTTCAGGAAAAACAGCTTATTTTCATCCAATTAATACTAATTTATTGCATGCAATATATTTTGTCATTCTAGGAAGTAATTATTAAATATAAAGGAATATATGTGCTACTTTCTCCATGATTGTAGTTTTGTGCCTTCCATTCATCAATAAGCTGCTATGCATTGCTTACTTGCTACATTTACCTTCTGATATCTGTCATTGATGTAAGATATTCATCAGTTTGTGTATCTTTTTTTTCAAATGTGATTCTGTGGACCCTTCAGCTTGAATTATATATTTCTTCCATCCACAAATATGGCTGAAAGTTGAACTTGACATGGATCAATATGATCTGGGCTAAATATCTAAATGTGACTGATTATGTTAGCATCATGTCCACAGATCAATATTGAGTTTTATTATGAGCCTGACTCTATAATTCGGTTTAATCAATAAACTTTTGTCTCTTTTCCTTTAGAGTTTTAGGAATGCACCATGTATGTTTCAGAAACTACACTTAGCTTACATTTACGACTCTGCCTTTCTTGCAATGACCAGAAAGAGATCTATCTATGAACGTTAAGTAACAATGGAGCTTCAGTTCTACCATTGTGAGAAGAGCCCACTTTTATCTTAGTAACTGATTGCCTGCCCAGTACAAGCTGTGTTTCAAACAGAGCTAATGTAGTAACACCCCAGCACTCCTTTGGGGGACTATGTGGCTTTTTCTTTCTATACTTAGTAAATAATTCACATTGAAGACTTTGACAAAACATACCATTAATGAAAGCAATCATAAAAGCTTGCCTTTTGATAAACCCGCAGGGTCTACAGGCGTTGAAAGATGCAATCTGTAAAGAACAATAAATTTGGGCTTCTGAGTGAAGGGCCATTTGGAACGTTATGCTTTGTCTACATATTTGCACAAACATGGTGCTCCCTTTTTTATGTCCCTCAAACTTGAAGCTTGACAGCGTTCAATGCCATTTTCACATTAAGGTTGGTCCCATTAAAAGCTCCATACAAAAAGAAGACTGGAAGTGATCCAACTGAAGCTTGTGTGTTCATTTCTGCCCTAGTTTGCCATTTGGAAACCAGACTTCAGGCCATCATTGCTGTTTTTTATGAATAGATCTGGGTTCTTTCCCAGTCAAATTCCTTCAATAAATAGATTCTTAAAATACATCAACTTCTCTTAAATTTTGAAAATAAGATTACTCTTCTGATGAATACAACTATAGCTTTGAGTGAAAATAGAATTTCTTCATGCCAATGATTTGTGAATTTTCATTTTTACTTAGTTTTCAAAAACTTGGAATTTATGTTAATATGACTAATTCTTATAGCATATGTGATAAGAGATGGTCATGTGTTATCATGGGGCATGAATTTTTGTGTTGTTCAAAAACTGTATTTGTCCATTATTAAGCCAACAAATAAATCTGCCATCTGTGCTTTGTGGGATTTGCAGATGCAGACCGTTTTCAGAAACATGGCATGGATGAGTTTATTTCAGCAAATCCTTGCAAGCTTGACCACGCCTTCCTTTTTAGAATACTCCAGAGGCAGACTTTGGATCACAGACTGAATGATTCCTATTCTTGCTTGGTGAGTACAATTCTATCCATCTAGTCCCCTGTGGATGAGAATAGAAGATTTTAGACCGTGTAAAATACCTGTTATAAACCAGTGTTTTATTCCTGACCCATTTAATAACTGTAGTTGGAGTTAGGGATAAAGGATTTCAATCGATTGCTTCCCAATTTGAAAATTATACACTTGACGACCACTGCTGTGCCACTCAATAGACAGGAGAACAGACTTAAATGGATGCTGGACTGTGTTTCATCAGTCCCTCTGAAGAAGGCCAAGAGGAAACAGAAGGCTTTAAATAAAGATGAAAAAAAATCTCTGTTACAGGATTTGCTAACAGCGATATAGACATTTTGAGCTTTCATTTCTGCTCACCAGATGTTGATGTCTTGCGTTTTTTCTCTTTGATTTCTACAAGAACAACCTGTGTAATACATGGGGACGATGTCATGATAAACAATCTGTTGAGAACTCTGCTTAACAGAGGGAAGCTTCAGTTTCACTGTGTCCTCCAAAGATAATTTGAATGCCTTTAAAATGAGGAAAGGTGATTGTCGAGTAGCTAAACTACAACCTGATATGTGTTGAGACTGTGGCCAAAATCTGGGATGAATCGCTTCATTTGTATTTAGAAGAAATGCTCTATACCTTAGAATGTGGAAATCAAACAGCCTGAGAGTCACATGTGTCCTTCCAAACATTTATATTGTCAGTGGCAATTCCTCAGGCGGGCAGATGCCTGTTTCTGATATTACTTGAGTCTCTCAGACACTGAACATAGTAACTGAATGCAAAAAAAAAGTTAAAGTCTCTTTAAAATAACGTTTTGGACAGGATAAGCTCCCCTCATTGGAGATATTTCAGTAGGACCAAATGAACCCACTTGCTACAATGATTACACTGGTGGTTCATTTGTGCATTTCCTATGAAGAAGTTTTTACTCTGTATCTATTGGTCTGGTTCAAACTTGATCCAATTTGAACTTTAGAGTTGCATAGAGTAAAACAAATCACAAAACTGTGACAGATTCCCACAGACAAGCACACAAAGCAAACATCATAAAGGGCCAGGTTCCTCTTGAATTCTACCATAAGGGATTATTTACTGAGTCATCAAAAATTGTTCAGTTCTGTTTATGAGTTCATGTGTAATGTGGAGTCTGAGGGACATGCTGCCCCTAGAGGAGAGTGAGTGTGATGTGATTAGAAAGAGCTTGGTGAGACAAGATGGTCCCCCACATAAACACCACAGTTCAGCAACTCATTTGCGCTGTGGTCTTAGACAGCTCATTTAACAGCTCTTGACAGCTTATCTGTCAGACATACGGTAAACTAACAAGTACCATGTGCAATGGTTTTAAGGATTAAAAAGATGATATATGCATTATGTGTAGCACAGTCCCTAGACTGTCACCACAGTAAGTGCGCTGAGGATCTTCCCCTCCTGCCTCTTTTATTTCCTTTGCACCTTTCTCCCTCACTCACCTCTTTTTCCTCCTCTTTCTTGATTATTCTGCCTCTTCTTAATGATTTTTAGTGGAAAACAATGTAATTGAGAATCAGAGACACCCAGGTAGACAGGTTCACTCCGCAGTTGCCTACCACAGCTGGGAGTCAGGAACCATCCAAGCCTCCTGTGTGGGTGTCAGGCGCCCCCTGACATGAGTAACCACTGCTGCTTCCCAGGATCTGCATTGGCAGGAACTTGGGATCAGGAACCAGAGCCAGTTATCAAACCTGGCTACTCTTATATGGGATAAGGCGTCATAACTAGAGTCTTAACTGCTAGGCCAAACAGCTACCACGCTGCCTCCTTATAAAACTCACCATTCCCCCTTCTTTCTTTTAAAATCTTAAGTCAATCAATACATTTTCATGAACATTGAGCTATGTTATAAATCAACTCTACCCAATCTAAAGAGCTAGGCAGAGGCTGTCTGCTGTCTCAGTTGACATGCATGGACACACAAACATTCCAACATCATTTCAGGAAGACCAGAAATCATTGCTGTGAAACAGTGATCTGTTTATTAGTCATAAGAAGATAAACAGAATGAAAAAAATCCCAGATATTTAAGTACCCAAATAGTACACAGAGACAGACAGTGGGTTAAGCCAAAAATACCCTGTATCTAAGCTCCAGTTTGAGTCCCAGCTACTCCATTTCCAATTCAGCTCCCTGCTAATATACTTGCAAAGCAGTGGCTTGATGGCTCAAGTACTTGGATTCCTGCCATCCATGCAATAGTCCCAGATGGAGTTCCTGATTCCTGGCTTCAATATGGCCCAATCTTAGCTGTTGCAGCCATTTGGAGAGTGAACCAGTGGATGAAGATTGATCTCTCTTTCTCTGTCACTTTGCTTTTTGAATAAGTAAATAAATCTTTTAAAATAGTACATGTAAAGCACTGTTAGATTTGCTGAACTTTAATTTTAGCTCACTTTAGAAAAAAGCTTACAATAAATCAGCATTTTCAATCATAGTGTCTCCTTTACTATTCTCTTTTTAATTCATCTATAAAGCAGTTGAATTTTTTGGAATATCATGTTTTATAACTAACAGCTTAGGTATTATAATTAAATTCAGCTGATTTTGAATGACAACGAAAAATTGCCCTAGCCTGGTTGTGGTAATAAAGAGAATAGGATTCGAACCTAAATCAGTTCCCAACTTGATGGCACTAGCTCTTCTGAAAACACCCTGAAACATATCACTAATAAAATTAATGTCAAAATATACTTTCATGCAACTTCTGCTAATAATGCCTAAACATGCAACAGAAAAGCAAATCTTAGTACACAAAGAAAAAAAAATGTTTGTTTTTCTTTTGCAGGGTTGGTTTAGCCCTGGCCAAGTCTTTGTGTTAGATGAGTACTGTGCCCGTTATGGAGTGAGAGGCTGTCACAGACATCTCTGCTACCTGACAGAACTGATGGAACATTCAGAAAACGGTGCTGTCATTGACCCAACCCTGCTCCATTACAGCTTTGCATTCTGTGCCTCTCATGTGCACGGCAACAGGTATTTTCACTTGCAAATTCACAGTGAAATGTATAGGGTTGACTTTGGAAGACAGGGAAAAATGTGCTTTGCCATTATCACCTAGTAACGGGTTTTAAATAGCAAACACTTCTTACAAGGAAAAAAAACCTCACAAAGGAAAAATGTGCATCAATATGTTGTTGATTGAGGTGGACTGTGCTTTCTGTTTCTTTTTGCTGGTGAAGCCACTTGAAAGAGAGAAAGAAAAAACATCAACGAGAGTAGAAGTTGCCTTTTAGCTCTTATGTGCTACCTAGTACTATGATCTGTGCAGCTTAAGTGTCCAGAGGATTCCTATTGCAATGCATACATGTGCCTGGGTAGCATTTGTTGATAAGCGTGTGCCTAGCTGAGGACCTTTACTTGTCCTCTGTGAGAGAAACCTGCATTGACAAAGCAAGATAAATGATGTGGTAGATGTGAAGTCTCCTCCCAGCTCGTTCCCCACTTGACGTTTTTGGAACAATATCACCTTTCATCATTCTGAATCACTGAACATACCTTTTGCCTTACCAAAATGGCAAAAAAAAAAAAAAAAAAAAGTCACCTAATGTAAGCACTCCCAACTATGTAGCGTCCGTCCATGTCACTCTCCTTCTCTTCTCTTGACCTTTTTTCCAGAATGCTTTTGCTAGGGCTCCTCCTACATCCCCTTTTGAACTTGCTTTAGACACTATCCCATCTTTCTTTCTTTCTTTCTCTCTCTCTCTCTCTCTCTCTCTCTCCCTCCCTCCCTCCCTCCTTCATTTTCATTCTTCCCACAAACCTAGATATAACACAGCAGTCAAGGGTTTCAAAAGTCGCACTGTCTGGGTTCAAATCAGTATTTCTTAACTGTGGGACGTTGGATAGATTTCATAATCCATGTGTGTCTCAGCTTCCCCATCTACAAGAAATACATAACAGTAATATCAGTCTCAAACGTCAGGAATTGTGGTGGTATTAAATGAACTATTTAGTGCACTTAGAACTGTGCCTGGCACATGAGTGTCCAAAGTGAAGATAACTAACAACTTGTGTTGTCTTCAATGTCCTTGTCTGTCAAGCTGCTGTTCTCTGTGTCTTCCCAGCCACCCTTCTGTCACCAAGCCCTTCATCAGGTTTCTAGCTTCTCACTTGCTAATGAGGATTCCGGCAGTGGATTGCCTGATGACCTAATCCAGTTGCCTCTCTCTTCCAGGCTTCTCTCTCCACGCCCCCTCTCATTCTTCTTTCCACCCTTCCTTTCCCCTCCCATCTTCATACCTTCCTCTTTTTCTTCCAGATACCTCAGTACTGTGTAGTGTTTCTCACATCTATTCTGAATCCTAATCTCTTCTTTATGAGAATTTTTCTACTTTTCTGATCTCACCTCCTCCTCCTGCTTCAACAATGACCTCTACATATACTAATAATTCCGACCAAGTTACTAGTCTAAGCTATATATCTGTGTTGACAATCAATGGCTTCAGGGTTCTGCTGATGCTTTCAACTCTCCATGTGTAACACTACATCTATCATCCTATGGAAATAGCTCCTGTACCACTTGGAGTCCCCAGAAAAATAGTTGGCAAAAAGTAACTTTATGGTATGAAGTAAGTGTTTAATAAATATTTGACAAATAAGTGAAATACTTCATTATTTGTGTTAATATGTATTCCATTGTTAGCCCATTAATTTTTCTTTCCTCTTTTTTGTCCTGGACCCTTTGATACTAAAGTCAATATTCTATCTTGTAATATCCCTCAATTACTTTCTGTCTTTTCTGCTACATTATATATACCCTAGTTGTGACCTTCGTTTTTTCTTATGTATATGTCTTATCTCCCTACTACATTTTGTAATCTATCACCCTCAAAATTACAGAGTAATTTTTACAATACTCCTCTACAAAAAAAAAACTTCATTATAGAGTTGGCATTGTGGTGTGGTGAGTTAAGCCACTGCCTATCACCTATATCCCCTAAGGGACTGACAGTTTGAGTCCTGGCTGCTGTGCTTTCAATCCGGTTTCCTGTAATGCACCTGTGAAGGCTGCAGAAGATGATGCAAGCTCTGGGACTCCTATTACCCAGTGAGAGACCAGGATGGCTTCAGCCTGCCACAGACCTGGCTGTTGTAGCCATATAGGGAGTGAACCAGCAGGTAGAGAACTCTTGTTCTGTCTCTTCACTCTCCTTTTCTCCCCAGCTCTATCACTCTGCCTTTCAAATAAATCTTTCTTAAAAAATTTAGTGATTGTCATTTTATTATTAAATTAAAAATAAATTCCAAGCTTTGGTGTCAGCATTTTTTAAAGATTTATTTCTTTATTTGAAAAGCAGAGTTGCCAGCACCATGGCTCAATAGGCTAATCCTCCACCTTGCGGCGCCGGCACACCAGGTTCTAGTCCCGGTCGGGGCGCCGGATTCTGTCCCGGTTGCCCCTCTTCCAGGCCAGCTCTCTGCTATGGCCTGGAGTGCAGTGGAGGATGGCCCAAGTGCGTGGGCCCTGCACCCCATGGGAGACCAGGAGAGGCACGTGGCTCCTGGCTTCAGATCAGCACAATGCACCGGCCGCAGCGGCCATTAGAGGGTGAACCAACGGCAAAAGGAAGACCTTTCTCTCTGTCTCTCTCTCTCTCTCTCTCTCACTGTCCACTCTGCCTATCTAAAATAAAAAAATAAATAAAGAAAGAAAGAAAAGCAGAGTTACAGAGAGAGGGAGAGAGACAGAGAATCTTCCAGCCACTGGTTCACTCCTCACATGGTCACAAAAGCCAGGGATAGGACAGTCTGAAACAAGAGCCAGGCACTTCATCTGAGTTTCCCACATAGGTAGCAGGGACCCAAACACTTGGGCCATCTTCCACTGCTTTTCCCAGGCCATTAGCAGGGAGCTAGATCAGAAGTGGAGCAGCCAGAAATTGAACCTGCGCCCATACAGGATGCCAGCATGGCAGAGGTTTTACCCCCTACACCACAACCCTGGTGTCAGCATTTTACATTATCATCCTGTTGTGTCTACCCAGGTTATCTCCATATAATCTCAACTCAGACAACCTGTTTATTCCATACATTGTTTCTCTTCTCCCCAGTTTTTTTTGTCCTTTTTCAGACAGATACCAAAACTATTCTAAGAGGACTTCTGTTAACACATCCAAAGGCTTAAAACCTCTTACTGGTAGTCATGGCCTTTGTCATGGATCTCTCCCCTCCCCTCCCCCTCCCCCCTCCCTCTCGACAAACACACACACAGACACAAACACACACACAGACACAAACACACTCCTATGCTGATGTTCTGCTAGATGGCATTTTGAAAGCAAAAGCTAGTTCTTATTCACCTGTTGTCTTCCACATTCCTTAACGTGGCATCTTGGCTTATGTTGGTACAAAACAAATTCTTGTTCAAATCCCCATTGCTGCCATTTCTCAGCCCGCCATAAGACTAATCCTAAGAATTTATTCAGGTTTTAACCTCATTGTGAAGCCAGCCTTACTTAGAAAATAAGATATTACCAAATGTTGTCATTTTCCCATTATCCCAAACTATACACTCAATGCTTGGCAATTATGGAGGTAAAAGGGCCTGTTAGGGTGGCTCATCTTTGATAGCCAGTGTCAGGAGCTATCTTAATTTCTCCTAACTAATGGATGTCAAAAGAGAGTCACTCCAGTGTTAGGCAGCACTCTGAAATCTAAGAGGCAGTGAAACAGGTAAACTCACAGAATATTGTGGAGTCAAGTTTTCCTAGTTGTGCACACAGAAAAGTAAAAATAAATTGAGAAATTAATAACCTTATGTGGGAAATTCAGCTGATTCACCCTCAAGATTGATATGTTTGGGCCACATTTTAATGGAAAGTTACTGGGACAACTAGGAGCTCCTGGCAATCTGATTTGAATTTATAGGTTGCTATAGTTACCTTTATTCTGTAAAACTATTGTTTTCTTTATAATTATACTTCATGATGTGTAACTTAAGGCATATTTATATATCTATGTACTTATTATCCTAATGCTACACATTAAATCGATTTTCTGAAAGATTAAAATATGCCCATATGCAGGTATCTCTGGCAATGGTTTAGAATAGAAAAATTGAGTCAGTCTGTGAATCAACATTTAGATGTCATGAAGCTTAAGAAAGAAGGAAAAAGTGTAGATTCTAGGGAAATTTGGAACTCAGTTTAGAGTAGAAATTGTCTAAGATAAGCAGAGACTTAGAATGTTTCCTGTTGCATCTATGGTCTAAAAGTATCACTTAGCAATGTCATCGTGCCACAATGAAATTAAAAATGGAAAAAGAGCTCCGCTGGAATGCTGGGTCTGAAATTTGCAAGCTGACCCATGTGAAACAAATCATTTAACCTTTCTGAAATTCATAGTTCTCATCTTTACAAGGGGAAGACAATAATGAGAAAGTACTGGATAATTATAAAATACCTTATCAGTGTTGTTTACTGTTGTTATTCTAGAATAGTTCCTTTTGCCACACAGCCCATGCAGATGTAAAATGTGAGAAGTGAAAAATAGGTAGTTAGTGCTGTAATACCTGATGCTAAGGAGAAA
Source organism: Oryctolagus cuniculus (assembly GCF_964237555.1). Classification (NCBI taxonomy): domain Eukaryota; kingdom Metazoa; phylum Chordata; class Mammalia; order Lagomorpha; family Leporidae; genus Oryctolagus; species Oryctolagus cuniculus. The sequence continues at coordinate 158,510,594 of NC_091434.1, read as the reverse complement.
TGTAGCAATGCATATGTAATATATACTCTTAATTTCTTTGCTAATACACTTCATGTTTTAGCAACCTCTGTTTGTGAAATTGTGCTCATCTTATACATGTCTGTAACATCCGATATTTATATAGACTTTTGTTTAAAATATTTTCACTATTAAGTCTGAGTTTGCTACAGCATTGTTTTTTATTTTCATGTTTTACATCCGTGAAGACACACATTCAGATGGCTTGCTCGCGCATAACCTACACTGCCTCTGTCAAAATTTCAAAGGGAATGAAAGCCTACCTTTTGTGATTGGCTGAAGTGAAGGCCAACCGTGCTGTCTGGGTTTGAAATCTGCCAGGGAGCACATCTTAGTACCCGATGTTGAGCTGTCTAGGTGTGTTCTTTCTGTACACATACATCTCCTCTTAATAGCACTCTGGATGTTTCAGAAATAAAATAATAGAGTTAAACAGAAAAGGTCTGGCTGGTACCGAGACTGCAAAAGAAAGAGGAAAAGAAAGGAAAAAAGAAAAAGTGAGTCAAGGACAGCAACAGACACACTCATGCAGGATGACAGCCACACACATCCATGAATAACAGCCTCTCAAGCAGCCATAGTACCGGCTGGGACTGACAGGAAGGAGAAAAGAGACTTTCAAAGACAATGCATTGCAGGGCAAAGTTCTAGGTTGATATGTGTGGTTATACGTCTTGGTTTTATAAGTCAGGCTGAGGGTAGAGAAACTAAAGCGGCTGCACAGAATGGCTTTTGTGTCCTAATCCACAGTAAGACGCAGAGCGTTCACCGACTCTTCTATACGATTTGTTGGGGCCGTCTTACAGCTGCTACGTGCCTGACAAAGGCCAGCTTGGATGTACTCACTTTCAAGTGCGGGGTCCAAGTGTCGCACATGTTAGAGATTATAAATAAAGTAATCCCTATTTTCTGTGGATTCCAGCTCATATCACAGAGCAGCAGGCAACCTTCGTGGACATCAGTCAAAATCATCCCATCACTCTCCTTCTGGCTTCACAATGCTAACATTTTCCCTTGCTTGTCACTTAAGACACTGTGCCTCAACCTCTGCCTCTGATTTTAGAAATGCTATTTCTTTAGTAAAATCATGGATATTGCAACAGGCGGGATCATCATAAATTTTCACTACCACTTAATTTGAGTCTTGGATATACGCCTTAAAGAAATTAAATATAAATGCCACACAAACCATAAATCGAGGGACACACTCTTAGAACAGGTGGGCAACCAGATGCAGATCTAATTACAGAAGCAGGGTCATCCTTATGTAACTTGGCTGACATGACAGAAGCCCTGTATGATAAATGCACAAAGGCAGAAGGGTGGTAATAGTGAATGTCATTTAAGTGTACATGAGGGATAATTTTTCTTTGATGAGAAACAATGGAACTGTCCGAAAACTGCCTTTACCAGCAATCTAACTTTTCTAGCAAAAACATAAATACCTGCCCAACTGCAAGTTTAATATTGAAACGATGTTATTATGCCTTCAGAAAAAATAAGGGGCCAACACTGTGCCATAGTGGGTTAAGCTGCCACCTGCAACACCATGATCCCAAATGGGAGCCGGTTCAGCTCCTCAGTCCTGGCTGCTCCAGTTCCAATCCAGCTCTCTGCTGATGCTCCTTGGCAAGCAGCAGAAGATGGTCCAAGTACTTGGACCCCTGTACCCATGTGGGAGATCTGGATGAAGTTCCTGGCTCCTGGGTTTGGCCTGTCCGAGTTCTGGCCATTGCAGCCATCTGGGGAGTAAGCAAGTGGATGAATGGAAAATCTTCCTCCCTCCCTCCCTCCCCCTCCCCCTCTCCCTCTCCCTCTCCCTCTCCCTCTCCCTCTCCCTCTCCCTCTCCCTCTCCCTCTCTCTCTCTCTCTCTTAACTCTGCCTTCGAATGAAATAAATAGATCTTTTACAAAAAGCATAAAAAAGAGTATGTTATAGGGAAATCTTGGTATGCTGGAAATAACAATGAGTAAGTATGGCTTCTCCCAATAGGATTTATTACGAAAAGCCAATGGCTGCCATAATTTGCCAAAACTTACTCTGTTTACTCAATTCTCTTTTCAACTGTGACAACCACTTTTTCACCTACCTATTTCTTGTTAATTTCAATTGCTAAATTATTTATTTCTGAAAATCCGATTTGATCTTTTTTGAAATCTACTTGGTAATTTCCAAACATTTCATTCCTTTCTTGGCTTTGATTCTCCACTTGCCCCCTTTATACTTTTTATAGTTATTTATTGTATATTCATACCATTCTAGTACTGAATTTTTTAGATGTTTAAATCTACATTGTTTCTACTGATGTTTTTTGCCCTGGTAATGAGATCTCTTATGCAAACAGCATTTTTACATAGTAAGCATATATACTTGGCATTAATTGTGGGAATTCTAAAGGCCTGATTTGAGAGACCATATCCCAAAGGAGATTTGCTCTTGATTAGCTTTGGTTAGGAGTGACCAATGAAGCTACTTCTTTTTTTTTTTTTTTTTTTTTTTTACCTTGGAGGTTCCTTGATTGCGCAGAGAGTGCCTAACTTCATGAAATCAGGCCTGTGGTACACATTTCCAGGAAATACTCCTTTTTACTCAGTTTGTAGATGTTGTAGAAACGGACAGATTTCCTTGTTGGTTCCCCTTTGCAAGAATATTGAGCCCATCCTTTGACTGAGAGTACAACCCATTCAAGAGTTTCACTGTATGCTGGCCTCTCAGGCTCAGCAGCCCACCTCAGTGGGCCTGTGGCCAAACAATCCATTCTCTTACTCTCTTGAACACAGCTATACAACCTACTTGGTACTGGTGTTTGAGCCAAAACAACCCTAGCATTGATATCCACCCACACCATTCATATTCACCCCTATTCTTTCTTCAGTGCTCATTGAGTTTTTATTTTCCTGCCCTTTTGAGGTGTTTTTTTGTTTGTTTGTTTATTGTGGGGTTTTTTTTGGCTTTCTTAATGCAGAACAACATTTAACATATATTAGTTTTAGACTTGTGATCACTTAGTGTTTTGTAGTGAAGTGGGATTTTTGCTGTTTTTGTTATCTTTTGTTTTGAGTATTGGGGAATGTAATTTTTGGAGTTATCAAGCCAGTCCACCTGCATAGGAGGCCAAAGTAACATGATGAAATTTGCATTTTGACACTCATCTCCTGGAACTCCCTCCACACCCACTCTACCTCAAATTCCACCTATTAGCAGCTGCTCGTTAATCTCATCTCAATTAAATATCATTCCCAAACTGAGCCTCCTCTCACATTTCAAGCTAATGCAGATCTTCATATCTCCCTTGTTTAATTGTACATAATTATCTGGTTTTTATAGTTTTACCTTTCTCTATCATGAACTCTAATGGGGCAGGAGCTGCTTCTGATGCTGACATTTGTAAACAAGATCTTGCCTGATGTCCATAAATGTTTGTAGTGTTTACAAATTTTATAGCTTATTATAGCTTCTTAAATGGAGATTATAATGAGACATTCTTTTATGTTTAAATTTGAAAATGATTGTAAAAAATAATAAAGATCACAGTTGATGAAGTTGCAGAAAAATTAATAATTTCATGTGCCACAGATCAAAGTGTAAGCTGATAAGTGCTTACTGAAAAAGCAATTTTGCAATGTGTGTCAAATATCTGAAATTATGCACTTAGGCTAAAAATATACTTTAAAAAAAAGGATTTATTTATTTTATTTGAAAGAGTTCCAGAGAGTTTCAGAGAGAGAACGAGGCAGAAGTCTCACATCCTGGCCAATCCAAAGCCAGAAGCCAGGAGCTTCTTCTGGGTCTGCTACATGGTACAGGGGCCCAAGGACTTAGGCCATCTTTTACTGCTTTCCCAGGCCATAGCAGAAAGCTGGATGGAAAGTGGAGTAGCCAGGACTCAAACTGGCACCCAAATGGGATGCCAGCACTGCAGGCAGCGGCTTTACCTGCTATGCCACAGCATCGGCCCTGACAATACACTTCCAAGAATTTATTCCAAGGGAATTATCAGATAAAGTTTAAATATACATAATATGAGGGGCCGGCTCTATGGCGTAGCAGGTATAGCTCTCTGATATGGCCTGGGAAAGCAGTGGAAGATGGCCCAAGTCCTTGGGCCACTGCACCTTCTTGGGAGACCCAGAAGAAGCTCCTGGCTCCTGGCGTCAGATGGGCACAGCTCTGGCCATTGCAGCCATCTGAGGATTGAACCAGAGGATGGAAGTCCTCTCTCTCTCTCTCTTTCTCTCTCTCTTTCTCTTTCTCTCTCTCTCTCTGCCTCTGCCTCTGCCTCTCTGTAACTCTGCCTTTCAAGTAAGTAAATAAATCTTTTTAAAAAAATATGTGATAAGATATTCTTATTGAAGTACCATTTAGTAGAAGAAAAAAGACGACACTAATGTAGAATTAGATTAATAAATTATGGCATTTTCATATTATGATATATCATTCTTCCTTTACAAAAGCATATATTAACAACATTTAAATGGACCGGCACTGCGGCTCAATAGGCTGTTCCTCCGCCTGCGGCGCCGGCACCCCAGGTTCTAGTCCCGCTTGGGGTGCTGGATTCTGTCCCAGTCGCTCCTCTTTCTGTTCAGCTCTCTGCTGTGGCCCGGGAGTGCAGTGGAGGATGGCCCAAGTCATTGGGCCCTGCACCCGCATGGGAGACCAGGAGAAGCACCTGGCTCCTGGCTTCAGATCAGTGCGGTGCGCTGGCTACAGCATGCCAGCCGCAGCGGCCATTGGGGGGTGAACCAACAGAAAAGTAAGACCTTTGTCTCTCTCTCTCTCTCTCTCTCTCACTGTCCACTCTGCCTGTCAAAAAAAAAAAAAATTTAAATGATGTCAAAATATTTGCAGTTCATTGAGAGAATCAAATTAGGAATCAATATATACATTATGTGTATTGATTTGTAGAAAGTCTAAGATGTTATGTACAATGTGGTATTACTGCTTATTTATGGTTTGAACATTTACAGAAAACTTTTTACTTTTTTAAGGTTGTTTTTAAACTTTTATTTAGTAAATATAAATTTCCAAAGTACAGTTTATGTATTACAATGGATTTCCCCCCCCATAATTTCCCTCCCACTCACACCCCTCCCATCTCCCTCTCCCTCTCCCATTCCATTCATATCAAAATTCATTTTCAATTCTCTTTACAGAAGATAGATTTAGTATATATTAAGTAAAGATTTCATCTGTTTGCAACCACACAGAAACACAAAGTGTAAAATACTGTTTCAGTACTAGTTATAGCATTACTTCACATTGGACAACACATTAAGGATAGATCCCACATGAGAAGTAAGTACACAGTGACTCCTGTTGTTGACTTAACAATTTGACACTCTTGTTTATGGCGTCAGTAATCTCCCTAGACTCTTCTCATGAGTTGCCAAGGCTATGGAAGCCTTTTGAGTTCGCCGACTTCAATCTTATTCCTACAGGGTCATAGTCAAAGTGGAAGTTCTCTCCTCCCTTCAGAGAAAGGTACCTCCTTCTTTGATGACCCCGTTCTTTTCACTGGGATCTCACTCACAGAGATCTTTCATTTAGGTTTTTTTTTTTTTTTTTTTTTTTTCTCAGAGTGTCTTGGGTTTCCATGCCTAAAATACTCTCATGGGCTCTTCAGACAGATCCAAATGCCCTAAGGACTGATTCTGAGGCCAGAGTGCTATTTAGAACATCTGCCATTCTATGAGTCTGCTGTGTTTCCCACTTCCCATTTTGAATCGTTCTCTCCCTTTTTGATTCTATCAGTTAGTATTAGCAGACACTAGTCTTGTTTGTGTGATCCCTTTGACTCTTAGACCTATCAGTATGATCAGTTGTGAACTGAAATTGATCACTTGGACTGGTGATATGGCATTGGTACATGCCACCTTAATGGGATTGTATTGGAATCCCCTGGCATGTTTCTAACTCCACCATTTGGGGCAAGTCAGCTTGAGCATGTCCCAAATTGTACATCTCCTCCCTCTCTTATTCCCACTCTTATATTTAACAGGGATCACTTTTCAGTTAAAAATTTAAACACCTAAGCATAATTGTGTGTTAGTTACAGAGTTCAACCAATAGTATTAAGTAGAACAAAAAAATACTAAAAGGGATAAAGTATTACATTGTACATCAATAGTCAGGACAAGGGCTGATCAAGTCACTGTTTCTCATAGTGTCCATTTCACTTCAACAGGTTTCCCCTTTGGTGCTCAGTTAGTTGTCACCGATCAGGGAGAACATATGATATTTGTCCCTTTGGGACTGGCTTAATTCACTCAGCATAATGTTTTCTAGATTCCTCCATCTTGTTGCAAATGACTGGATTTCACTGTTTTTGTCTGCTGTATAGTATTCTATAAAGTACATGTCCCATAATTTCTTTATCCAGTCTACTGTTGATGGGCATTTGAGTTGGTTCCAGGTCTTAGCTATTGTGAACTGAGCTTCAATAAACATTAAGGTGCAGACAGCTTGTTTTTTTGCCAATTTCATTTCCTTTGGGTAAATTCCAAGGAGTGGGATGGCTGGGTTGAATGGTAGGGTTATATTCAGGTTTCTGAGGAATCTCCAGACTGACTTCCATAGTGGCTTGACCAGTTTGCATTCCCACCAACAGTGGGTTAGTGTCCCTTTTTCCCCACATCCTCTCCAGCATCTATTGTTGGTAGATTTCTGAATGTGAACCATTCTAACCGGGGTGAGGTGAAACCTCATTGTGGTTTTGATTTGCATTTCCCTGATTGCTAGTGATCTTGAACATTTTTTTCATGTGCCTGTTGGCCCTTTGGATTTCCTCTTTTGAAAAATGTCTGTTGACGTCCTTGGCCCATCTCTTAAGTGGGTTGTTTGTTTTGCTGTTGTGGAGTTTCTTGATTTCTTTGTAGATTCTGGTTATCAACCCTTTATCTGTTGCATAGTTTGCAAATATATTTTCCCATTCTGTTGATTGCCTCTTCACTTTCCTGACTGTATCTTTTGAAGTACAGAAACTTCTCAATTTGATGCAATCCCAAATATTAATTTTGGCTTTGATTGCCTGTGCTTCTGGGGTCTTTTCCAAGAAGTCTTTGCCGGTATCTATATCTTGCAGGGTTTCTCCAATGTTCTGTAATAATTTGATGGTGTTGGGTCATAGATTTAAGTCTTTTTTTATTTGAAATGTAGAGTTACAGATAGGGAGAGAGAACGAGAGAGCTACCATCTTCTGGTTCACTCCCCAAATGGCCTCAATGGCTAGGGCTGGTCCAGGCCAAATCCAGGAGCTAGGAGCTTCTTCTGAGTCTCCCCCATGAGTATAGGGGCCTAAGGACTAGGACCATCTTTCACTGTTTTTTTCAGGTGAATTAGTAGGGAGCTGGATTGAAAGTGGAGCAGCTAAATACCATATGTTCTCCCTGATTGGTGACAACTAACTGAGCACCAAAAAAGGAAACCTGTTAAAGTGAAATGAACACTATGAGAAATGGTGACTTAATCAGCCCTTGCCCTACTGTTGATGAACAACTTAATACGTTATCCCTCTTAGTATTTTTGTTTGTTTGTTCTACTTAATACTTTTGGTTGAATACTGTAATCAATACACAGTTATTCTCAAGTGTTGAAACTTAACTGAAAAGTGATCGCTGTTAAATATAAAAGTGGGAAGAAGAGAAGGAAGAGATGTGCAATTCGGGGCATGCTCAAGCTGACTTACCTCAAACGGTAGAGTTAGAAACATACCAGGGGATTCGAATTCAATCCCATCAAGGTGGCATGTACCAATGCCATCTCACTAGTCCCAGTGATCAATTTCTGTTCACAATTGATCATAATGATAGGAGTAAGAGCCAAAGGGAGCACAGAAACAAGAATAGTGTCTGCAAATACTAGCTGATAGAATAAAAAAGGGAGAGAATGATCCAACATGGGAAGTGAGATAGACAGCAGACCCATAGACCCATAGAATGGCAGATGTCCTAAACAGCACTCTGGCCTCAGAATCAGCCCTTAAGGCATGTGGATCCGGCTGAAAAGCCCATGAGAGTATTTTAGGCATGGAAAGCCAAAACACTCTGAGAAGAAAAAAAAAAAAAAAAAAAAAAAAAAAGAAGACCTAAATGAAAGATCTCCGTGAGTGAGATCCCAGTGAAAAGAATAGGTCATCAAAGAAGGAGGTACCTTTCTCTGAAGGGAGGAGAGAACTTCCACTTTGACTACGACCTTGTCTAAATATGATCAGAGTTGGTGAACTCAAAAGGCTTCCATAGCCTTGGCAACTCATGAGAAGAGCCTAGGGAGATTACTGACGCCATAAACAAGAGTGTCAAATTGTTAAGTCAACAACAGGAGTCACTGTGCACTTACTCCTCATGTAGGATCTCTGTCCTTAATGTGCTGTACAGTGTGATTTAATGCTATAACTAGTACTCAAACAGTATTTTTCACTTTGTGTTTCTATATGGGTTCAAACTGTTTAAATCTTTACTTAATATATGCTAAACTGATCTTCTGTATATAAAGAGAATTGAAAATGAATCTTGATGTGAATGGAAGGGGGGAGGTAGAGGGAAAGGGGAGGGTTGCGGGTGGGAGGGAAGTTATGGGGGGGAGCCATTGTGGTCCATAAGCTGTACTTTGGAAATTTATATTAATTAAATAAAAGTTAAAATAAATAAATAAATAAATTTAATATGTAACTGAAAAAAAAAAGTGGAGCACCCAGGAGGTGAACAAGCACCCATATGGGATGCTAACATCATAGGTGGCATAACCCATTACACCACAACACTG